>NC_080177.1:76844095-77154095 GCF_950295315.1 Erinaceus europaeus
TTCTTATTTAATGGATAAGAGCTTATAAGAAATTGATTTTGGGGGGCCAGACAGGTTAGGTGCATATGGTGCAAAGCGCAAGGACTGGCTGAAGGATCTCAGTTCGAGCCCTCAGCTCCCCATCTGCAGGGAGGTTGCTTCACAAGTGGTGAAGCAGGTCTTCAGGTGTCTATCTTTATCTCTCCCTCTCTGTCTTCCTATCCTCTCTTGATTTCTCTCTGTCCTAACCAATGACAATAATAACAACAACAATGGTAAACAATAAGGGTAACAAAAGAGAAAAAAGCCTCCAGGAGCAGTGGATTCATAATGCAGACACCGAAACCCAGCAATAACCCTAGAGGCAAAAAAAAAAAAAGAAATTAATTTTTTTCTTGTACTTTAAGTTTTTTGAAACTTTATTGGGTCAGTAGTTCTATTTTCTTAATCCTTCTCTTTTGCTCTCATATAGTTACCTTTCACCACCTTTCGTTGTCCATTCAGTTCTACTTAGTTGAGAAGGCCAGAAAACGGAGAGCTATGGTTGGTCCCATCTTTGTTCTCACTTAGAGTTAACCAAAGTCTTACTCATTGAGCATCCTAACTGTTTCTCAGTATGAGTCTTCATCTCCATCCATTTTACGACAGACCCAACTCCTCATCCTCTCCTGCCTGCCTTTTTGCAATAGCTTCTTTTTTTTAAAACTTTATTTATGATGTCTTATTTGATAGGGCAAAGAGAAATTGAAGGGGGAAGGAGAGACAGAGAAGGAGAGAGAATGAGAGACATCTGCAGACCTGCTTCACCACTTGTGAAGCTTCTTTCCTGCAGGTGGGGACCAGGGACTTGAACCCAGGTCTTTGAGTATTGCAATGTGTGTGCTTAATCAGGTGTGCCACCACCCAGCCCCTGCAATAGCCTCTTTTTTAAAAAAATATTTATCTATTTATTTATTTGCTTTTGTTGCCCTTGTTGTTTTATTGTTGTGGTTATTACTGTTGTTGTTGTTGTTACTGATGTCATTGTTGTTGGGTAGGACAGAGAGAAATGGAGAGAGGAAGGGAAGACAGAGAGAGGGAGAGAAAGACACCTGCAGACCTGCTTCACCACTTGTGAAGCAACTCCCCTGCAGCTGGGGAGCTGGGGGCTCGAACCGGGATCCTTAAGCCGGTCCTTGCACTTTGTTCCACCTGCGCTTAACCTGCTGCACTACTGCCCGACTCCCTTCAATAGCCTCTTAACAGGACATCTAGCATCCATGCTCACACGCTCAGATCCTTTCCACCCACTGCTCCCAGCAGACTACTCTGTCTAAAACACAGACCTGATAGCACTTCTTTGCTCCGACTGTCAGACTGTCACTGGCTTCCATTGCCAAGACCAGGAGGCCTTTCTACGTCTCCTGCTTCATTCCATCAACATACCTCCCTGCTGTATCTCTACTCCATGCCTCTGTGCTCTCTCCTCTACTGGAAATACTCTCCTCTTGTTGTCTCACCTATGTGACTCATCTCCTTCCTTCAAGATTCAGACGAGAAGTCGCCTGCTCTGAAAGTTACTTCCTAGTTACCACCAACTCCCTCCCACCCCGTTCCCATGCTAGGTAGTAGTCCTCATCAGTGCGACCAGAGTTTTCATGTGTTGCAAGCACAATTTACTCCACTGTAGTAAAATGTTGCATGGGATAGTCTGTGTTCCCCATCTCCCCTCAAAGAAGGGAGCCCTTCTTATTTATTGCTACTTTTATTTATTTATTTTTTTGGTCACCAGAGTTATCACTACAGTTCAATGCCTACATGATGAATCCACTGCTCTTGGTGGCCATTTTGTTATTTTTAATTTTTATTATGATAAAGACAGAGAAATAAGGCCAGAGATGGGGGGGGATACCATCCTGCAGGTAGAGACCAGGGTCTCAAAACCAATTCCTCATTCATGGTGTCTTGTGCACTTTATTAGTTGTGCCACCATCTGGCCCCTATATGGAACCATTTTTTTTTTCATATCTCCATGATAGGTGTCTGCAAAACATTCTTAGCCCCAGCTTAGGCCCGTTTCTGCCATCATGCACCAAGACCTCTCCTCCCCTCCCCTCCCCCTCCACTCCACTCCCCTCCTCTCCTCTCCCCTCCCCTCTCCTCCCCTCCCCTTCTCTCCCCTCCTCTCCCTTCCCCTCCTCTCCCCTCCCCTCCCCTCCCCTCTCCTTCCCTCCTCTCCCCTCCTCTCCCCTCCCCTCCCCTCCCCTCCTCTCCCCTCCCCTCCTCTCCCCTCCTCTTTTCCCCCCAGAGTCCTCTGCTTCAGAGCAAGAATTTTCTAAGACCTAGTCTGGAGTAACTGCTCAAGAAGTGCTTGTGCAAAATTAAATGTGGCCCCTTCCCAGGTCCTGGCAACTGTTTTCTCTGGGGGAAACAACACACCTAGCTCCCTCCCCCACAAGGCCAGCTGCTGGTGCAGTGTGCCCACTAATGCCAGGCAAGGGACTGTGAAGAGGAGCAAAGACACACAGTCCCTGCCCCCTGAAAGCTCACAATCTGGAGAGGGAGAAAGACACTAATCAACAAATCACACATATATAAATAGAGATTGTGATAAGCTCCTTGGAAGGAAGAATGTGGAACCACAGAGAGCAAATAACCAAGTAGCCTAAATCTGGCCTGAGGAGGTAGTGCCGGCTTCCCCGAGGAAGTGATTTTTGAGCTGAGAGTTTGTGATGTCAGTGGAAACAATGCTTCTGAGACATAAACAGGGCTGCGGAGTGACAGGAAGAGAGAGAAAGGAAAGGCAGGAAAAATTACACTGAGGAAAAACAGTCCCATTCTCTGCTGCTGTCCACACACCCTGAAAACTCAGTGGAAAAAGCAAAAAGCGTGTATCGTGCTTCACAACTGGAAAGGGTGTCAGAAATCCACACTGGGCTGAGCTGTGTGATTCTTCCACTTTGTGGCACTGACAGGGGTCACCCAGTGACAGCTGTGCTGGCGTGAGGAGTCCAAGATGGCTTTACTCATGTGCCTGGCATCTTGGGAATGACAGGAAGGCAGAGCTCAGCAGGTGCGTTTGGCCAGAGCATCTCTACCTGTGCCCTTTACAACACAGCAGTCTCAGGGCTGGCCACCTAGGACAGGGCCTCTCAGCTCCCAGGGCCAGTGTCCCAGCAAGTAAGAGGAAAAAGTGGAGCCTTTTCAATACTGGTTTCTGTAGTCTCATAGCATTACTTTTTAAATGATAATAATAATGATTAATTTCTTTCCAAAATTTTCTTTCTCTGTTTCTCACCATCTTTCTTTCTTTCTTTCTTTCTTTCTTTCTTTCTTTCTTTCTTTCTTTCTTTCTTTCTTTCTTCCTTTCTTCCTTTCTTTCTTGCCTCCAGGGTTATTGCTGGGCCTCAGAGCCTGCACTATGAATCCATTGCTCTTGGAGGTTATTTTTGTTGCCCTTGTTGTTATTGCTGTTATTGTTGGATAGGACAGAGAGAAATTGAGAGAGGAGGGTAGACAGAGAAGGGGAGAGAAAGATAGACACCTGAAGACCTGCTTCACCACTTGTGAAGCAACCCCCTTGCAGGTGGGGAGCTGGGGTTCAAACCGGGATCCTTATGCCGGCCCTTGAGCTTTGCACCATGTGCGTTTAACCCAGCCCCCTTATTTATTTCTTTTAATGAGAGTTTACAGAGAGAGACCAGAGCACTGCTCAGCTGTGGCTTACAGTGGTACTGAGGATTGAACCTGGGACTTCAGAGCCTCAGGCATGAAAGTCTTTGGTATAACCATTATGTTGTCTCTCTGTGGCATCACTTTGGCTATGGAATACAGGACACAAGCCTGCTCTGTCAGAGAGGAGGAATTCAGATGCCCACCTCTCAATGAGGAAAAAAAGTCTGGCTACTGGCAACCTATATATATATTTCTTTAAAAATGTTTATTATCTTTATTTATTTGATAGAGATAGCCAGATATCAAGAGGGGAGGGCTATATATAGAGGGAGAGAGACAGAGAGAAACCTGTAGCCCTGCTTCACTGCTTGTGAAGCTTTCCCCCTGCAGGTGGGGACTGGAGGCTTGAACCTGGGTCCTTGTGCACTGTGACATGTGTGCAGCCAGGTTTTATAGCAATCACTATTTATGTAGTGCATTATAGCCTTATGTAAATCTCATTTGTGTGTCGTTGAAAATCCGTGTCCTGATCTGTCTCTTCCCCCTTCTCTTTTGTAAGCACTAGGTGGGCTGCTAGTCCAAAAGTTCCTCTTATTTATGTATTTGCTGGTTCACCTACTTGCTTGTTCACTTTGATGCCGGGAGCACATCCAGGGTTCTAGACATGTGCAGCATGTTCTCTAGCTTGCAGATACGTTCCTGGCCACCACGGTCTTTTAGGGGAAGGAAATGCAGTATCATTAGAGGCCATTAGGGAGGATCAGAGTCAAGAGCCTCTGAAGGCAGAAGCGAGAGGGAAGATTATCGGTTGTGTTCACTCTCCAAGGAGGCAGACAGAAGCAAAGACAGTTAAGGTGCCAGCCTACAGGGAGGATGTAATGGTTCTGCAAAGTACTCTCATGCCTGAAGCTCTGAGGTCCCAGATTCAATCCCCCCACGCCACCATAAGCCAGTGCACAGGTAAAAACAAACAAATACAAATAGCTAAAGATTCTGTTTCCCCTTCCTTCTCCAGGGCCCACCGCTGCCCCCAGAGTTGAACCCTGACTCAGCTGCAGTCAGCGCACTGTGCCTGCAGGCCGGCCTGGTGCCTCTCTTGCTTGTAGGCCAGCACGCATTAAATCCAGCCCCAGACCATCTACAGGCAGAGACCAATCTTAGCACTTCATGGTTTGCAGGACAGTTTTCATATTATCTGACTCGAGGATGGGCCAGTGACTATTGTTGGAGATTTCACCTCTTCTCTGGAGTTTAATCATTTATATATAATCCCCCACCTTTCCAGGAAGTTCTGGCTCTGTTCTTTCATTGTAGAAGCAGCTGCTCTTGTTGCACCAAGAGCTAATGGTCAGCATGTGAACTTCCTCACAATGGCTTTGTATGTATTTGAAGCCAGACTTTGAGATTATCTGGCAAGCCACCCACGGGCTTTAAATCGCTCAAACTCTCTTGATTCTCTCTCTCTCTTTCTTCCTTTCTTTCTTCCCTTTCTCTTTCATCTTTCAATTTTATTTATGTATTTTGAGAGAGAGAGAGTGAGAGAGAGAGAGGAGAAGAGAGGAAAGAGAGCCATCTCTAAGATCAGCAGTAGGAAACCACCCAGGGACCCCTAAGACTTGCTTTACAGCTTCCAGCCTGCCTCTGGAAGCCCACTCTTCCATGAGTTTGCTCATCTATAACACACATGCATAGGGGCCAGGTGGTGGTGTATCTGGTTGAGTGTACACAGTACGGTGTACAAGGACCTGGGTTCAAGCCCCTGCTCCCCACTTGCAGTAGGAAAGCTTCACAAGCAATGAAGCAGGTCTGCAGATGTCTAACTTTCTTTCCCCCCTCTGTCTTTCCTTCCTCTCAATTTCTCTATGTCTTATCCAACAAAAACGACATCAATAACAACAACAATAGTAATCATCACAGCGATAAAACAAGGGCAACAAAAGGGGAAAAAATAGCCTCCAGGAGCAGTGGATTTGTGCTGCAGGCACTGAGCCCCAGCAATAACCCTGGAGGCAGTAAATAAATAAATAAATAAAGTTAAAAGAAAATGATAGCTAACAGAGCTAAGAGGGGTGTGTGAAGGGAGTGCCAGGACTCTAAGAACCCGAGAACCTGCGCAGCGGGTTGAGCGCAGGTGGTGCAAAGCGCAGGGACCGGCTAAGGATCCCGGTTCGAGCCCCCAGCTCCCCACCTGGCAGGGGAGTCGCTTCACAGGCGGTGAAGCAGAATTGCAGGTGTCTGTCTTTCTCTTCCCCCTCTCTTTCTTCTCCTCCTCTCTCCATTTCTCTCTGTCCTATCCAATAACGATGATATCAACAACAACAACAACAATAATACCTATAAAAACAACAAGGGCAACAAAAGGGAAAATAAATAAAATTTTAAAAAATAAATAAATAAATAAATTTTTTAAAAAGCCTATTGGCATTAAAAAAAAATAAAAGAACTCGAGAGGTCAAAGTGCCAAGTTCCCAGGGGAAAGAAATACATGAGAAGGTGAGTGAATCTGACAGGCCACCTTCTTCTTCTTTACTTTTTAGATAATGAGAAAGAGGGGGAGGGGGAGGGGAAGGGGGAGAGAGGAGGACAGGGAGAAGGAGAGAGAGAAAGAGATAGAGAGAGACAGAGAGGGAGGGAGAACACAACACTAAAGCTGCCTTCCGCACGCTAAGGTCTGGGCTGGAACTGGGACCATGCACAAAGCAGTTCACTATCCGAGTGAGCTATCCTGCCAGCCCTGGCCACTTCTTTCCTCTTGAGCTTGCAGAAATATCTGATGTACTACCGCTGAACCACCTCCCGTCCCAGAAGAAATTTATTCCATATACTGTCTGGTGGTCCCAGGAAGAAACATCACAAGGACTATTAAAAAGAGGTCATACTCATGGTCCGGGAGGTGGCACAGTGGATAAAGCAATGGACTCTCAAACATGAGGTCCTGAGTTCAATCCCCGGCAGCACATGTACCAGAGTGAT
The DNA here is from genome assembly GCF_950295315.1 of Erinaceus europaeus. NCBI lineage: Eukaryota > Metazoa > Chordata > Mammalia > Eulipotyphla > Erinaceidae > Erinaceus > Erinaceus europaeus. The sequence continues at coordinate 76,850,702 of NC_080177.1, forward strand.
GTCTGGTTCTTTCTCTCTCCTCCTATCTTTCTCATTAATAAACAAATAAAATCTTTTTTTAAAAAAAGATCGGGAGTCGGGCTGTAGCGCAGCGGGTTAAGCGCAGGTGGCGCAAAGCACAAGGACCGGCATAAGGATCCCGGTTCAAACCCTGGCTCCCCACCTGCAGGGGAGTCGCTTCACAGGCAGTGAAGCAGGTCTGCAGGTGTCTGTCTTTCTCTCCTCCTCTCTGTCTTCCCCTCCTCTCTCCATTTCTCTCTGTCCTATCCAACAACAACAACAACAATAATAACTACAACAAAACAACAAGGGCAACAAAAGGGAATAAATAAATAAAATAAAATAAAATATTAAAAAAAAAAAGATCATACGGGGGGACAGGCAGTAGCACAGCAGGTTTAGAACTGCCTCTGATATCATTGCCCCTCTAGCTTGGCTTCCTTTGTGGAACTGGAGGGGGGAATGTGCATCTGCTGTTATTTTTGTTTGTTTGCTTTGCTTTGTTTGGGGGGTGTTTGCCAAGGGGTGTTAGATTCTGACGCTGTGCTCAGCCTCCAAATCTAGCAGCCTCACCACACTATGTTCCCCGCCCCCCAGCCTTACGAGGTTTGAAACTGATTTTAGATAATGTGACTCAGAAGGAATTGATGCACTTGATTTTTCCCTCTCTGGTTTAAAAGTAGTACGTGCTCATTGTAAGAAACCCAATGTAGAAAACAGAGAACACACAGTGTAAAAATGAGCGTGAAAGAGCATCTGAGTGCCGCCCCTGGAGATGATCGCTGCAGACATTCCCGTGTAGTTGAGATGACATGCACAAAACCATTTTCTTTCCTCCCTTCTCGTGGAATTTGCAATGAGTGCTTTCTTGAGTCACCTCTCTCTGCAAACTTATCCAAAGGCCTCGTGCCACCGTGCTGTTGCGCCATGATTTACGTGACTCGCTCCCAGTTGCTGAACGTCCCGGTAGCTCCTTCTGGCTTGTCCTTATTGTAGTTAGCCCGGGACACGCATCCTTGTGCATGGTGTCCAGAGAAACACTGCCTAAGGGCACCACCAGGAGGGATGTGGGCACAGCTCGGGGATTTGGATCTCAGAGGCTCATCTGGATGTTCTGTGACCAAGAGCTGGTGACTGTCAGGTGAAGGGGCCAAGCTGGGGCCCCCAATGCCCTGGATATGTACCCTGTGAGTGTCCTCCTGTCTTCAGAAACCCCCCCCCCCCAAGATCCTGATTCTATCCACCCTTCCCTACTGTGTGACTGGACAGGGGGCATGCTAAGCTTTCCTCTAAGGCAGGACACTAGGCATGGTGAGTGTGATGTCCTGATTTACCAAGAGGGCCCTGCGCCTGCCCTCCTGTCTACCCTGCATGTCAGGAGTACAAGAAGACCCTCAAGACTCTTAAGTCAAGGGGGTATAAATGAAGAGCAAAGAGAGGAGGGGCTGGGGCCTTTGGGGAGCCCCGTCCTAGATTCCCAGAAGGTAGATGAGATGGATAGTAGCAGGGGCTGGGCTGGGGCTAGGGCAGCTCAGGGGGTGGGGGAGGCTGTAGAAAGCCAGGTGACTCCAGACCCCGCTGACATGCCTTGCCTCTCTTTGCTCCCCTCAACCTGGCTGCGCTCTGGGTCTAGAGCAGAGCTCCGGCTCCATACGGAAGTGCTGTAGTGATACTAGGGAAAGCGCCAGCGCTACCCTGTCTCTTCTGCTCTTTCTGAATGAAAAGGTGGGGTTGGGAGCGGTGAAATCACAGTGTACAAAACCCAGCTTTGGGGAAAAAAAAAAAAGGAAGAAGAGGAGCAGGGGAAGATAGCATAGTGGTTATACAAAAGACACTCGTGTCCAAGGCTCCAAAGTCCCAGGTCCAATCCCCTGCGGCACCATAAGCCAGAGCTGAGAGTGCACTGGTAAAAAAAGAAGGAGAAGAAGAAGAAGGAGAAGAAGAAGAAGAAGAAGAAGAAGAAGAAGAAGAAGAGGAGGAGGAGGAGGAGGAGGAGGAGGAGGAGGAGGAGGAGGAGGAGGAGGTGGAGGAGGAGGAGGAGGAGAAGGAGGAGGAGGAGAAGGAGGAGGAGGAGAAGGAGGAGGAGAAGGAGGAGGAGGAGGAGGAGAAAGAGGAGGAGGAGGAGGAGGAGGAGGAGGAGAAGGAGGAGGAGGAGGAGGAGAAAGAGGAGGAGGAGGAGGAGGAGGAGGAGGAGGAGAAAGAGGAGGAGGAGGAGGAGGAGGAGAAGGAGGAGGAGGAGGAGGAGGAGGAGGAGGAGGAGGAGAAGGAGGAGGAGGAGAAGGAGGAGGAGGAGGAGAAGGAGGAGGAGGAGGGGAAAAGAAGAGAAAAGAAAAAACAAACAAACAAACAAAAATCATGGAGAAGTGGGAAGAACAGGAGGAAGAAAAGGAAGAGGAGGGGGTGATAGAAAATGAAAGGGGGGCCGAGTGGTGGTGCCCCTGGTTAAGCACATGCATTACAGTGTTCAAGGACCTGGGTTCAAGCCTCAGTCCCCATCTGCAGGGGGGAAGCTTCATGAGTGGTGAAGCAGGGCTGCAGATGTCTCTCCTCCTATCTATCTCCCTATCTCCTCCTCCCTCTCAATTTCTCTCTGTCTTTATCCAATAAATAAACAGATAAATTTATTTTTTAGTTTTTTACTTTTATTATCTTTATTTGTTTGATAGAGACAGCCATAAATTGAGAAGAAGGGGGAGGTAGAGAGGGAGAGAGATAGAGAGACACCTGCAGCCCTGCTTCACCACTTGTGAAGCTTTCCTTCTACAGGTGGGGGCCAGGGGCTTGAACCTAGGTCCTTGTGCATTGTAACATGTGTGCTCAACCAGGTGCACCACCACCCAGCCAATAAATAAATCTATTTATTTGGGAGTCGGGCGGTAGCGCAGCGGGTTAAGCACATGTGGCGCAAAGTGCAAGGACCGGCATAAGGATCCCAATTCAAGCCCCCAGCTTCCCACCTGCAGGGGAGTCACTTCACAGGTGGTGAAGCAGGTCTGCAGGTGTCTGTCTTTCTCTCCCCCTCTCTGTCATCTAACAGTTTGTCTCTCAGTTTGCCTCTCAATTTGTCTCTGTCCTATCCAACAAGGACAGCAATAACAACAACAACAATAAACAACAAGGACAACAAAAGGGGGGAAATGGCCTCCAGGAGCAGTGGATTCATAGTGCAGGTGCTGAGCCCCAGCAATAACCCTGGAGACAAAAAAATAAAAGTGAATGGGGCATCAGATGTGAAACCCCAAGTGCCTGACTCCCAAACCACTGAGCCACACGCCCTTCAGCTCCCTAGCTGTGCGGGCCACAGCAACACTGATGAGCATTCTGGGAAGCTGCTGGACACCTGCAGAGAGAAGCCCAGGCACAAGTGAGGCCTCTGCCCTAGGCTCCCTACTTCCCAGCTACAGAATCAAACCTGTCCACATCACAGCAGTCTTAGGGGGCTTCCTACACTTTTTTCTTTCTCTTCATATTTTTTAAAAAAATATTTCATTTATCTATGAGAAAGATAAGAGGAAAGAGAAAGAACCAGACGTCACTCTGGTACATGCGCTGACGGGGATTGAACTCGGGATCTCATCTTGAGAATCCAAAGCTTTACCCCTGCGCCACCTCCCAGGCCACTCTCTTCATATTTTTTAAATTAAAAAATTTAAATTTATTTATTGACTAGAGGCAGAAATTGAGAGGGGAAAGCTTTGCCCCTGCATATGGGGACCGGGGACTTGAACCTGAGTCCTTGAACACTGTAACATGTGCACTCAACTGAGTGCACCACCACTTGGCCCCCAATAAATATATTTTGTAAAATATTACTTATCTATCTACTGGATTCACTTTGGATACAGAGAGAAATTGAGAGGAAAGGGGGAGGGGCAGAGAGAGAAAGGAACAGAAACACAGCACTGCAGGGGACCAGGGGCTTGAACCCAGGTCCTTGCACATAATAATGTGTGCACTCAACTAGGTGTGCTGCTTCCCCATTTTTTTTCTTCCAGATAGAAGGGGAGAGACAGAGAAGCAAAGAGAGATAGAGAGAGGAGGAGAGACACCACAACACTGCCTCACCTTTTGTGAAGGTTCCCCCGGGCATGGTGTTCCTAGGTCCTCAGACATGGTAAAGCATACCCTCTACCAGGTGAGCTGTCTCCCGGTCCTCTGTGTGTATCCTTTGTAGAAGGTCCAGGACCGCCTTGTCCTCCTCGAGACAGCCCTGGCTCCTCCCAGGGGCACAGTGGGTGCTGCGGGCTGGTCAGTGGAGGCAGAAGCGTCACATGACTGTGGGTCCACCCCCGCTGCCCCCAGCACCCATGAGGCCCTACCTCGGATCCCACAGGACACTCCCTCGTCAGATTTTGCCTCAGAGGAGCAACAAACCTGAGGTGCAGCTCCTACCTCCCACCTGGGGAGAAGTATCCTCAACCCTAGCTGTGAGCACGTGGCCTTGCCAAGCTCTGAGTCAAGTGTGACATCAAATCCTCCTCCTCCTACCCACCACCCCGTTGCTCCCAAATTCTGTCAGCACCTCCCACGGCCTGTTCCTTTCCTCCACTTTCCTACTACTGAGACCCAGTGTCCTTAGTGCAGCCCAGCCTGCCCCCAGCCATGGGGAGGCTTCAGGACCAAGTCTCACCCACTTACCCTCCTGAGGCCCCTGAAGCCCCCTGGCACCTCGGTGGGGCTGCACTCTTGGTCCCACACCCCCCTTCCCCCCAGCCTTCTGTCAGGCCTGCCTGCCATGTTTTTTTTTTTTTTTCCTTATTGGGGGGAGTAATGGTTTACAGTCAACAGTAAAATACAGTAATTGGTACATGTGTAACATTTCTCAGTTTTCCACAAAATAATTCACCCTCCTCTAGGTCCTCCTCTGCCATCCTGTTCCAGGACCTGAACCCTCCCCCACCCCAGAGTCTTACTTTGGTGCAATACACCAAACCCAGTCCAAGTTCTTCTTTGTGCTTTCTTAATTTTAAATTTCTTTCTTTTTTACTATTATTAATGATTTAATAGTGACAGACAAGATTATGTGATAAGAGAGGTACAATTCATACAATTCCCACCACCACCAGAGTGCCCTATCCCATCCCCCCTATTGCAATCTTCTCTAGTCTTTATCCCTCTGGGAGTATGGACCAAAGATCTCTATGGGGCGCAGAAGGTGGGAGGTGTGGCTTCTGTAATGGCTTCTCTGGTGAGCATGGATGTTGACAGGTTGATCCTTACCTCCAGCCAGGGGCACCATCTCCAGCAGACTGTGGGCTTCAGCAGACGGGGTGCACCCATCCCTCTCCCTGCCTGCCGCCTTCCCTCCACCGTGTCTCCAGCTCCCAGCATGTTGACAGGACCCACCAGTGAGTCAGCTCTATGAGGTAAGCCCTGCTGCTCTCTGCAATTCTCCAAGGAGCCGAGGCTTAGGGGGTGGCTCTGTGGTCAGCTCATAGGTAGGGTTCCAGCCCCCAGGGGTGACAGAGCCTGAGGTCCGCATGGGTGTTCTACCTCGGCTTCTGGTTGCCTCGTTCTTTCAGCAGGCTCACTGAGGACTGCTCCAGCTGTCCACCCCAGAACTGTCCCCCAGGATCATGGAGAGTCTGAGTGAACTTCAGAACCCACTGCTGCCTGGAAGCCCCCCTCACCTCCACGGCTGCTACCCCTACCCCGAGGCTTCGCCCAGCTGGTCATGCCAGGAGAAGCTCTACTCCTACCTCCTGGGCGGTGGGGCCTCCGCTGGCACCCACCAGCTCCTCAACCCAGGGTCTTTGCAGCTGGCCGTGGAGGCCTGGTACAGGCCCAGCTTCCTGCTGGGGAGGGACAAGGTCAAGGAGCCCAAGGCAGCCAGCTGTGAGACCAGCTTCACTGAGAGCAGAGAGCCCCAGGCTGGGCCCCTGGAGCACTTGACAGAGCCAGGCCAGGAGGAGGAGGATGTGGCCATCCAGACCGTGTCTTATGGGGTTCGAGAGGAGCTGCAGGGCCAGGAGGAGCAGGAGGAGGAGGAGGTGAGCACATGCCCTTCAATACAGATTCCCAGGTCTCCCTCAGGTGTTGGGGTCTAGTGCATCTCCACTGGGGCTTAGGAATCTTCGTATTACCAAAGAGCAAGCACTTCTGGCACAGAAAAATCCTAGTTTGGGCATCCAAGGAGGTGGTTAAGTGAATAAGGGGTCAGATTTTCAAGCATGAGGTCCCACCTAAGTTCAATCCCCAGCAATACATGTATCAGAGTGATACCTCTGATTCTCTCTCTCTTCTCCTCTCCGTCTCTTATTAATAAATAAACCTAAAAGGGAAGGAAGGAAGGAAGGAAGGAAGGAAGAAAGAAAGAAGGGAGGAAGACACTACTTTAAGTTGTCTATTTAATTAAAAGAATAAAAACACTTTTATTATATTCATTGAGAGAAATAGAGACCAGAACACTGCTCCATTATATAAGAAGGTGCCAACCCAAGGAATCAACCCAAGGCCCCTTTCAGGCTAGTCCCAGAACATCTTTATAATGTTTATTATAACATTGTGTAAGCTTAAGGTGTGCAGTGATGATCTGACTATAGACATACTTAGAAACCATTACCAGAGTAAGATTGGACATCACCGCCTTCAAGTCAAAGACTAAAATGCCCATCAGTTCCCCCAGCTCCCCACTGCAGGGGAGTCGCTTCACTGGCAGTGAAGCAGGTCTGCAGGTGTCTATCTTTCTCTCCCCCTCTCTGTCTTCCTCTCTCCATTTCTTTCTGTCCTATTTAACAATGACAACATCAATAACAACAATAATAACTACAACAATAAGACAACAAGGGCAACAAAAGCAAATAAATATTAAAAAAAAAAAACATCAGTGAGTGAACAGATGTAGACACTGGTGACAGGCAGACACAGAGCAGATGGCCATGACTGCCACTTTTTACTGTAGTCATTGTGGTAAAAACATTTATGGTCAACCCTCATAGAACTTTAGGTGGGGGAGTTGGGAGGTAGGGCAGCGGGTTAAGCGCACGTGGCATGAAGTGCAAGAACTGGAGTAAGGATCCTGGTTAGAGCCCCCTGCAGGGGAGTCGCTTTACAGGCAGTGAAGCAGGTCTGCAGGTGTCTGTCTTTCTCTCCCCCTCTCTGTCTTCCCTCCTCTCTCCATTTCTCTCTGTCCTAACCAACAACAACGACATCAATAATAACTACAACAATAAAACAACAAGGGCAACAAAAGGGAATAAATAAATATTTTTTAAAATAACTTTAGGTAGGCAGTATAGTATTACTCACTCTCAACATTATATTGTGGCCCAGGAGGTAGTGCAGCAGCTGCTAGAGTTTTGGACTCTGAAATATGAGGTCCTGAGTTCAGTCCTTAACATTGCGTGTGTCAAAATGTCAGAATGATGCTCTGGTTCATTCTCTCTCTCATTAATAAATAAGCAGTTTATTTTATTTATTTTTATTTATTTTAAAAAGGAGACATTAATAAAACCATAGGATAAGAGGGGTACAACTCCACACAATTCCTACCACCAGAACTCCATATCCCATCCCCTCCCCTGATAGCTCTCCTATTCTTTATCCCTCTGGGAGTATGGACCCAAGGTCATTGTGGGATGCAGAAGGTGGAAGGTCTGGTTTCTGTAATTGCTTCCCCACTGAACATGGGCCTTGACTGGTCGATCCATATAAGCAGTTTTTTAAAAAGAATCTCTCTCTTTTTTAAAATATTTACTTATTTACTTATTCCCTTTTGTTGCCCTTGTTGTTTTATTGTTGAAATTATTATTGGTGTTGTCATTGTTGGATAGGACAGAGAGAGGAGAGGAAGACAGAGAGGGGGAGAGAAAGACAGACAGACACCTGCAGACCTGCTTCACCATCTGTGAAGTGACTCCCCTGCAGGTCGGGAGCCGGGGGCTCGAACCGGGATCCTTAAGCCGGTCCTTGCGTTTGGCGCCACGTGCGTTTAACCCTCTGAGCTACCGCCTGACTCCCAAAGAATCTCTTTTTGAAAACTTGAAATTTATATTCTTTGGCCAATACTATTTATCTCTTTTTTAAAATGTTATTTGTTTATTGGATAGAGACAGAAACAGAAAGTGGGAAGACAGGGAGAGAGAAAGAGACCTGCAGTACAGCTTCACCCCTGAAGAAGCTGCCTCCCTTCAGGTGGGGACTGGGGACTTGAACCTGGGTCCTTGTGTACTGTAGGGTGTGTGTTCACACCATCACCTAGCCCCTGATTGACATTTTTCCATTCCTTCATCTCTCAGCCCATATAACCACCAATCTAGTCTAGTGCTATGTCCTCGACTTTTTTTTTAATTCCACATCCAAGTGAGATCCTACAGTACTCATCTTTTATGTGGCCTATTTCATTTAACATAATGCGTCAAGTAGCCTAGTGTTGTAAATAGTAAGATTCCCTTCTCATTCTTAGATTATTAACAAGAGATTGGGAGTCGGGTGGTAGCACAGTGGGTTAAGCGTATGTGGCACAAAGCACAAGGACCAGCACAAGGATCCTGGTTCGAGCCCCTGCCTCCCCACCTGCAGGGGGAGTCACTTCACAGGCGGTGAAGCAGGTCTGCAGGTGTCTATCTTTCTCTCCCCCTCTCTGTCTTCCCCTCCTCTCTCCATTTTTCTCTGTCCTATCCAACAACAATGACATCAATAATAACTACAACAATAAAACAACAAGGGCAACAAAAGGGAATAAATAAATAAATAAATAAATAAATAAATAAATAAATACAAGAGATTGAACCAGAGCCTCACCTGGCCAGGGACTGCAATCAAGACCTCATGGTTACACATTCAATGCTCTACCTATCGTGTCTATTCCGGGCTGTGCCTCTCTTATTGACACACGTCTCTCACATTGTCTATACCCACCCATCCACTGACGGGCTTCTAGTCTTTGAGGAAAACTCACGTTGTTCTTGTTTCCAGTTGTATAAATAATTTAAACTTGATACAGGAAACACTTAAAGATAGCTATTATTTTACAAATTATCTAATCTTTTTCTTATTCAGACTTTTTTTTTCCCCTCTGATACTATTTCCCAAAAGAGATCTTGCTGTCCATAGTTGTGTTGTAGTGTTGCTGCTGGAGCCTTACGTATGGGCTGTTCCTTTGCTACTAAGCCAGAATTTATTTTCCTTTCTTTTTAAGTTTCAGATAGAGAGAGAGTGTGTGTGCATAGAGTAAAGACAGAACAGCACTGCTCCACTATCCATGGGGCTTCTCCTAGTGCCATGGTGTCCCTCTTTGGTGCTAGGGCTAAAATATGGGACCTTGAACATGACAAGGAATGAGTTCTACCTGGTGAGTTAGCCCTCAGCCATGTCCACATATTTTTCTTTTTTTTTTTCTCTTTCCTTCTTCCTTCCTTTCTTTTTTAAATTAAAAAAAAATTATTTATAAAAAGGAAACACTGACAAAAACCATAGGATAAGAGGGGTACAACTCCACACAATTCCCAACACCAGAACTCCGTATCCCATCCCCTCCCCTGGTAGCTTTCCTATTCTTTATCCCTCTGGGAGTGTTGTTTTCGCCGGGCTGGCTTCAAGGGCGGGTAACAGACGACCGGGGACTCATGGCTGGGTTGTAGGCAGTATCTCTTTATTCATGCAGGACGCAGCACAATCTAAGCCGAGCTAAGCTAAACTAACTAACTACAAACAGTCTTGTCCTTATAAATATACTAGCCCAGTAGGGTGGGAACAGGATGCAACGCAGAGAGGGTGGAGAGAAAAGTGACTGGTGAAAATCAGGGTATGACAAGGAGAGGGGGCGGAGCAGGTGAGAATTCTACCACTAAACCACCAATGCCCTGGAGGGAGGGTGGTGCTTGTTAACAGAGGTTATATAAATAGAATGAAGTGGTTATATAAATAGAATAGTGTTAAGCAGGGGGGATTAAACTAATGAAACAGAAGGGGTTTTTAGAAGCATACCAACATGGGAGTCTGGACCCAGGGTCATTATGGGGATGCAGAAGGTGGAAGGTCTGGCTTCTGTAATTGCTTCCCTGCTGAACGTGGGTGTTGGCAGGTCGATCCATACTCCCAGCCTGCCTCTCTCTTTCCCTAGTGGGGCTGGGTTCTGGGGAGCTCCAGGACACATTCGTGGGGTCATCTTCCCAGTTAAGTTTGGTTGGCATCATGCTAGCATCTGGAACCTGGTGGCTGAAAAAAGGGTTAACATATAAAGCCAAACAAATTGTTGACTAATCATGAACCTAAAGCTGGAATAGTTCAGATGAAGAGTTGGGGGTCTCCATTTTGTAGATAGTTAGTAGGCCTATCTTAGTTATATTCCAAAGAGCCCATGACTATACTAATTGTTTTGTTTTGTTTTGTTTTTCTTGAGCCTGACATCTGATATGCAGGTGGACCCAAGTTATTGTCTAGAGAGATGTCATGGCTGGAAAAAGGACCAGAGAGTTGGATCAGGGAAGAGAGTAGCTCCCTAATATGGGAAAGGTGTATAAATATTGTTGACTATAAACCTCATCGATTTGATGTGATCTGGGGCCCATATTCAGCTTAGGAGCCTATGTGACCTCTGCATCCCTGTAGATCTGAGCTCACATTCTGTGGTCATGAGTAGGGATGTTCCAAGCTGCCCCAATTTCAGGACCCATCTTCCTCAGGTGTAGCATAGAGAATGTTGTCCAGCCTCCCTTCAGGAGATGGAACATTTTCTACCGTTGTTGATCCATGTTGGGGGCAAGGTCCTATGGGGGCCCACAAAGGGGTCTATTGTGTTGTTCCTGATAGAGATGACTGGTAACAATGGAGAGAGGGATTTATTTGAGGTCTAGGCCTGTCATGTCTGTTTGGGAATCTCAGGACTCCCCAACTAGGGCCCCAGTCTTTCTTTCTTTTCTCTTTCTTTCCTCCTCTTCCTCTTTGTTCTTCTTCCTTTTCTTTTACTAGAGCACCATTCAGCTCTGATTTATGGTGGTGCTGGGGATTGAACCTGGGATCCCTGTTACCTCAGGCATGAAAGTCTGTTGCTCTACCGCTGGCATTATTTCCCCAACACTATTCCCCCAACCCATAGTTACATAACCAGATCATCCTCTCTGAGCAATATATTTCAGTATTGCTCCACATGACTGAGCATCTTGGTATTCCATTGTAAGCTTTTCCATCACTTAATAAGTCAATTTCTCATTCACTGGGCACTGAGACAGCTTCTAATCTTTTGTAATTATTATTCTCTAATAAGTGTGGCTGTGCGTACATACTTAATGTCCTTGTCTTGTGAGAAGTGCCTGACAATGGGATGGCTGGGCCACTAGGGAATCTTCTGGTGGAGCTCTGTGTCCTGTCTCACCACCGGCCAGAGTCTGGCTGTGCCCCCACTGCATTGTCACTACACCAGCCAGAGTCTAGCTGTGCCCCCACTACATTGTCACTGCACCGGCCAGAGTCTAGCTGTGCCCCCACTGCATTGTCACTGCACCGGCCAGAGTCTGGCTGTGCCCCCACTGCATTGTCACTGCACCGGCCAGAGTCTGGCTGTGCCCCCACTGCATTGTCACTGCACCGGCCAGAGTCTGGCTGTGCCCCCACTGCATTGTCACTGCACCGGCCAGAGTCTGGCTGTGCCCCCACTGCATTGTCACTGCACCGGCCAGAGTCTGGCTGTGCCCCCACTGCATTGTCACTGCACCGGCCAGAGTCTGGCTGTGCCCCCACTGCATTGTCACTGCACCGGCCAGAGTCTGGCTGTGCCCCCACTGCATTGTCACTGCACCGGCCAGAGTCTGGCTGTGCCCCCACTGCATTGTCACTGCACCGGCCAGAGTCTGGCTGTGCCCCCACTGCATTGTCACTGCACCGGCCAGAGTCTGGCTGTGCCCCCACTGCATTGTCACTGCACCGGCCAGAGTCTGGCTGTGCCCCCACTGCATTGTCACTATACCAGCCAGAGTCTAGCTGTGCCCCCACTGCATTGTCACTGCACCGGCCAGAGTCTAGCTGTGCCCCCACTGCATTGTCACTGCACCGGCCAGAGTCTAGCTGTGCCCCCACTGCATTGTCACTGCACCGGCCAGAGTCTAGCTGTGCCCCCACTGCATTGTCACTGCACCAGCCAGAGTCTGGCTGTGCCCCCACTGCATTGTCACTGCACGTTCCTGGTCACGACACCCCTTTTGTGTTCTGCAGAGTGATGTGACATCAACAGAGAGTGAAAGTGAAGACAACTTCCTCACGCTGCCTCCCCGGGACCACCTGGGCCTCACCATCTTCTCCATGCTCTGCTGCTTCTGGCCCCTGGGCATCGCTGCCTTCTACTTCTCCCAAGGGGTGAGGGCCCCGGGCACAGAGGGGCTGGGGGTCTGGCCCTAGTTGTCACTGGGCATGGGGGTGTCCCCTCTCATGAGAACATCTCTCTTCCTAGACCAGCAAGGCCATCTCCAAAGGGGACTTCCGGCTGGCCAGCACCACGTCACGCCGAGCGCTCTTCCTGGCTACTCTCTCCATCGCTGTGGGGGCTGGCCTCTATGTGGCCGTGGTGGTGGCTCTGGCAGCCTACATGTCCCAGAATGGTCATGGCTAGTGGCCCATCAGAGCTGGCATCTGATTCCCCTGCTTTGTGAGGCTTGGGAGTGGTGATGCAGACTCTCCGGAGAGTTCTGGCCCCTGAAGACGCCCTGTGAGGGCAGCTGGCTGCGTGAGGCTTCCCTGGCTACAGTCTGCTGGGCTCGGCCTTCCCCCTTCTTCCCCATTGACCCTTCCCAGAATGGGCTGGGGGCACCTCTCTCTGGCCTGGGCTGTGCTGGGAAGCAGGAGGGCAGGACCACCCATCAGACCACGCAGGCCCAGTGTACCTCTGACTTGCTGTCTGCTGGGAGCTCAGCTCGTTCTACCCATTCTCTGAGGGTCTTGTGCCACCCAACTCTGTCAACCTCTCCATAGGGAAAGAGCAGGGGACCACGGGGAGGAAAGGGGGTGCTGGGAGGAAGGAAGCCTGGAGGAGTCTCTACCCTGGGCATAGCCTGAGCTTCTCCCAGCTCTGATTCCTTTCCCCCAGAGGAAAAGGCACAAGGGGCAGAGGGGCCGGCTCTCTGTGGCCCTTTCTTGCTCTGGAGGGTGATGTGTACTTCTTTTGAGGGTCTGCAACACAGTGGACAAGCACAGATGTGTTGGGTCCAGAGGCTCTGAGGAAGGGTTGTTGGGGCTTTGTAGTACTGGAGTGAGCTGATGTTACAGCAGAGGGACTGACTGGTGGGCCCTGGAGTGGTGCTGAGCCACAGGGGGCTTCCCAATCTGCCCCTTGGCATTTGTTCCCTGCCCTCATCACCAGGGCTTGTTTCCCTTAGTCCCCAGTGGTAAGCAGGAAGTGCATCAGGGGCCTCCCAGGAAGGGGATCCTGTGTTTGCATTAAGACTAAGGCAGCAGGGCTGGATCCATATCAGTCCAACCTCTGAAGGCTTAGGAGGGCTCATGGCCTTGGGGATTCATCACTGACACCCCCACTCAGCTACTCTCAACACCCCAGTCACCAGGAAGACAGGGCTGTCAGGGCTGGGGCGCTAGCTACCCACCCCGCCTCCCCCACCGCCGCCATGTGTGGGGACCTGGTCCTTTCCACACCTCATCTTGAGCCCCTGACTATGAGTCACCACTGGCCCCCGGTGTCTTCCTGGACTCCGATATTGTCTAGCCCTCCACTCCCAGCACCCCGTGAAACTGCAGAGACCCAAGACCAGAAGTTCTAAGGTCCAGTCACTGTACATACTTATACTGCAATAAATTTTTCTGTAACGCCTGGTATGCTCTATGTTGGTTTGTTGGTTTGTTTGTTTTGTTTTTTATTTGTTTGTTTTTACCAGAGCACTACTCAGCTCTGGCTTATGGTGGTACAGGGTCCTCACTTCAGGACAGTGAAGCAGGGCTGCATGTGTCTCTCTGTCTCTCTCTCCTTCTCAATCTTTTTTTTTTTTTCTTTCTCCAGGGTAATTGCTGGAGCTCAACAGATCCACTGCTCCTGGAGGCCATTTTTCCCCTTTTTGTTGCCCTTATTGTTTATCATTGTTGTTATTGCTGTTTTGGTATGAGATAGGACAGAGAGAAATGGAGAGAGGAGGGGAAGACAAAGAAGGGGAGAGAAAGACACTTGCAGACCTACTTCACCACTTGTGAAGCGACTCCCCTGCAGGTGGGGAGTTGGGGGTTTGAACTGAGATCCTTATGATGGTCCTTGGGCTTCGTGCCATGTGCGCTTAACTTGCTGTGCTACCGCCTGGCCCCCTCTCCCTCTCTATCTCCCTCTTCCCTTTCAATTTTTCACTGTCTCAATAAATAATCAATTATTAGAAGTCGTCTGGCAGTGCACCTGGTAGAGTGCAGACCTTGCAGAGTTGCCTGGAGCCACCAAGGGTGGACTGGGGGTTGTGGAAAACACCTAGCAGCCCCATGTCTTTGGTGCTAGCTGTTGGGTTCCTCTTGTGTTCCTCCTGGGGGTATAGGGGTCATCCAGGCCATGCAGGGAGGATGCCGGCCTCAGGCCCAGGCCTTCAATATCCTCTCAGTTCTGAATCCCCAGGAGACTGCTGGGCCCACAGATACCAGCCTGTTGCTCAGAGCACTGTGCACACGCAGGGAACCCTGGGGAGGTGGGGTACACACACACACAGTCATAGGCACAACTGTGTGGGCTGGGTGCCCCAAGGTGGAGATGAGCACAGGACGTGAGTTAGGGACAGCTCTTGGGGTAGCAACTGAGGCAGGGCAGAGGCAGAAGCAGGTCTGGGCGACAAGGAGGTCAGTCTGCCACAAGGCCTCAAATGTCTGGGCCAACCCTGGATGGGGCCTGGAGGCAGGATTCCATTCAGAAACAGGTGAGAGCTTTATGCTGTCTCCCCAGTCAGACAGACACCTGCAGACCTGCTTCACCACTTGCTAAAGGATCCCCCTGCAGGTGGGGAGCCGGGCGCTCTAACCGGGATCCTTACACCAGTCCGTGCTTCATGCCATGTGGCTTAACTCGCTGCACTGCCGCCCAACCCCCACTTCCTTAATTTCTTTCTTTTTTTCTTTCTTAAAACAGAGACAGAGGGGGGTTGGGCGGTAACGCAGTGGGTTAAGTGCACATGGCGCGAAGCAAGGGCCTGCATAAGGATCCCGGTGCAATAGCAGTGAAATAGCTTTCCAGGGACCGATCTCTCTCTCTGTCCTTCCCCCCCTCAATTTCTCTGTCTTATTAAAAAAAAAAAAAGATAGAAAGAAAGATAACAAAGGGAAAGAAAGTAAGAAAGAACGAGAAAAAGAGAAAATGGTCTCCAGGAGCAACGGATTTGTCATGCAGGCACAGAGCCCCAGTGAGAACCTGGGATGGTAAAACAAACAAATAAATAAATGAGAGGCAGAGAGAGTGGAAGAGAACACAGCAGCACCAATACCAATACTTCCTTCAGTGTGGTCCCGCCTGGGCTCAAACCTGGATCAAGCTCAGTTCCAGTGAGCGCCTTTCTCCGTGCGTGCACATGTGCATGTCCCGCGTACACACGCAAGGGGTGAGGAAGGAGACACGCAGCGGAGGGGTCTCCCGGGACTGACTCTGCAGTCTCGCCACAGCACCAGTCTTGCTCCAGGGTGACAGGCGGCGGTGCAGAGGACACACGGCCACCCAGGCCTCGACGGGCTGGACGGGCGGCCTCCAGGCCCCACAGCTCGCACTGCCGCCCTACCCCCCCCCCCCAAGTCTGCTGTGATGTGGACCCAGGAGCCAAACCGTGTTCTCCATGCCGGCCCGGACGTGCCCCTCATCCATTCTCCTTCCCTAAAGTTGCTCCTCTACCCACGGTTGTACATTCAGGTTCTGCAGGAAAAAATGAAATAATAATAATAGCCCGAGGGGTTTATATAGCCCTGGGCTGGTCCTGAGGCACCCCAGCTTATTCCCTGCCCCAGGCTGTGGCCTGCCTCTGGCACATCTGGGGCGCTCCTGCCCGCCCTCCACTCCAAAGAAGACTCCTGGGAGCCTGGGGGCTGCAGGCTGCCTGCCTCCTCAGCTGACAGCAAGGCTGGGTGCAGGGAGGGTGCCCTGGGTAAAGGTGCCCGCCACAAGCTGCAGTGCCAGCACATCTGTGCAAATATTATCAATTATTTCCCTCACTATAAACACCCAGCAGAAAGGCAGGCAAGCCACCAATCCCAGCTGTTTAAAATAGAAACCGAAATTGCTGCACAGGGAAGTCTGGGCCACCAGCAGACAAGAGCAGGGTCTCTGCACCAGGAATCTGAGGGCCTTCCTCCCCCACTGCCTTTGTTACACTTGCTCCCATGACCCCAGCCCTGCAGTCCCACCAGAGTTCTCCTCCACGGGTCAGGGAAGACACAGGTGAGGTCCTTGCCTGGGGGAAGGGGGTGGGAGTGCGAGGGCTGGTGCCAACCAGGCAGGCCCTGTGCAGGGGTGGATAAAGCTGGCAGAGAGAGAGACAGCACAGAGGCGGTGGGAGCTGAGGCCACAGGCCTGTTATCCAGGGCAGCTGCTGGGCAAGGTCCAGCGCCAGACAAGAGCCCTGCAGAAAGGAGGAGGGAGGTGATGCTGGGCTTGTGAGCCTGAGGTTCCAAGTTCAGTCACCAGCACTGTGTGTGCCAGAGTGCTACTCTGGCCCTCTCTTTCTCTCCAGCCTCCCTGTCATTAGCTCATAAGAGAAATAAATAATTCTTGGGGGAAAAAACTGACCCAGGAGGTGGCGCAGTGGCCAGAGAGTTAGACTTCAAAGCATGAGTCCTGGGGGCTGAGCCATGGCACACGTGGCTGAGTGCACACATTGTTACCATGTACAAGGACAGGGGGTTCAAGTCCCAGCTCCCCACCTGCATGGAGTGGGGGGCGGTTCATGAGCAGTGAAGCAGGTCTGCAGGTGTCTCTCTCTCCCCCTATCACTACCTCCTCTTTCACTTTTTTTTCTGTTCTATCAAACTAAAAAGAGAAGAAGGAAAGGGGGGGAAAAAAAGAAAAAAATGGCTACCAGGAGCAGTGTATTCATAGTCTGGGCACCGAGTCTCAGCGATCACTCTGGTGGCAATAAAAAAATTAAATTAAATTAAATTAAATTAAAAGGTATGAATGTTAGGTTGGATCCCTTGCATGTGCCAGGGATGCTCTGGTTCTCCTCTCTCTCCAGTGTTTATGAGTAAATAAGTTTTTTAAGTGGTAGCACTCAGTTGACTGCATGTTACTAGGCCCAAGGGCCAAGGTTCAAGCCTCCCACTTCAAGGGAGAGGACTTCACAAGCAGTGAAGCAAGTCTGCAGGTGTTTCTCACTCTCTTTTTCAGCATAATCTATTTATTTTATTATACTCATATTTCTTAATTCAAGTCAAAGCTTCATTAAAAGTAATTTACAGGGAAATGAGCAGTAGTGCAGCGGATTAAGTTCACGCGGTGCAAAATGCAAGGACCGGCATAAGGATCCAGTTCAAGCTACGGCTCCCTACCTGTAGGGGAGTCGCTTCACAGGTGGTGAAGCAGGTCTGCAGGTGTCTGTCTTTCTCTCCCCTCTCTGTCTTCCCCTCCTCTCTCTGTTTCTCTCTATCCTATCTAACAATGACAACATCAATAATAACAATAATAACTACAACAATAATAAAAAAAACAAGGGAAACAAAAGGGAAAATAAATAAATAAGTAAATAAAATATTTTTAAAAATTATTTACTTGTCAAGAATCCATATTTACATACAAAAAAAGTTCTGTATATTTCTGTCCAGAGGGAGTTATTCTTTCCATGCACATAGGATGAATTTGAATTATTTGTTTACTTTTTTATTGGAACTGAGACCAATTGGTTAATTTTCACTCATGAAAACATGTTTAATCGTGGAATCTTAAATTGACACCCACAGCTGAAAAAGAAAATGTGTTATTAAACATACGACAGTCAAATATACTTGACATAATTGACGAGCTGCTTTAGTCTGCAGGTGTCTCTTTCTCTCTCCCTGTCTCCCTCTCCTCTCTCAATTTCTCTCTCCTATCAAATAGAAAAAGTAAATATACGTATATATAACACTGAGCCCCTTCCATGCCCCCCCAGCTTCCAAATTCTTCCCTTTCCTGTCTCCCGGGCCCTCCTCCAGGACCCCTGGCAGCCCCCCAAGAGCTAAGGGTTAACACTTCACATAACAGCTCCTCTCTCTGAGGCTCCTTCCCAGAGATTCTCTGCTCCAACCAGAAGGTGGGTGGGGTGGGGGGCGTAGCCAAGACAGGGGCCAGTGTACTAGCGAAGGCTGTGAATCCTACTCCTTGCAGCCAAAGAAACAGATAAGTGGTCTTAAGTACAGCCCTTTGGCTCCAGGTGACACCCCTAGTACAGACTGGGAGCCTCTGGTCCACTGTCACCCAATTCTTGCTTCCCAGGCCCTGAGAGAGTGGAGATGAGCTGATGGCATCTTGACCTGCCTGGAATACCCAGGGACAACAGCCACCACCATGAATATTAACAGTTTGCTTCCCTCACTCAGCCTTCCCTCCCAGGCTGTTTCCTGCTTCAGCTTCCCCAAGGCCCCGGGGCCCAGCCCCTCCCCAAGGCTGGCACTTCTATATGGGTGGTGGGGCATGGGTGGGGCTAGATTGAAGCTCATGCCAGGCACCCCCTCTCCAGACCACACACACACACACACACACACACACACACACACACACACACACACGTTTTCACATTCTCTCTGCAACACGGACGGGGAGGCACTGCTGTGAGGGTGGGGCCCCCCACAGAGACACACAAATGTTGTGAATAAAAATAAAAGATGCCCAGGCAGCCTGTCAGTATCTCCAGAGACCTCCAACCTACATCCCTTGAACTGCGTTTGCCTTGCTCCCTCTAAAGGGTTTGGCAGACTTCAGAGGCACTTCAAGCTTCAAGAGGAAAGGACAGAGAAAGAAACTTCCGGGGGGGGGGATAGCACAGTGGTAGTGCCCCAGACTGGTATGCCTGGGACCTCAGAGGTCCCAGGTTAGCCTCCAGCACCACCATATGCCAGTGCTGAACAGTGTTCTGGCCTCTCTCTTTCTCTCATGAAAAAAAAAAAAAAAAAGACCTTTGGCTGGAGAGATAACTCAGCAGGTAGGGAGGGCACTACCTGGCACCACAGAGGAGATCCCATAGCACTGGAGGGAGCTCTGGGGCTGTGGTGCCTCTCCCTCCCTCTCCCTCCATGTCTGAATGGGGAAGTGGCTCTAAGTGGTGAAACTGCAACCACAGACAGTCACAAAGTCCCACCACAAACAAAAAAAGCCTTGACACGATTCCTACAACAGCACTGCTGTGTGAGTGTGATTCCAGAGTGTGAGGCCACTAGACGGAAAATGTTCTGATTCATCTCCAGTTGACCTCCACCCTTGAAGGCTTCCTGCAGTCTGAGGGACAAAGTCCAGCACTCCAGTCCTCTCTCCACTGGTCTCCACTGGTCACTGACTAAAGACACTGGCCTGTTTTATTCCTTCTCTCTTCTCTCTCTCCTCTAAAGGCCTGAGCTGTCCCTTTATAATATTAAAGGATTGGTGGTTTCCATCTGGGGGTCTTAGTTGGGTCCCTAAGAACAGTCAAAGGGAGAATTGGGGGGGTCCATGAATTATTTATTTATTTATTGTTTATATCAGATCACTACTCAGCTCTGGCTTGTGGTAGTGCCAGGGACTGAACCTGGAACTTCACAGTATCAGGCCTGAAACTCTGTGGTGTAAACAACTGTATTATTGACACCCCCTCTCACACACACACACACACACACACACACACACACACATGATGAGCTATATTTACATGGACTTATAACAAAACCAACCATCTTAAAGTCAGTAGTTCATGGTACATTCAGATGAAACTGTTGAGGTGAAATGCACCGAGTGGTAAAGGGCATCAGCATCTGAGCCCAGGTTCTGGAGCCAGGGGGACAAACTGCCTGAGAGAGAGAGAGAGAGAGAGAGAGAGAGAGAGGAGAAGTCCTGAAACTCAAAAGATTTCTCTATTTTTTTCATGGGGTACCTGGGCCTTGTGCAAACCACTACTCCCTGGTCAATGCTTCTACTGTTTGTTTATTTATTTATTAAACTTTATATTTATTTGATTTGATAGAACAGAGAGAAATTTAAAGGGGAGGGGGTAGAGAGGGAGAGAGACAGAGAGACACCTGCAGCCCTGCTTCACCACTTGTAAAGCTTTCCCCCTGCAGGTAGGAACCAGGGGCTTGAACCTGGGTCTTTGTACATGGTATAGCATGTGCACTTAACCAGGTGCACCAGTGCCTGCCCCTCCCCTTTTTCTTGTTTATTGTGGCTTAATAGTGATCTACAAGATCACAAGCTTATGGACTATAGTTGCACACCATACCCACCACCGAGTTCTGTGCCCCACCTCCCAACAATAACCACTATAGTTCTCACAAAGTCTTATGGACAGTTTGTTTACTTCTCTCCCTCTCTCTCTCTCTCTCTCTCTCTCTCTCTCTTTTTTTTTGCAAGTTCATCTGTTTCAGTTCTCTAGATTCCACATATGAGTGAAACCATATGTTTGCTGTCTTCCACTGCTCTATTTACTTCAGTAATCAGATGACTAGATGAAGAAGCTATGCAGGGAGTCGGGCGGTAGCACAGCGGGTTAAGTGCATGTGGCACAAAGCGTAAGGATCCCAGTTCGAGCCCACAGCTCCCCACCTGCACGGAAGTCGCTTCACAAGTATTTCTCTCCCCCCTCTCTGTCTTCCCCTCCTCTCTCCATTTCTCTCTGTCCTATCCAACAACAACTACAACAATAAAACAATAGGGCGGGAGTTGGGCTGTAGCGCAGCGGGTTAAGCGCAGGTGGTGCAAAGCACAAGGACCGGCATAAGGATCCCGGTTCGAACCCCGGCTCCCCACCTGCAGGGGAGTCGCTTCACAGGTGGTGAAGCAGGTCTGCAGGTGTCTATCTTTCTCTCCCCCTCTCTGTCTTCCCCTCCTCTCTCCATTTCTCTCTGTCCTATCCAACAACAACTACAACAATAAAACAATAGGGCGGGAGTTGGGCTGTAGCGCAGCGGGTTAAGCGCAGGTGGTGCAAAGCACAAGGACCGGCATAAGGATCCCGGTTCGAACCCCGGCTCCCCACCTGCAGGGGAGTCGCTTCACAGGTGGTGAAGCAGGTCTGCAGGTGTCTATCTTTCTCTCCCCCTCTCTGTCTTCCCCTCCTCTCTCCATTTCTCTCTGTCCTATCCAACAACGACAACAACAATAATAACTACAACAATAAAACAACATGGGCAACAAAAGGGTATAAATAAATAAAATAAATATTAAAAAAATTAAAAAAAACAATAGGGCAACAAAAGAGAATAAATAAATATTTTTTTAAAAAATAAGCTATATTAAGGACATGCCTTATGGAATACTACACTTATTAAAGTTAGTAAAACTTCATTGATGTTTAAAACTTATTCTTAACTTTATCAACAGTTTTTTTTTTTTTTTTAATGTGGGAGTTTTGTTTGTTTTGTCCTTTGGGACAAAATGGATGGAACTGGCAGTGATTATGCTCTGCTTCTTTAAGATAGAGAGAAAGAAAGAGGGGATCGGGTGGTAGTGCAGCAGGTTAAGTGCACATGGTGCAAAGCGTAAGGACCGGCTTAAGGATTCAAGTTTGAGCCCACCTGCAGGGGGGTTGCTTCACAAGCAGTGAAGCAGGTCTGCAGGTGTCTGTCTGTCTTTCTCTCCCCCTCTGTCTTCCCCTTCTCTCTCCATTTCTCTCTGTCCTATCCAACAACGACATTAATAACAACAATAACAAATACAACAATAAAACAACAAGGGCAACAAAAGGGAATAAATAATTAAGTAAATATATTTTTTAATTTTTTTAATAGCGAAAAGTTGTAAGTTCAATCCCCAGCTTCACATGTGCCAGATTCTCCCCTCTCCAATAAATAAATAAATCTTTAAAATAAAAAAAAAAAGATAGAAAAAAATAGAAAGAGAACAAGAAAGCAAAAGGGAGACACCAGCAGCACCGCACTGGGGAAGTTTCCATGCTGGGTGCTTCCCCTGTCTCCCTCTGTCTGCCTCTTTCTACCTGTAATGTCAGCAGCCTGGGTCTGACAAATAGCTCACTTGGATAGTGCACACTTCGCCATGTGCACAACCCAGGGTCAAGCCTGGCCACCACCACATTGTAGGAAGTTTCAGTTCTGTGACTTCTCTCTCCACCTTCCTCCTCTCCATCTGAAAGTCATCTTAGCACATCAGTGGAGCCCCAGTGATGAAAAAGAAGACGAAGAAGGAGGAGGAGGAGAAGGAGGAGGAGGAGGAGAAGGAGGAGGAGGAGGAGGTGGAGGAGGAGGAGGAGGAGGAGAAGAAATAAAAATAAATCAATCTGTTTAAAAAGAAAAAAGAAACGAAGAAGAAGAGACTCAGGGGAGGAAAAAGTAACTTTCATGACAAGCTTTTCATTTTGACTTTTCTCTTCTTGCAAATTCATGACCTGCTTTGAAACTCACCATTGTAAAACGTCAGGAAAAAGAGCAGCAGCAAAGCTATGCTCTTAGGAGAAGATTCCAGAGCTGGAGGCAGAATGTCAGGGAGGTCAAGAGAAGGAGCTTCCCCAGAGATGAGTAGGAGTTGAAGTCACCCTGAGGTGACTTCAGATTTGGCACCTGGGACAGCGTTCATCACTCACGAGTGACAGCTGAGAGCTGTTTGAGGCATGGAAAGGGATGGAACACAGGTGAGGAAGGGAGCAACATGAGTGGTTCTCCATGGAGAGGCCCAACATGGAGTCAGAGGAAGAATGCTGAATCAGGCAGGATGTGGTCCAGGTGGTTCTGGCCACTTGGGGAGGGTGTGAGAGGAGGCAGGTGGGGAACCAGGAAGCAGGTGGTTTGGACCTTTGGGAGCGCAGAAGGGCCAAGCCTGGATGAATGCTAGAGGCTTCAAAAGTCCAGTAATAGTCAGCAGGGCTTACAATTCCATTGCTTGCTTCTCTGGGCACGCAGACTGCTTTGAGAATGTGGTGGCAGCCCAGAGGCCTCTCTAGAAACATGCACAGAAAAACACACAAAAGTAACACAAGGGTGGTCCGGGAGGTGGCTCAGTGGATAAAGCATTGGACTCTCAAGCATAAGGTCCTGAGTTCAATCCCCGGCAGTGCATGTACCAGAGTGATGTCTTGTTCTTTCTCTCTCTCCTCCCGTCTTTCTCATTAATAAGTAAATAAAATCTTTGGGAGTCGGGCGGTAGCACAGCGGGTTAAGCGCAGGTGGCACAAAGCATTAATGGACTGGCATAAGGATCCTGGTTCGAGCCCCCGGCTCCCCACCTGCAGGGGAGTCGCTTCACAGGCAGTGAAGCAGGTCTGCAGGTATCTATCTTTCTCTCCTTCTCTCTGTCTTCCCCTCCTCTCTCCATTTCACTCTGTCCTATCCAACAATGACAACATCAATAACAACAATAACTACAACAAGGGCAACAAAAGGGAATAAATAAAATAAATATTTATTAAAAATAAATAAATAAAATCTTTAAAAAAAAAAGGGACACAAGGGTAGGGGTACAATGATTATGCAAAGAGACTCTCATGCCCGAGGCTCCATAGTCCTAGGTTCATTCCCCCACACCACCATGAGCCAGAGCTGAGCAGTGCTCTGGTAAACAATAAAATAATAATAAAATTTTTAAAAATTAAAAAAACAAAAAGTAACACAACTTCAAGACCAGAAGGCCTGCAGGTCACAAAGCCCACAGTCCTGCTTGGTCTTTACCCAGCAACAGCTCCGACCCTCCCCCTTCCTGAGAGCCAGGCACAATATCCCTTTGTTCTGGGGACTTTTCTTTGATCCTGGGACCCCCCTAGCCCTCAGTTCTTCCTCTTTTCTTTCCCTTTCCTCCCCCTTCTCCTTTCTTTCCTCCTCCTCCTTGCTTCCTTCTCTTCTCCCTCCTTCTATTAAGAAGCTGTCTCCAAACCTCAGGCACATTTAATTACATTTTTTCCACTTAGCAGAGACTTCTAGGGCAAATGGTGCATATCAATGGAGTGTGTCTATCTGATCTGTCCCCCGCCTCCCCTATCCAACCATTTTATGCCACTTGAGGTCCAAGACCTAATCTGGTCTATAACCCACACACCCCTGAGTCAGGGTAGAGACATGGGGGGCCTGTCTCTCAGCAGCCTCCTCTGAGGAGCTGTGGCTGGATGTCGGCTGTCTTTCCATCTAATAGGACTGTTCTTTTCTTGGGCTTCCCAGCCTCTGAGGCTGTGGGAAATAAATATCTCTAAGGAAATGATGTGGCTCAGCCAGGAAGGGCTGCCTTGTGTGGGCTCATGAGATCCTGCATTGGGTCAGTGAATAGCTCACCTGGATAGTACACTGCTGTGCCATGTGCTCAGCCCAGGGTCAAGATGGGTCTCCACCCATTGGGGGAATGTGCTGTGGTATCTGTCTAACAATCTATCATCTATCTGGAGAAAGGAAAATTAATTCATTAGTTAATTAATTAAAGTAGTGTAACTTTTGGGAGTCGGGCGGTAGTGCAGTGGGTTAAGCACATATGGTGCAAAGCGCAAGGACCAGTGTAAGGACCCAGTTCAAGCCCCCGGTTCCCCCCTGCAGGGGGTCACTTCACAGGCGGTGAAGCAGGTCTGCAGGTGTCTATCTTTCTCTCCCTCCCTCTGTCTTCCCCTCCTCTCTCCATTTTTCTCTGTCCTATCCAACAACGACAACATCAGTAACAACAATAATAACAATAAAAAAACAAGGGTAACAAAAGGGAAAATAAATAAATAAAAAGTAGTGTAACTTTTTATTAAAATATACATATAGAAAACTACACAAATAAAAATGTTCCTTATGGGCCAGGGGGTAGGTAGCATAATGGTTATGCAAAGAGACTTTTCATGCCTGAGGCTCCAATGTCTTGGGTTCAATCCCTGCACCACCATAAGTTAGGGCTGAGTAGTCCTCTGGTATAAAAAAATTTAAAAAGGGGAGCCCAGGTGGTGGCGCACCTGGTTGAGCACACATTACAGTGAGCAAGGACCCAGGTTCGAGACCCTGCTCCCCACCTGCAGGGGGAAAGTTTCACGAGCGGTGAAGCAGGGCTGCAGGTGTCTCTCTGTCTCTCTCCTACACTATTTCCCTCTTCCCTCTCAATTTCTGGCTGTCTCTAATCAATAAATAAAGATTAAAAAATTAAAAATTAAAGGAAAAAGAAAAATGTTCATTATGTTAATAATTTACAGGGCCAGAGAGTCAGGTCAGTGGGTAAGATGCATGCCTTTGCATATTGGCTCAAGCCCTAGCACCACATAGGAAGTTCCATGGAACTGGGGGGAACTCTTTGGTTATGGCATTCCTCACACCCCTTTGTCTGAATCCAGAAACAGACCAGAGTGGTGACAATGCACATGCATGAGAGCCAGATCCAGCCCCCTCAATTTTTTTTTTCCACAAATTGAACGCACCCAGAATTCAGCTTCAGAAATAACATTTGGGGAGATGTGAAAATGTCCCCTTGGGACAGGTGAGCATTTCCTCAGTGAAGTGGTAAAATTGCCAAAATCCCAGAAACTTTCTTCAGCTCTGCTAATCACTAGTCTTTAATTTATTATTATTGTTATTCCATATTTAAAGAGAGGGGCAAGGGAACCAAAACATGAACCTTGGCATAATTTTTGAAATCACCTATGCTAAATTTTTTTAAAAATTTATTTTAAAAAGGAGACATTAGGGAGTCAGGTGTTAGCGCAGCGGGTTAAGTGCAAGCGGCGCAAAGCACAAGCACGGCTGTAAGGATCCCGGTTCGAGGCCCCGGCTCCCCACCTGCAAGGGGTTCGCTTCACAGGCAGTGAAGCAGGTCTGCAGGTGTCTGTCTTTCTCTCCTCCTCTCTGTCTCTCCCTCCTTTCTCCATTTCTCTCTGTCCTATGCAACAACAACGAAGTTAATAACTACAACAATAACTACAACAAGAGCAACAAAAGGGAATAAAATTTTTTTTTAAAAAAGGAGACATTAACAATCCTATGGTTATAGGATAAGAGGGGTACAACTCCACACAATTCCCACCACCAGATCTCCGTATCCCATCCCCTCCCCTGATAGCTTTCCTATTCTTTAACCCTCTGGGAGTATGGACCAAGGTCATTGTGGGATGCAGAAGGTGGAAGGTCTGGCTTCTGTAATTGCTTCCCCGCTGAACATGGGTGTTGACAGGTTGATCCATACTCCCAGCCTGCCTCTCTCTTTCCCTAGTAGGGTAGGTGTCTGGGGAAGCAGAGCTCCAGGACACATTGGTGGGGTCATCTATCCAGGGAAGTCTGGTCAGCATCATGCTGGCATCTGGAACCTGGTTGCTGAAAAGAGAGTTAACATAGTAAAGCCAAACAAATTGTTGAACAATTATGGACCTAAAGGCTGGAATAGTGCAGATGAAGTGTTGGGGGGTACTCACTGCAGACTATTGTGTGCTTCTGCTTTCAGGTATATATTTTGCCCTAGTTTATGGATACGTGTGAACATATGCTCTATCTCACGGGACCTAGTCTATATCTAGGTTTTGGGACGTTGTTAGGAAGTGAACCGCCTGGAATGGAATTAGAGAATCCTATGAAAGGAAAGGTCTCACCCGAGACCTTTAATGAAGCTGAAGGGTTGTCATTCCACACCTGAAGTCTTTGGACACAGTCTGAAGTGAAGCGTGCTGAGGTGGTACTCATTGTGTTGATCTCTCTCTCTCTCTCTTTTTTTTTTTGCTTCCAGGGTTATCGCTGGGGCTCCTTGCCTGTTCTACGAATCCACTGCTCCTGGAGGCCATTTTTTCCCATTTTGTTGCCCTTGTTGTTTGTGGTTGTTATAGCTGTTGTTGTTGGATAGGACAGAGAGAAATCGAGAGAGGAGGGGAAGACAGAGAGGAGGAGAGAAAGATAGACACCTGACGACCTGCTTCACCACCTGTGAAGCGACAACGCTGCAGTTGGGGAGCCTAGGCTCAAACCAGGATCCTACCGTCAGTCCTTGAGCCTTGTGCAGTGTGCACTTAGCCCACTGCACTACCACCAGGCCCCCTTTTCTCTCTTTCTCCCTCTTCTAGAGGTCTTTTAAGGGCCTGCTCCAAAAGTCCTGCCAGTCCCCAGTCAGTGCCAGCATTGCTGCTTTGTGCCCTGTAGATCATTGCCTCTCCCTTCCTAACATGTGCTTCCTAACATGTGCCCAAAACACGTACTGAGATGCTGGCTCAAAGACTGGCTTTACCAACCAGAATCTGACTACAGAGAAATGTCTCACGGTGGCAGACTGTCATTGTAAACGGGTTCTGTCTTTAACTCTGCTAAAATGACTTTATATTCTCATCTAAAATTGTAAACGAAGACACAGAATTGCGTACTGCACTTACTGGATGCCTGCCTATGAGCATCATTGAATGTGGGATGGAGAACCACTGTCTTGTCTTTTATTTTTTATAGAGACAGAGAGAGATTGAGAGGGAAGGGGGAGATAGGGAGGTAGAGAGAGACACCTACAGCAGTTTCCCCTGTGGGTGGGGACTGAGGAGCTTGCACCCAGGAACTTATGTGCAGTAACATGTGCACTCAACTGGGCATGCCCTGCAGGGCTCTGGGAGAGCTACTTATATAGTCCATGTTTGTGAACAACTCCGAGTTGTTCTTGTTTTTTATTCACAGAGCTGGGGCTTCATGTATGGCTTTGTGTACGCATGATTCTAACATTCCTAGTTAATGTTTGTTTGTCAGCTGTTTTTTAAATTAATTTATTTATTCCCTTTTGTTGCCCTTGTTGTTTTATTGTTGTAATTATGATGTTGTTGTAGTTGGATGGAACAGAGAGGAGGGGAAGACAGAGAGGGGGAGAGAAAGAGAGACGCCTGCAGACCTACATCACCGCTTGTGAAGCAACTCCTCTGCAGATGGGGAGCCGGGGGCTCAAACCGGGATCCTTATGCAGGTCCTTCCGCTTTGTGCCACCTGCGCTTAACTCGGCTCTGGTTTATGGTGGTGCTGGATTAGAACCTGGGACCTTGGAGCCTCAGGCATAACAAATCTATGTGTATAACTACTGTGCTGTCTCTGCCCTAGTCGATCCTGGTTAACTTTCTCCTGCAGAATTGCACCCCCATCCCCAGTGCCATGACACCTGCCATGTGGTATCAGAGTTTGAAGCTGGGCCATGAATATGGCAAACCAGGTGCCCTACCCAGTCGGCCCCTGGGCAAGCTGTGGACCTTTCCTCTCCCTCACCTCTAGGCCTCAACAAGTATGGGGCAAATGAATGGTCAGATCATCTGGGGATCCCAGCCTCCCTCCTACCCCTGTACAGGTGGGGTCTGAGGGCCAGGCCAGCCAGCTTCTCTGCTGTCAGTACCCAGCCCGGACACCGTGGTGCAACCAGCTAAACCCCTTGCTGTCTATCTATAGCTGGGCTTGAATAACAACAGCTAACTCTGCCCAAAACCAAGGGCCTAGAAGCTGAGCTTGGCTGTCAAACCCCAAGAGCCAGAAAAGTGCAACCCCTCCAACACACACACATACACACCACTGGTTGTGGGCTGCAGTCTGGAGTAGATGAGGCACTGGGGAGGAGTCCCTCAGGCAGGGGCTCCTACGGGTGCTGCTGGTTCCCCCTTTGATTTATCCCCCCCTCCACCTGCTCCCCAGTTCTCAGCCTGGAAAGGAGGAGCCATCTATTAAATAGATTTCATGAGAGGAGTTGGGCAGTAACGCAGTGGGTTAAGCACACGTGGCGCAAAGTGCAAGGTCTGGTATAAGGATCCTGGTTCGAGCCCCCGGCTCCCCACCTGCAGGGGGGTTGCTTCACAGGCGGTGAAGCAGGTCTGCAGGTGTCTATCTTTCTCTTCCCCTCTCTGTCTTCCTCTCCTCTCTCCATTTCTCTCTGTTCTGTCCAACAACGACGACATCAATAACAACAACAATAATAAAAACAAGGAAACAAATATTTAAAAAATAACAAAAAGGAAACAAATATTTAAAAAATAAATAAATAAAAATAGATTTCATGCTATTTGTAGTCATTTGCCTTGAAGATGTTTTCAAGCCCTTCAACCCACTTTCCACTGCTTCCCACCCTGAAGGCTTCTTGTCTGTGTGAAGGTTGGGGGTGTCCCTATCTTGGATTTGGAAATCACCTGAGGACTTTCCAGCCAATAGGCCAGTGAAGTGGGGAAATCGCACCAGGGACTAGCGCAGACAACCCAAGATTTACGTGAGGCTTCCAAGCCTCACTGAACTCAGAACAGTCCTGACAGTCATGGAGCTGGGTGTGGGTTAACAGCCCAGCTCCATGTCCAGAGCCGTCTGAAGAGGAGGAGGCACTACGTGGAGACAGCTGGGAGATGCCGAGGCGGGCGTGTGCCTCCTCTGACCCCTGCAAGCTCCTGTGTGGTCCACATGGAGGCCTCTCTCTGCTCACAGCTTCCGCCAACAGGGAGGTTTCCGCGAGGACAGGAGCTGAAGTCAAATGGCTCTTTAAGCTCAGCAGACAGCACAGGGATCATGCTACCATGAGCAGCTAGCTGCCTTTGTGAGCAATCTGGTCCAGTGACTCAGCCAGATGGCTGACCAGACTTGGGCGGGAGAGTGGCTGCAGCTGTGACCCGGTGCTAGCACTGTGTTCAGGGCAAAGGATGGAGCTGGCCAGACCAGTCAGATTCCCTCCCCTGTGTCAGCCCAGCCATGTGGAACCTGGTGAAGCCTTCAGTGTTTTCAGTGCCCTGCTGGGACGGAGATCCAGGCAAGAATGTTCTAGCATGATGCCCAGCTTTCTGGCCGGTTCAGCCGGTAGCCTGGTGCTTATAGCAGCCAGGGTGAAGAATGCTCAGAGTAAGAGCAAGTGGGTTGGTGGGGTATGTGGGTGAGCCCAGACTGGCATCTGGTGAAACTGAGGCACTCACTAGTCAAATGGCCAGGAGGTGGAGGGGCAGCTGGGTTGGTGAGGTGGACACTTAGGGCCACTTAAGTGCAAGAACCAGAGTAAGGATCCCGGTTCGAGCCCCCGGCTCCCCACCTGCAGGGGAGTCGCTTCACAGGCGGGTGGCACAGATCTGCAGGTGTCTGTCTTTCTCTCCCCCCCTCTGTCTTCCCCTCCTCTCTCCATTTCTCTCTGTCCTATTCAACAACAACGATATCAATAATAACTACAACAATAAAACAAGGGCAACAAAAGGCAATAAATATATTTTTTTTAATTTTATTCATGAAGATAGGAGAGAGAAAGAACCAGACATCACTCTGGCACATGTGCTGCCAGGGATTGAACTCAGGACCTCAAGCTTGAGAATCCAATGCTTTATCTACTACACCACCTCCTGAACTACTTTTTTAAAAAACTATTTTATTGGGTAGAGATAGAGAAGTTGAGGGGGAGGGAGGAAAGAGACACCTGCAGCTCTACTTAACCTACTGGTGACCTTTCCAGGTGGGGACTTGAACCCTTGTGCTTGCACATCACAACTTGTGCACTCAACTGGGTATGCCACTGCCTGCTCTCCTAATTTTTTATTGGGGGGATTAATGGTTTACAGTCAACAGTGAATACAGTTGTTGGCAGATGTGTAAAAATGTCTCAGGTTTCTGCGAAATCAAAATACTCCCCCACCTAGGTCCTTCACCACCATGCATCAGGACCTGAATCCCCACCCACCCACCTACCCCTAGGTCCTTTAATTGGGTGCAATACACCCTGGCCTCAATTTTTAACTACCCTGGTTTCACCTGACTGCTTTCATATGGTGAAGCTTTATGTTCAGCCTGTTGCATCTTTATAACAGCACAGATTGCTGGAAGATGTGACGGTAACATCACACACTGTTAATTTCACTAGCATCTTCTCTCTACATGCTATATCTTCAAGACAAAGCGGTACCAAACAAACACAAGTGAGTCCAAGAAATGTCAACTTTAAAATCAACATGAAGTCTTATCAAATACTGTCACACTTTAGGTATTGCTGCCTCTGAAGCAGATTGTAAGAGAAACAGCTTTTCTACACAAGAACAATTTAGCAGTTTATAAAGCCTTCTTCAAATCAGTAAATATTGACATATCACTTTCATTTTCATCCTTTCCCAGCGTCAACTAAAGAGTCTGCATTACGGGCTTAGGACTAAGGCTCTGTATCTGAGACACCCCAGGTCTGAGTCCAGTCTTGAGAGGTTCAAGACAGAATTAAAACTCCATGAATGGCAAAGCTGTATGGCCGAGCCATGCTTTGTGCTCTGATTTAAACAAGGCTTTTATTTTGGTTCTGAGTGCACAAGGAAGGGATCACACAGGAGAAGCCAGCACCCCAACCAGATGAGTCCTAAGGGAGGAGGTTAGGCTGCCCTGAAAACAGGACAGGAAAGAGAATAGTCTGCAGGGGTGCTGGGGTGTAAGCCGGCAGATGAGCCTACTAGGAGCCTTAAGACAAAAACCCATTTTTGTCTCTTGTTGCACCAGATCGCCACCTACTGGCTGCCTGTGGCCATTGCAGGTAGGAGAGTGCCTAACTGTCCAACTCCATCCCCAATGTTGAGGGGATGGATACCCAGTGGCATTGCCCCACTGAGACCCCGCTGAGACCCCACGGAGATTGACAAAGACAGTGAAACTGTCTGATGGGGAGGGGGGAAGTAGACAGGGGAAGAGGCAAGTCTGGGTGGGTGAGGGGGTACAATTAGAGGGGCGGGGAGGGGGTAGGAATCAAGAAGCCAATAAGAACCATGCTTGCAGTGCTGTGTTCTGGGCAGTTAAAATCCAGCCAGATTTTTTTTTTTTTTTTGCCTCCAGGGTTATCACTGGGGCTCAGTGCTTGCACTATGAATCCACTGGCCATTTTTTCTATTTTGTTATTGTTGGATAGGACAGAAAGAAGTCAAGAGAGGAGGGGAAGACAGAGATGGGGGGGAGAGAAAGATAGACACCTGCAGACTGCTTATGAAGTGATCCCCCTTATAGGTGGAGAGCCAGGGACTCGAACTGGGATCCTTGAGCAGGTCCTTGCGCTACGTACTATGTATGCTTAACCTGGAGTTCCACCGCACAGCCCCGCAGCCAGATTTCTAATAGTCAGAAACTCAGTAGTCACATTTGGGTTCTAGTAAGATCATTCTGGTCCTTGACTGGGCGATAACATGACTCAGACTTGACCCCTTTGCAGGCCAGGCGGTGCTTCCTGCCAGTGGGAACTCTCTCTTTAGGCAGCCAGAGGCCCTGCCAGAGCTGCCAGGGTAACCACAACCACTTCTGGGTCCAATTCCAAACAGAACCCCCAGTTATCTCCATCTCCCAAGCTCCTGACCTGGAACTGTCCCGGTGATAAATGGCCATTCTCAGTCCCTGTAGACCAAAAAAGGAAGGGAACAGGCAGTGACAGTCCACAAAAATAAATAAGGAACACCAGAGACCAAGGGCCATGGGCAATGCATCACTTTATTTCTTTGGCTTTCCAACGTCACCCTCAGATAAAGTAAACTCCGTCTTGCACCTGCCTGCCTGGCTGCTGTGTGGTCTTCACTGAAGGGCAGGGCACAGGCTCCACAGAGAATCTCAGCAAAAAAAAAAAGGCAGGATGGGGGGTGGGCGCGAACCATCCAGGTTCAGGCTGGAGGGGACAGCAAGTGTCCACATCAGGTGAGCCAAGTCCCAGCAAGCAGAGACTCAAGCCCTGGCCCCCACACTTGCAAGGGACAAACAGGCCAGCCCCTCAGGGAGTCATTGTCTCAGGGTCTCTTGGAGCTCACCCTCTGCACAAGGTGAGCCGGCACCCTTTCCCTCGGGAGTGCCGCACAGAAGCCACACAGCTCTGCACATCACATTCTTAATGTTCCTTTGGAAAACATTTTTGAGTGAGTGCCAATCCCCAGAAGGAAAGAGAAAGACTTGCATTCTGCCCAGTGGGACAGATGGTCAAAGCACAATACTCCTTTTGTCCCTGGGAGCAGCTGCAGAAGCAGCTTTAGCTAACCATTCTTCCTCCATACCACCGCCCCCCCAAAAGCAATGGTAACTTCTAGAGGCAGCAAGAGGGCCCAGTCGACCCACTTAAATTAAAAAAATAATAACAATCAAAACTAAAGCCAAGACACGGTAATGAAAGCACAAATGTGGCCAGAACGTCTCAGCAGTAGTAGCATACTTCTGCACTTGCATTGAGTGAGGTCCCAGGACTGATCTCCAGCACGTGGAGAAAAAAAAAGTGTGGGGGGGGGAGAAAAAGAAAAGAATGGTAAACAACTGATGAGAACATCTCTGCATCTCTGTTCTTTCTGGCTCTTTCTGCCCTGGAGGCAGGAAACACAAATCTGCCATCTGATTCAGGGCAGGCATTGTGGGAGCTGGGGCGAAGGGTACCATGTCAGGGGGAATGTCAGGAGCCTGAGCCTTCCTCCCCAGGCCCTCTCTCTCACACAGCCGTCAGCCATCCACCAGGGTGAGGCCGTCATAGAGGGCTCGTTTCCACATGTAGTAGGTGGAGCGGGCAGTGAGGGGAAAGAGGGCACTGAACTCTTTATAGGAGGGGAAGCACTTGGACTGGAAACGCTTCTGCAGGAACAGCTTGGCCTGGGCCTTGAACTTCGTGGAGGTGAGCATGTCCATCATCAGCACCTGGCTGTCCCTGACACCTGCCGTACCTGCCGTTGCCACTGCCACCACAGGAGGGTTGGGCAGAGACCCACTAGGGGACCAGCCCTCCCCTGGGGGCTGGGCTGAGGTCTCCCCTAGCAGGACCCCCTCTCCAGAAGGCTCTCCCAGGGGCCTCCCTGGTTTCTCTCCCGGGGAAGTCGCCACCTGCAGGGACTCCTCGGGTGGGGCTGTGGTGGCTGTCATGTTGCCGGCCACTTTCCCCTGCTTCTCCTCTGGCTCCTGCACCCCTTCTTGGCCCAGGGTGAGAGGCTGCTTCTTGAGCTTGGACCGGTTTCTAGGCCAGCCTCGGGCAAGACTCTTCCAGACCCAAAAGGTCGAGGGTAAGAGGCTGGGGTACCGGAGGCGGAATCGACAGAAGGGGAGGTTACCTTTTTGCACCTGCTTTCGAGCAGCCCTGCGGAGACGCCTCTGCCATCGACACAGGGGGATCCGGGGGGGCAGGAGGGCCCGGGGGGGAGTGGGTGCTTCCCCACCAGTGTCTTCCTCTGCCCCCTCTGCTGCCTCCCCATTCCAAGGGGGCAAGGCCTCTTCTGCGGCAGAGGCCGGTTGGGGGGTCCCAGTCTCTAAGGAGCCTGTGGCTGGCTTGAAGTTGGGGTTCGTTCGGAGGGCCTTGCGGCGCCAGTTATAGTAGGTGGAGCGGGAGATGCCAGGGAAGCGCCGTTTGAAGCAGCGGTAGGGCACCAGCGTGTTCAGGGAGATGCAGTGCTCCAGGTACAGCTTGGCCCGCTGCATCAGAAGCATCCCGGGGTTTGACACAGCCGGCGAGGGGCCCCCCGGCTCCCGGGCCCCCCGCTCCTGTGACACCTTGTCCGGCTGCTCGGTGGCCAGTGCCTCCTTGGGGGCCAGGGCCTGGCAGGCGCCGTTGCCCAGCAGCTCGTGCTTCCAGGCGTAGTAGGTGGAGCGGGAGATGTCCGGGAACCTCTGCAGGAACTGCTGCAGCGGCACCAAGCCCCCCCGGTGGAAGCTGTCCTGCAGGAAATACTTGGCGGAGAAGCGGGTGGCCACCTTCTGCAGGTGCTTGGGGGACTGGCGCCGCCAGCGGTAGAAGGTGCTCTTGGTGACACTGTAGCGCTGGCAGAGGCGGGAGCAGCGCAGGCCGGCCTCTCGGTTCTGCAGCTCCAGCGTCCGGCCGGGCGGGGTGTCCACCGCCTCCTCAGCCTCCACCTCCTCCAGCCCCACCACCGGCGCGAAGTACTGGTGGCGGAACAGGTGGCTCCCCAGCGGCCGGCCGGCCCACATGATGTGCAGCGTGGCCGGCGTGTGGTCGCAGCGCCGGGGCCGGATGACCCGGTTGAAGTAGGGTCGGATCTTGAGGTTGCGCCGCGGGTAGATGGAGTAGATGTTGCGCTGCAGGACGGAGGCGAGGGCGTACAGGTGCCACATGTTGGAGAAGCTGCTGGGGAAGCAGCTGGCTTTGACGTCGGCGTCGAAAATGGCCTCCAGCGTGGTCGAGGGCAGGCTGCTCATCTCGGGGGCCTCCTCCGAGCACAGCGAGTAGCGCACGGCCTGCAGCATCACCTTGGAGTCGATCATGCCCTGCAGGTAGTAGTGCCTGTGCAGCAGCATCTCCACCACGGTGCGCGCCCGCAGCTCCAGGCTCAGCCCCGCGTCGCCCCACAGCAGCATGCTGGCCGCCTCGAACAGCAGGCTGCCCTCCCCCTCGCACACCAGCGGCAGCATGTTCGGGGGGGCATCCTCTGGGTACAGGCTCAGGGCCACCGAGTCCACCTCCAGGACCTGGAGGCCGGGGCCCCCCACCTGGCAGATGGGCAGGGTGAAGGAAGACAGGACCTGCTTGGCCTCCAGGGCGGCGCTGACCAGCCCCTCCAGGCCCTCACACTCCACGGCTTCCTGCAGCTCCTGGAGCACGTGCTGCACCAGCTGCTCCCGGGATGACATCCTGCCGGGACAAAGGACACAACTCAGGCAGGACAAGGAGCGAGTACAGCAGAGACTTGCAGGTTTGATCCTAGGCACTAGATTACAGCCATCTGGGTGTTCCAGTCAAAACAGGGCTAGGACGCCATACCCAGACGATGAGCCGGGTAGCGGCACACCTTGCAGGGTCCACACATCACCAGGGTTCGAGTTCTTACCCCTGACCTGCAGGAGGGGAACTTCACAAGTGGCAAAGCAGTCAGGGCTGGTTGGTAGTACACCCAGTAAAGCACACAGTACTAAGTGCAAGAACCTGCACAAAAATCCTGGTTTGAGTCCCTAGCTCTCCACCTGTGGGGGTTGGGGTGGGGGGGACACTTTACAAGCAGTGAAAGCACTTCTGCAGGTGTCTATCTCTCTCCCTCTGTCCCGTCCCATCACACCCCCACCCCGCCCCCAAATTCTCTCTGCCCTACCGAATAAAAATGGCAAAAATGGCCACCAGGAGCTGTAGATTCACAGTACTGGCACTGAGCCCACTGACAGCCCTGGAGGCAAAAAAAAAGGGTGAAGCAGTGTTGCTGGCATCTCTCTTTCTCCCTGTCTCCCCTTCCATCTCAATGTCTCTGTCTTATCAAAAAGGGAAAAGCAGACCAATGAGTGTGGTAGATTCATCCTATAGGCACTGTGCCTAAGTGACAACCCTGGTGGCAATAAAAATGTGAAAAAGAGGGAGCCAGGCAGTAGCGCAGCAAGTTAAGCACACGTGGCGCAAAGCGCAAGGACCGGCGTAAGGATCCCTGTTCAAGCCCCCGGCTCCCCACCTGCAGGGGAGTCGCTTCACAGGCGGTGAAGCAGGTCTGCAGATGTCTGTCTTTCTCTCCCCCTGTCTTCCCCATCCTCTCTCCATTTCTCTCTGTCCTATCCAACAACATCATCAATAATAACTACAAAAATAAAACAAGGGCAACAAAAGGGAATAAATAATTTTTTAATGTGCAGCAGTGCCCTGTCCATCCTGCACCTTCTCCCTCCCTCAAGATGCTATCTATCCGTCCTGTGTCCCACAGCCAGTAGTGGGCTATTGCCTCTGGAAGGGGTTACTTGCTCAGTAGGATGAAGTGCTTAGTCCCTGACTTTGAATCCCGACTCTGATTTGGCTTGGGCAAGTCACTTAACCTCTCTTCTGGTTCTTTTTCTATAAAAATGAAGATAATAGTCAAAGCTATCTTTGCCCAACAAAGAGCTCACCTGGACAGTACATATGTTTTGTTATATGACCCAGGTTTGAACCTGACCTCACCACTTTGGAGGAAGCTTTGGTGCCGTGGTGTCTCTCCCTGTCTATCTGAAAAAGTCAGCTTGGCCTAGAATGTTCCCAGCTGTGACCATGAACTGTGAGCTCAGTCTGACAGGGACTCAGAGGTTGTACAGGCTCCGGGGCTAAATATGAACAGAGATGGGCCCAGGGTCAGATGGATGTGGGAAACAGCTCATTGCATTTATATATTTTCTTCAAGTTGCAAGCAACTCTGCTCTAATCCTCCTTATTAGTTCTCTCAACTCTGACACAATCTTCCCAGACAATATTTCTAATCCACCTCCATGTTAGTTGTCAAGCACAAGCAAAGATGACTAAGACAGGGAGTTGGGCGATAGTGCAGCGGGTTAAGCACATGTGGCATAAAGTGCAAGGCACTAAGATTCCGGTTCGAGCCCCCGGCTCCCCACCTGCAGGGGAGTCGCTTCACAGGCGATGAAGCAGGTCTGCAGGTGTCTGTCTTTCTCTCCCTGTCTCTGTCTTTCCCCTCCTCTCTCCATATCTCTCTGTCCTATCCAACAAAGACGACCATCAATAACTACAACAACAATAAAAACAAGGGCAACAAAAAGGAAATATATATACCCCTTAAAAAAGATGACTAAGGGGGAGTCGGGCTATAGCGCAGCGGTTTAAGCGCAGGTGGCGCAAAACACAAGGACTGGCATAAGGATCACGGTTCGAACCCCGGCTCCCCACCTGCAGGGGAGTCGCTTCACAGGTGGTGAAGCAGGTCTGCAGGTGTCTATCTTTCTCTCCTCCTCTCTGTCTTCCCCTCCTCTCTCCATTTCTCTCTGTCCTATCCAACAACGACAACAACAATAATAACTACAACAATAAAGCAACAAGGGCAACAAAAGGGAATAAATAAATAAAATAAATATTTAAAAAAAAAAAAGATGACTAAGACATAGGCTCCTAAAAACATTCTTGGGAGTTGTGCAGTAGTGCAGCAGGTTAAACGCATGTGGCATGAAGCGTAAGGACCGGCTTAAGGATCCTGGTTTGAGCCCCCAGCTCCCCACCTGCAGGGGAGTCGCTTCACAGGTGGTGAAACAGGTCTGCAGGTGTCTGTCTTTCTTCCCCCCAGCCCCATCTTCCCCTCCTCTTTCCGTTTCTCTGGCCTAACAATGACAACATCAATAATAACTACAATAATAAAAAACAAGGGCAACAAAAGGGAAAATAAATATATATATATCATTCTTAAAATACACTTCCAGTGGTCAGGGAAGTGGCACAGTGGATAAAGCGTTGGATTCTCAAGCATGAGGTGCTGAGTTCAATCCCCAGCAGCACTAGTGCCAGAGTGATGTCTGGTTCTTTCTCTCTCTCTCTCTCTCTCTCTCTCTCTCTCTCCTCCTACTTTCTCATTAATAAAGTCTTTTAAAAAGTAAATAAATAAAATACACTTCCTAGCTTCCTTCCACCCTGAGGTTCCTACTTTCATCTGCCCTATTCCTCCTTTCTGGTTCCTGTTTATTAAACATTGTGTCCTGCTTTCTATCTTACTGCCTTTCAGCCACCAAGTTGCAGATGCTACTATGATTCCATCCTGACTTCCCTGGAGATGACCTCACCAATGCTCCCTAGAACCTCACTTCTGCAGAGCCCTATCCCACTAAAGATAGAAACAGGCTGGGGGTATGGATCAACCTGCCAATGCCCATATCCAGCAGAGAAACCACTACAGAAGCCAGAACTCCCACCTTCTGCAACCCCAAAAGAAATTTGGTTCATACTACCAGAAGGGTCAATGATGGAGGAAGTAAACCAGAGGGCTGTGCACCCCCATTCTACCAGGACCCAAAGCATTTGTCACCAGGAGTCTTGTCATTATACCATCAGTGAAAGGGAAGCAAATCTGGAAAACATCAAAGGAAGTCAGGCACAGTTTCTCTTATCTGAAAGAGGAAAGGGAATAAGTAGGACACTCAGAAGTAGTAATAGGTGTAGGATTGACAAAGGAAGTAAAGGCAGGATCACTAAAAAAATGGGAGAAATATATTCATATATATATTTGAATATTGATTTATTCATTCCCTTTTGTTGCCCTTGTTTTTTTGTTGTTGTTGTTGTAATTATTGTTGTTATTGAGATCATTGTTGTTAGGACAGAGAGAAATGGAGAGAGGAGGGGAAGACAGAGAGGGGGAGAGAAAGATAGACACCTGCAGACCTGCTTCACCGCCTGTGAAGCGACTCCCCTGCAGGTGGGGAGCGGGTGCTCGAACCAGGATCCTTACGCTTGTCCTTGTGCTTTGCATCACATGCGCTCAACCCGCTGCACTACCACCTGACTCCCTCATATGTATTTTATATATAGATATAGATACAGAGAGATAGTTCTAGAATCAGCATGTACCAGTGATCTTGGGAGAACTACTGCAGTTTCCAATGGAGGGACTAAGACATAGAACTCTGGTGGTGGGAACCATATGGATTTATACCCCTAGTATCTTATAATTTTCTAAGTCAATATTAATCACTAATAAAAAATTAAAAAGAAGCCACAGCACACACTGGTACATGTGGAGCTGGGAACGGAAATGGGACCTTGGGTATGTGAGTCCAACACTCTACCGGTGAGACATTTCTCCTGGAAGCATTAGTGTTTATTTCAGACAGGCAATAAGAGAGAGGGAGAGGAGAAGGAAAAACTACAGCACCAGCCACCAGCCACCAGCCACGGAGCTTTCCTCATTACTGCGGAGCTCCCAAGCGGGCTAACAGGGCTCAAACCTACAATCTCAAACATGGTGAGACAGACGTTCTCCTGGAGGAGTTATCCCCCAGCCTCTGCCCTGTCCGTTACATCAACCCTGGGGTAAAGCCCTAGTGTTAAGTCCAACTGCACTAGCAATCATTCTGCTCTTCCCCCCATCACATATTCAGTTTATTTTTAGTGATCAAATTTTACTTATTTTCTCCAAAGTGAGAAAGATCCAAGTACTGTTCAGCTCTGGCATATGGTGGTGCCAGGGGTTAAACCTGGGCGCTCCCCTGGGGTACTATTACCCCAGCCTTGTATATTTATTCGGTTTAAACAAAAATAAAGAGCTAGTCTCAGAAAAGTATCTCTGAAGAGGCACAGATTATCATTTTTATTAAATCACATCCTTTAAACACGACTATTCAGTACTGGAAGTGAAAAAAATGGGGCACTCATAAACCATCTCTGCTACACACTGAAGTATGATGAATGTTTGCGGGCTGACCAAGCTGTGCGTGGACTAACCGCTTGTATCATGGGACGCCGTTCTTACTTGAAAGACAGATTGGGAGGCATTCGTCACTTAGACTGTAGTGGTATTTGGCAGGCATTTTATCTCTCCAAGGAAAATAACTATTTGGTGGCGGTGAAAAATGTTGGTTTCATGTGAAAATTGGGAGTTTGGAAAAACCTATATCCACTACAGTGAGCCTGACAGTTTCTTAAAGCCAACAGGCTTTTCTGCTGGGACCAGTCCTGGTACAAATGTCACTGTTCATACCATATAATGGAAGTATCAATATTTGGAGGCCTGTATCATTCAATGAACTGTATTTCCCTGTGAGCAATGTCACAAAGGCATGCGCAGGTAAAAGGCTCATTCAAAGCAGCAAAGAGTATAGTGAGTTTCAAAATAATAATGCGGGAGTATCGCAGCGGGTTAAGAACAAGGACCGGCGTAAGAAGTGGCCAGGTTCGAGCCCCCGGCTCCCCACCTGCAGGGGAGTCACTTCACAGGCAGTGTAGCAGGTCTGCAAGTGTCTATCTTTCTCTCCCCGTCTTCCCTTCCTCTCTCCATTTCTCTGTCCTATCCAACAACGACAACAACAATAACTACAATAATAAAACAAAGGCAACAAAAGGGAAAATAAATAAATAAAATAAATAAGAAATTTAACAATTAAAAAATAAATTGGTGGTCAGGGGGTAGGTAGTGGGTTAAGGGCACATGCCGCTAAGCGCAAGGACCAGCGTAAGATCCTGGTTCGAGCCCCCAACTCCCCACCTGCAGGGGAGTCGCTTCACAGGTGGTGAAGCAGGTCTGCAGGTGTCTTTCTCTCCCCCTCTCCGTCTTCCCCTTCTCTGTCCATTTCTCTGTCCTATCTATGCAACAACGATGACATCAACAATAATAACTACAACAATAAAACAAGGGCAACAAAGGGGGAGAAGCAAATAAATAAAACAGAAGTTTACATAGCAAACTTTTATGCCTAAAGTTCAGAAATCACAGGTTCAATTCAGGGCATCACCAAGAACCAGAGCTGAGCAGTGTTCTGATCAAAGCAAAACTAACCTAAAATAAAATAAAATAAAATAACAATTTGCATTTGGGTCTATGTAAGTGTCAGTGTATCAAATTCCACACATCAAAGGAAAGTTTGTATACATGTGAGACTGAATTATGGTTCAGTAAAGTTGAAATAGTTTTTAAAGCACACACTGAGTATCACCAGAATTTTACTTAATAATCTTAAAAATGAAACTTTAGTGTCATAGATCACTCAATATTACAGCACAGACCTTGCATGGCTGAGGCCATAGGCTCAGTTCCTATCACTACCATATGCCAGAGCTAAATGATCCCCTGGTTCCTCTCTCTCTTTCTAACAAGTGAATTGTGGCCACCCCCCGAGGGAATACAACAGGTATGTCTGATCTGTGATTAAGTCCCAAGTTCAGTCTCAAACAGTGCTTATGCCAGAGTGATGCTGTAGTTCTCTCTGATAAACATTTCTATTATTATTTACTTATTGGATAGACACAGCCAGAAATTGAGAGGGAAAGGGCTGATAGAGAGAGGCCTGCAGCACTACTTCACCATTTGTGAAGATTTCCCCCTGCAGGTGGGGACCGGGGGCTCGAACCTGGGTCCTTGCGCATTGTAACGTGTGCTCAACTAGGTGTGCCACCATCCAGCCCTCTCTGATCAATGTTTTTAAAACAAACAAAAATATGTTTTAAAATTGGTAGTCAGAATCACCTTTGGGTAAAACTTCTCTACTATAGATTTAAATGTGTATACTGTGAGAAATCTGTTCTAACCTCTCACCAAATTTCAGTTTTGTTTTTTTTTAATATTTTATTTATTCTTGAGAAAGATAGAGGGAGAGACAAAGAACCAGACATCACTCTGGTACATGTGCTGCCGGGGATCGAACTTGGGACCACATGGTTGAGAATCAAATACTTTATCCACTGCACTACTTCCCGGACCACCAAGTTTCAGTTTTACCATATTATTAAACTCTGTAGTTGGGCTTATAAAATAATATTTATTTATTCCCTTTTGTTGCCATTTTTTTTTTATTGTAGTTATTGATGTTGGATAGGACAGAGAAATAGAGGAGGGGAAGACAGAGAGGGGGAGAGAAAGACAGACACCTGCAGACCTGCTTCACCTCTTGTGAGATAATTTCCCTGCAGGTGGGGAGCCCGGGGCTCAAACCGAGTTCCTTACACCCGGTCCTTGCGCTTTGCACCACCTGCACTTAACCTGCTGCACTACCGGCCAACTCCCTGTAGTTGGGCTTTTAATCTGTCAACCTTAACAAAAATTATTTCACATGAGAGAAAGAAGCTAGAGCACTACTCCAGGCATACAAATCCAGTGTTCTACTAGCTAGGCAATTTTCCCACCCTTTCAAAAAAAAAAGGTGGGCGGAGCTGACAAAATAGCCCACTTGAACAATGTGCAGCTTTGCCACGTGCAAGACCCCAGGTTCAAGCCCAGTTCCCACCTCATTGAAGGAGGCTTCAGTGCTGTACTCTTTTACTCTCTGACTCTATCTTTTAAAAAAACAAAAGCCGGGAGTCCAGCGGTAGCAACGAGTTAAGCGCAGGTGGCGCAAAGCACAAGCACCGGCGTAAGGATCCCGGGTTCAAGCCCCTGGCTTAGCAACCCACCTGCAGGGGCGTTGCTTCACAGGTGGTGAAGCAGGTCTGCAAGTGTCTTTCTCTCCCCTTCTCATCTTCCCCTCCTGTCTCCATTTCTCTCTGTCCTATCCAACAACGACAATAATAACTACAACAATAAAACAAACAACAAAAGGGAATAAGTAAATATTAAAAAACCAAAAGCCAAAAACCCACTACGTTTTTACAAGATTCGGGAGCTAAGCTTCACTCCAGTCCTTAATAAAAACAGCACTTCCATTTGTAACTCAAAAACAGTCCTAGAAAGCAAACTACAGAGAACTTCTTCAGTCTGGCAGACAACAAAGATGCTGTTGAGCTTTTTTCTTGCATGTCACTTGCTGAATGCTCCTTCCTGTTCTGCTAGAGCAAAGCCTCCACTTACCCACTGCATTGGACGTGGGCACTCCACAATCTCAGGGAAACACCAGAGGGGACAGTTTCAACAGCTTTGGTGATCCTTCCTGTCTTTCCTGAGCCGAGCACTTTGTTCTCTCAGGTGATTACAAGTCTCTGCAGATTTCACGTGGGGTAATCACTTCAGAGTTCAAGCTTTGTGGAGGTAATTTTGCTCATATGTGGTTCCCAGAGTCCCTCTACAGCTCCGGCCCACCTGCACCATCGGGAAGATGCCTATTCTTAGTTCACATCTGAAGGAGGGTTGGCGTTCAATTAACTTTCACAAGACCACAAGGCTATTAAAGCTGAGAAACCTAGACAAAATGACTCTAGAGCCCCTTCCTAGCTACCATAATTTCTTTTCTTTTCTAAAAAAAATATTTTTAAATATCTTTATTTATTGGATACAGACAGGCAGAAATTGAGAGGGAAAGGGATGATAGTGAGAGAGAGACACCTGCACCACTGCTTCCCCACTTGCAGCTTTCCCCCCCTGCAAGT
The DNA here is from genome assembly GCF_950295315.1 of Erinaceus europaeus. Lineage (NCBI taxonomy): Eukaryota > Metazoa > Chordata > Mammalia > Eulipotyphla > Erinaceidae > Erinaceus > Erinaceus europaeus. The sequence goes on from NC_080177.1 coordinate 76,894,329, forward strand.
GGGGAATGGGGAGGGGGGGAAGGGGTTCAAACCCGGGTCCTTGCGCATTGTAACATGTGTGCTCAACCAGGTGTGCCACCAACCAGCCCCGCTAAAGTAATTTCAACACGCAAGGCAGTATAGCACCCGAAGTGCTCACTAGTCAAAGAATCCGTAAACACAGGAACTCTTGGAAACAGACTTTGAGATAAACCTGCTCATTCTACAGGTAAGGAAACAGGTCCAGAAAAGGAGAGCTGACTTGCCTGAAATCCTGAAGCAGTGTCCCGATGCCTTGGACACAGCGTCCAGATGAAGCACACTAGCTCTACTCACCTGCCCAGTTGTCCTCCCCTTCCCATCCCAATCATCTCTGTGTAACTTAACTCACTCCTTCCTCTTCCCCCCAAAAGCAAGGCAACCCCGCACGTCTGCTCTCTTCAAATGCTGGCTGAGAAAAGTGTACTCTCTGGAGCAGCTCTGTACTCCATCCTAACCCGCAGTCATTCAAGTGGGTCTAGACCGCCAGAGAACAGGAAGTCAATTGTCCTTAAGTAGACAATCCGCTATGGGATTCAGGTGCTAATAGTCTTGGGCAATGGCGCCTTCCTTAGAAGTGCAATGCAAAGCAGATTTGGCAATAACCAGGTGCACTTGTGCAACAAGGTGCAGAAATGAGAGCTAATCTAAGACTTTGCCCACCTGGCCAACCCTGCTTCTTAAAATTCTTGGGAGGGATCAGAAAAAGTCCGACACGGAGGAGGTGAGGTTTCCTGGGCTTATCCAGGCATCCCAATTCACCTGGCTAAGGCTGGAAAGGAGGGGCATCCGGCTAGCTCCAGCCACCATCTTTGCCCCCTAGGAAGGATTCAGGACTCCTAAAATGAATAAATAAACAAAGGCAACTTGTGCAGGAGACGCAGCCCCATCTCCCCTCCTTCCCGGGCTGATTTCAAGCAAATGAGGTCTCACAGAAAAGATGATACAGTGATACAGAGCTCCCTCTAGACAGGCACGAGAAGGGAGAGCCAGGGGTCTGCTCATGCCTTATTCGACTCTCCTCTGGCCTCTGGAGCAAACACCTTCCCTACCAGCCTCATTCTGGGGGTCCATGCTGGACCACCAGGGACTCCAAGTTCTCTCTGCTGCTTACCAAGCAGGCTGTGGAGTCTCTCTAGTCAGTCAGGCCCAACAAGCTTGGAGGAGAAGCGATAAAGACTGTGAGAGCTGGCTGGCACCCTGGGGCACGGCCTGGGCCTCTCTGAACTGCCCGCCACTCCCCAGTCACACCGGTCCTGCTGCCCAAACCTAGCTCTTCAAGAATTTCTTCCCACCGCGGGTTCCAGGAGGCACCAGGGCAAGCCTAGGCCAAGCTAAGGCGCCTCGGGAGTCTCCAAGTTCAGTGGCTCCAATGGGCCACGTGTAAGGAAGGGCAGCCTGGGGATGCCGCCCACAATGGCAAGTGGAGCCGGGCTCCTGGCGCCCTAAGGGGCAGCAGCAGGTAATGGGTGACTGATGTGAGAGACAGTTGCCTGGCCAGGGGGCATCTGAGATGAGGGACCCTACCTGGGAAGTGCCGGGCGCCTGGGAGGGGCCCGACCATTGTGTAGCATGGGGAGGGGAGATAGCCGGCCGGTGAGGGTGCTATGGGGGTGGGGAGTAAGAACTTGAAACAATGCCTCCCTCTCCACACACAGGCACTCTCTCTCTCTCTCTCTCTCTGCCTCTCTGAGTTTGCTGCATCTTCAGAGTCCTCCTCATTGACCCTTGTGCCCCTGAGAGTCCCCAGGCCACCCTTCCCTTTCCTGGCATCTCCAAGCAGCAGGAGGCACCCAGCCTTCCTGACTGAGGAAGCTTCCTAGTTTACTGACCTTAAGGATGGCCCAGGGCCCTGGTGGCGTCCACTTCTTTCTCCACTTTCCAGTCTGGGACATTTAAGTCACCCTGTGGGTTGGTGGGGGGAGGCCTTTCCCGGGCAGCGCCCCTAGCGAGGCCACCCTTACCCCAGCTCTGGTCTCATAACTGTAGTGGACCACAGAGCATGGACGGTCGACAGCCAACTGGCCTGCTGGAAATGCTGCTTTAGCCACTCCCCCCACCCCCCAGGAAATCACCCACCCCTCAAGTGCTCCGGCCACAAGATGAAAGAAGTGCAAATTCGGGGGTCACTTCCAATGGTAAAGTGATAGCAGCTATTGTCTCGTCAGTCCTACCCCAGCTGGGGGTGTGAAAACGCACAGACCGAGCTCTGAAACAGACCCCCAGAGCGCCCAGGGAAAAACTTAAAAGAAAGTTGAAAGATTTTCGAGGAGGTTGGGATGGGGTGGGGGAGGCAGGGAGGAAGGGGAGGAGAAGGTTTAGATGGAAAGGGCTCTGGAAAATCTGTGATGAGCTGGGGGGTGGGGGGGATGGGCAGGCTGAGGGCAGAAGAGGCAAAGCTGGTTGGTGCCCCTAGACCAGTTAAAGGAACTTCGGGCCTCTCTGAACCCTCAGGAGGCATCTCTTCCTGAGACAACGCCTCCATCCCTAGCACTGCAAGATGAGGAGGCTGGAGCACTCGCGGTGCAACGCAGGCATCCTTTCCTTCCAGAAAAAGCCATCTTTCCCACCCAAAGCCTCCCTCCTCAAGCCCCCACGCCAGCATCTGCTAGGCAGCAGAGCTTGCCTGGGCCGGAGCTGGCGTTAGTCTAGGCCTGGGCTCCTCTGCCCTGATGCCTGACCTCCCTACCCAACAGGAAAGCTGAGGCTTGTAGTGCTGGGGCTTCTTCTCTCTTTCCCTCTGTCCTTCCTTCTTTCCTTCCCTGAAGCTCACCTCAGCCTAGAGACCTCAGGTAATCCTGGGAGGAACCAGTCTTATCCGCCCCTCTAGGCCTAGCTGGTGGGGGAGGTGAAGGCTGGAGGATTCCTGCCTTAGGTGGTAGCTTCCCCACTGGGACTTTCCTGAAGTTTTAACCCTTTGGAACCTGGGGCTAGTGGCTGTTCTCCCAGGCTTCCATTCCCACCCACTGACCCTCTTTATTGCCTTTACCCTCTTTACTTCGGGTGCGCAAAATGTCCCTCCGTGTTGGCTGTGTCCCAAGTCCAGTGGGAGTATTTCCTTCTGTACCCATTACCGAAATAAAGTCTCCTCCAAAAGCCACTCCAAAGAGCCCTGGACAAGAGGGCCTGAGGCAGTGGCAACTTGGACTTGAAATTGAAAGCCAACCCTGCCCCGGGTCTAAAATGTGGCCTTAGGCTCAATTGCTTAGACCCTCCCAGACCTTGGGGGGCTGCCAAGCAGCAAAGCAAATTGTTAAGCAAATTTAGCCAGATGATTCACTTACAATGCATACAGTTGTGCTTTGCACAGTGGAAGTATGTGTGGTCTATTCCAGTTCTTGGCCTCTCCGAGTAATATGAAATCATTTTTTTTAAGTATTTGGCATAAACGCAGTATCTGAAAAGTTTCAAAGAATAGTGCTTATCTTGTAAGAGAAAGAATTACAAGGCTCTTCCCTACACCCCCCCCCCACACACACACATTTTCTTGTTTTGTTTGACATTTTTGTAAGGAGTCTGCATTACTTGCTATCATTTTAAAAAGAGATGAAGATCATTTAAAATTAGTTAAAAGGCTAATGGAATCTCTAAAAGTATCCCTTTAAAAGAGAAACTACTTCCATTACAAAAGAATCTTATTTGTAGACTAATTAGTAAAAAGTAGAATAATTGGGAAAATTTTAAAGTAGAAAAATTACCTGTGATCTCATTATCTAAAGACATCTATTGTGATACTTAATATATTTCCTTCAATCTTTGTTGTTGTTGTTGTTTTTTGCAGACTTGCACACAAGCTTAAAATCTTTATAAAAGATTCAGTTGGTGCAGAGTGAAAAGGTGAGCAGTCTCATCTCTCTGTTCCTAATCCAATTTTCTGCATGCTTACCTGACACTTCTTTTCTCTTGCGTTTTCATCTTTCTTCTATTTTTAATTTTTTATTTAATTAAACTAGAGCATCACTCTGGCACATTTGATGTCAGAGATTGAACTTGGGACCTCATGCTTAGAGAGTTCAGTGATTTAGCCACTGCACCGCACGCCTGGGCTACTGTGTCCATCGTTTTATCTCTATGCCCACCATGTATATTTGTCTAGACTCTGCATATTTCATTCAATGTTAAGCATTTTTAAAAATACTTTCTTTTTTAAAAAACTTTTATTATTATTATTTATTTATTTTCTTTTGTTGCCCTTGTTTTTTAATTGTACTTATTCTTGTTGTCATCATTGTTGGATAGGACAGAGGGAAATGGAGAGAGGAGGGAAAAACAGGAGGAGAGAAAGACAGACACCTGCAGACCTGCTTCACCGCTTATGAAGGGACTCCCCTGCGGGTGGGGAGCCGGGGGCTTGAACTGGGATCCTTAAACCCAGCACTTCGTGCCACATGCGCTTAACCCTCTGCGCTATACTGCCCGGCTCCCTAAAAATACTTTCTTTTCATGAGATTGATACAGAAAGACTCAGAAACATTAGAGCACTGCTCAGCTCTGGTTTATGGTGATGCTTGTGATTGAACCTGGGAGCTTGGAGCCTCAGGCATGAAAAGATTTTTGCAGAACCATTATGCTATCTCCCCAGTCCTGGTGTTAAATAGTTTTAAAGCTACTTTTGTCTAGATAGCACAGACATAACATCTCCATATACCTAAATTGTGAAGATAGTGTATGTGTATAGCATGCATTGTTTACACAAATAACATATCATTCAAAATACTTGCAAATTTTGCTTCAGAACTTTAAAAACTATTTCAGTACTTGAATTTCTTTTTTTTTAAATATTTTTTTTTTATTTATTTATTTATTTATTTATTTATTTATTTTGCTACTGCCCAGTCCCCTCTCGCAGTGATTCTTCTGTGGATATAATCAACCTACATTTTATTTTATTTTATTTTATACTTATTTTCTCTTTTATTGTCCTTTATTGTTGTGTTAGTTATTATTGATGTCGTCGTTGTTAGGACGGAGAGAAATGGAGAGAGGACGGGACAATAGAGAGGAGGAGAGAAAGACACCTGCAGACCTGCTTCACCGCCTGTGAAGCAACTCCTCTGCAGGTGGGGAGCCGGGGGCTGGAACCAAGATCCTTCTGCCGGTCCTTGCGCTTCACACCACATACGCTTAACCCGCTATGCTACCACCCAACTCCCTCAACCTGCATTTTAATTCTGATAATCCACTTTAAACTGTGAGCAATTATTCGGTTTTCTTTTTTTTTAATTTTTTTATATTTATTTTTATTTATTTATTCCCTTTTGTTGCCCTTGTTTTATTGTTGTAGTTATTATTGTTGTTGTCGTTGTTGGATAGGACAGAGAGAAATGGAGAGAGGAGGGGAAGACAGAGAGGAGGAGAGAAAGATAGACACCTGCAGACCTGCTTCACCGCCTGTGAAGCGACTCCCCTGCAGGTGGGTCAGTTCTTGAATTTCAACCCTGATCTCTGTCTACAGTTTTCTCTCCAGAAGCAGCTGGTATTTTTTCTAATATGCGCTTTGCTTGAAACAAAATTCAGATTCAGTAGGCAGATGAGTTGGATAATCCTTCACTTATAAAGGGATGTACAATAGAATAATTTCATCTGCTCTATTCCTACTTTTGAGTTCCTGTTTATTGAACAATTTATCCTGCTTTATAGCTTACTACCTTTCAGTCACCAAATTCCATCCTGACTTCTCTGGGCACATGGCCTCACCAGTATGTCCTAAAACCTCACCTCCCCAGATCCCTGTTCCACTAGGGAAAGATAGAAACAGGCCGAGTGTATGGATCCACCTGCCAGCATCCATATCCAGTGGAGAAGCAGTTACAGAGCCAGACCTTCCACCTTCTGCACCCCATAAAGAATTTTGGTCCATACTCCCAGAGGGGTAAATGTTAGCAGAAGATAACCAGAAAGTTCAAATTCTATCAGGACCTGGAGAGAGAAGAGGAGGGAAAAAAAAAAAAAGGAAAAAGAAGAGAAGATTCAGAAGTAGTAGTAGTAGGTGTGACTTAGAAAGGAAGAGAAGGAAGTCTGGCGATAGCACAGTGGGTTAAGCGCACATGCGCCCAGCGCAAGGACCAGCATAAGGATCCAGGTTCGAGCCCAGGGCTCCCCACCTGCAGGTGTGTTCCTTCACAGGTAGTGAAGCAGGTTTGTAGGTGTCTGTCTTTCTCTCCCCCTCTCTGTCTTCCTTTCTTCTCTCCATTTCTCTCTGTCCTATCCAACAACGATGACATCAATAACAACAACAATAATAACTACAACAATAAAGCAGCAAGGGCAACAAAAAGGAAATAAATATACGAAGAAGAAGAAGAAGAAGAAGAAGAAGAAGAAGAAGAAGAAGAAGAAGAAGAAGAAGAAGAAGAAGAAGAAGAAGAAGAATGGAAGAGAAGACAGAACTATAGAGAAAATGGGCGAATATATATATATATATATATATATATATATATATATATATATATTTTTTTTACAGAAATAACAGTAGTTGAGAGAACTGTTGCAATGTCCAGCAGAAGGCATGGGAACACAGAACCTGGTGGTGGGAGAGGTGTAGAGTTGTACCCCTATTATCTTATAATTTTGTAAATCAATATTAAAGCACTAGTAAAAAATTTTAGGGGGCTGGGCAGTGGCACAACTGGTTTAGTGCACACATTACAGTGTACACAAGGACCCAGGTTCAAGCCCCCAGTCCCTGCCTGAGGGGGAAAGCTTCACGAGTAGTAAAGCAGGGCTGCAGGTCTCTCTCTCTCTCTCTCTCCCTCTTCTCTTTCCATTTCTGGCTATCTATCCAATAAATAAATAAAGATTAAAAATATTTTTAAAAAATTATTTAAGGTGATGACCTATGGGGGGAAAACTTCACAAGTGGTGAAGCAGGGCTGCAGGTGTCACCATTTCCCTCCAGGTGGTCCTGTTTTATCTTTTCTTCCAGAGAGAGACCATTTGTGTAAATTTTTAAAAATTTTGTAAAAGGGGGAATCAGGTGGTAGCACAGCGCATTAAGTGCACGTGGCTCAAAGCACAAGGACCAGAGTAAGTATCCGGGTTCGAGCCCCTGGCTCCCCATCTACAAGGAAGTCGCTTCACAAGCAGTGAAGCAGGTCTGCAGGTGTCTCTCTTTCTCTCCCCCTCTCTGTCTTCCCCTCCTCTCTCTATTTCTGTCTGTCCTATCCAACAATGATGACATCAATAGCAACAACAATAAAACAACAAGGGCAACAAAAAAGGGAAAATAAATAAAATAAATATTTTTCTTTTAAAAAAAGAATTCTGGTTTCACGGGGGCAGGCTGTGGCATACCTGGAAAAGTGTATGTGTTACAATGCTCAAAGACACAAGTTCAAACCTCACCCACCCCCCTTGGCAGGGGAAAAGCTTTATGAGTGGCAGTGCTGCAAGTGTCTTTTTCTCTCCTCCACTATCACCCTCTCTCTCTCTCTCGGTTTCTCTGTCTCTATCAAATAAAAAATTTAAAAATACATATCATTAAAAAAAATTCTGACCTCAGAATCTAATACATATGATTTGTGGAACTCGGCTCTACCTCCAAGTCTGCTACTGCAACTATAAAATGCTAATTGTAGTGCTAATCACCCCATAGGATTATGTCAGGATTCAATTAAGGGAATGTTAGTAAAAGTTTTAGTGCAATGATAGCCTTACTGAAAGGCTCAAATCATGCTAATGGACATTTTTTAATATTTATTTATTTATTTTCCCTTTTGTTGCCCTTGTTATTTAACATTGTTGTGGTTATTGATGTCGTTGTTGGATAGGACAGAGAGAAATGGAGAGGGGGGGAAGATGGAAAGGAGGAGAGAAAGACAGACACCTGCAGACCTGCTTCACTGCTTGTGGAGCGACTCCCCTGCAGGTGGGGAGCCGGGGCTCGAACCGGGATCCTTACTCCGATCCTTGCACTTTGCGCCACATGCACTTAACCCGCTGTGCCACCGCCCGACACCCTCTAATGGACTTTTTAAAAAGTTAATATTAGATCAAATGAGCCATTAGAGAGGCACAAGCTTGGAATTCATGATCTGGTCTTTCTAGCTTGGAATTCATGATCTGGTCTTTCTAGCACTGCTGACACGCAATTGCTTTTTCTCCTTCCCCTCCTCCTATTCCTTCTCCTTTTCTCTTCTCCTCTTCCTCCTCTTCTTGCTCTTCCTCCTTCTTCTTCTTTTTTTGTTCCTCCGTAGCCAGTGATTCACTGCGCCAGGACAACTTCTCCTTTGCTTCTCTTTCCAGATGTATTTATTTATTTATTTGTGCGGGAGAGGAGCCAGAGGATCACATTGGCATATTCAATGCCAGGGATCAAACTTGGGTCCTCCTGCTTGTAAATCCCTGTTTCACTTCTCTGGCTGCTACTTTTTCAGACAGAAACAGACAAAGACAGAGAGAAAGAGGGAGAGAAAAAAAGATACCACAGCTCCAAAGATTCCTCCAGTGTGGTGAAAGTCAGACTCAACTGGTGAAGGTCAGTGTGCCTGACAAAGCAGGGGTACTACCCAAATGGACTATTTTGCTAGGTCGATTTATTTACAGAAACAGGCAATAGATATAGATATATAGCTATCGTGGTCCAGGAGGTGGTGCAGTGTTTGTTAAAGCATTAGATTCTCAAGCAGGAGGTCCTGAGTTCAATCCCTGGCAGTACATGTACCAGAGTGATGTCTGGTTCTTTCTCTCTCTTCTCTTATCCTTTTCATGAATAAATAAATAAAATATTTTTAAAAGTAAGCATACTTTTATAAATAAATAAATAAATATATATATGTATATATATGGAGAGAGAGAGAGAAAGAGGGAGAGAGAGAATATCAACCTGTATCTGTGACCTGGGAAAAGCTATTGCAGTTTCTGCTGGAGGGGAATGGAGGACACAGAACTCTAGTGATGGGAATGGTGTGAAATTCTACCTTTATTATCTTGTAATTTTGTAAATCAGTATTAAATCACTAGTGAAATTTTTTAAATTTATTTTTATTATCATTATTATCATTATTATTATTTTACCAGAGCACTGCTCAGCTCTGGTTTATGGTGGTATGGGGGATTGAACCTGGGACTTTGGGGCCTCAGGCATGAGAGTCTCTTTGCATAACCATTATGCTATCTACCCTCACCCTCTTATCATTATTTATTGGATAGAGACAGCCAGAAGTTGAGAAGACAGGGGGTGATAGAGAGGGAGAGAGACACCCGCAACACGGCTTCACTGCTCACGAAGCTTTCCCCTTGCAAGTAGGGGCTGGGGGATAGAACCTGGGGTCTTTTTTTTTTTTTTTTAAAGAAAGGAGACATTAACAAAACCATAGAATAAGAGGGGTACAATTCCGCACAATTCCCATAACCCGATCTCCACATCCCACCCCCTTCCCTGATAGCCTTCCCATTCTCTATCTCTCTGGGAGTATGGATCCAGGCTCGTGGTGGGTCGAACCTGGGTTCTTATGCACTGTAACATGTATGCTCAACCAGGTAAACCACCACTGGACCCCATAAAAAATTTTTAAAGAGAATGTATTTACTAAGGAGATGAATAGACACAGAAAAAGCCAGAGTATTCCTAGCATGTGTAGTGCCAGGGACCAAACTCAGGACCTCTTGCAAGTCTGTTGCTCTAGCTGCACACAGAGGAGGGCACACCTCTGTGGTGCTGGGGCTCAAATCTAGACCACATGCTTAGTAGGTGCGAACTCTCTCTCTGGTCTGCACCTTTTGCGTTTTACATGCACATAGTATAGGGGGGAGTTTAACCATTCTTTTTTTTTAATATTTATTTATTTATTCCCTTTTCCCCTTGTTGTTCTATTGTTGTAGTTATTATTGTTGTTGATGTTATTGTTGTTGGATAGGACAGACAGAAATGGAGAGAGGAGGGGAAGACAGAGAAGGGGAGAAAAAGACAGACACCTGCAGACCTGCTTCACCGCCTGTGAAGTGACCGCCCAACTCCCAAGATTAGCCATTCTTATTTTAAATTTTTTTATATTTATTTATTTTTCCCTTTTGTTGCCCTTGTTTTTATTGTTGTTGTAGTTATTATTATTGATGTTGTTGTTGTTAGGACACAGAGAAATGGAGAGAGAGGGGGAGAGAAAGACAGACACCTACAGACCTGCTTCACCGTTTGTGAAATGACTCTCCTGCAGGTGGGGAGCCGGGGCCTCGAACCCGGATCCTTATGCCGGTCCTTGTGCTTTGCGCCACATGCGCTTAACACGCTGCGCTACCGCCTGACTCCCGAGTTTAACCATTGTAACCCATGGAATAGCCAGAAAATTTGGAAAGCAGCATCTTTTTGGTGAATTTTCTTTATCTTTTTTTTAAAGTATCTTTATTTATTATTGAATAGACCCAGAGAGAATTTGAAAAGGGAAGAGAAGCTAGAGAGAGGGAGAGAGACAGAGAAATACCTGCAGCCCTGTTCCACCACTTGTGAAGCTTTTCCCTGAATGTGGGGTCCAGAGGCTTGAACCTAGGTCCTTGTGCATTATAATGTGAGCACTTAGCCAGGTGCGCCACCACCTGGCCCTGGTGAATTACAAAACCCCTACACTTTTCCCAAGCAATTGGCTTTTGTTTGTTTCTTAATTTGGGGGAAATATTTATTTATTTGTTTATTTTAGTTATAGAGAGACACAGGTAGAAAGATAGAGAGAGAGAGAGAGGGAGTGATTGTTTTTAATGAATGCAAGTAGCCATCCTTGAGTAGCTTTCCTTCTTTGCTCTGACAACCCAGCTCCGTGTGCAGAATAGCTGACTGGCATCTTGAGCCCTTGGGTTATGAGCACAGCTTCTGAAACCCCATTGCTGGGTCCAACTCCTGCTCCTACATGTTGTGAACTTGTTTGAATTGCTTAACCTCTCTGTGCCTCAATTTCCTTTTTTTTTTAATTATTTATTTATTTGATAGAGACAGAAATTGAGAAGGAAGGGGGAGGCAGAGAGACACCTGCAGCACTGCTTCACTACTTGTGAAGCTTTCCCTCTGCAGGTAGGGACTGGGGACTTGAACCTGGGTTCTTGTGCATTGTAACAGGTGCACTCAATCAGGTGAGCCACCACGCGGCCCCTCTATGCCTCAATTTCTTCAAAAGTAAGATGACTGGGAGTCGGGCAGTAGTGCAGTGGGTTAAGCAAGGGTGGCGCAAAGCGTAAGGACCCCTGTTTGAGCCCCTGGCTCCCCACCTACAGGGGAGTCACTTCACAAGCTGTGAAGCAGGTCTGCGGGTATCTCTGTCTTCCCCTCAAACAGAGCCACTGTCCCTAAGTCCTAAGGTTAAAAAAAAGTATCTATCTAGGGCTAGGGAGATAGTGTAGTGGTGATACAAAAAGCCTTTCATGCCTGAGACATCATACAGCTCAGGTTCAGTCCCCAGCACTATCATAAACCAGAAATGATCAATATTGGGAGTCAGGCAGTGGCGCAGTGGGTTAAGCGCATGTGGCGCAAAGCGCAAGGACCGGCATAAAGATCCTGGTTCCAGCCCCCGGCTCCCCACCTGCAGGGGAGTCCCTTCACAGGCGGTGAAGCAGGGCTGCAGGTGTCTATCTTTCTCTCGCCTCTCTCTCTGTCTTCCCCTCCTCTCTCCATTTCTCTCTGTCATATACAACAATGACGACAACAATAATAACTACAACAGTAAAACAACAAGGGGAATAAATAAATATTTAAAAATTTTTAAAAAGAAATGATCAATGCTCTGGAGATATATATATATATATATATATATATGGAGGCAAGGTGGTGGCACACCTGGATTGAGCATACACAATAGCATGCACAAGGACCCAGGTTCAAGCCCTTGTTCCCCGCCTACAGGGAGCTGTGCAGCAGACTACAGATGTCTACCTTTCTTCTTCTCTATTTCCTCTTCCCCTCTCAGTTTTTCTTTGTCCTATCAAATAAAATAGAAAGAAAAAGAAAAGGGGAAACATGTCTGCCAAGAGCAGTGGATTCACAGTGGTTCATCAAGCCCCAAGGATAACCCTACTGGCAATAAAAAATAAACAGTAAAAATCTACTTCCTACCTTAGTAAGGACATATATGTATGTATATATATATATTATATATGTGTGTGTGTGTGTGTATACATTTTATTTACTTAATACAGAGAGAGAAAGAGGGAAATACCAAAGCACTGCTCAGCTTTTTTTATAGTGGTGCTGGGGACTGAAACTGGGACCTCAGAGCCTCAGGTATGAAAAACTTTTATGCGAGTCCATCGGTAGTGCAGCGGGTTAAGCTCAGGTGGCGCAAAACGCAAGGACCAGCATAAGGACCCTGGTTCCAGCTCCTGGCTCCTCACTTGCTGGGGAGTCGCTTCACAGGCGGTGAAGCAGATCTGCAAGTGTCTGTCTTTCTCTCCTCCTCTGTCTCCCCTCCTCTCTCCATTTCTCTCTGTCCTAGCCAACAGTGACAACGACAATAATAACTACAACAATAAAACAACAAGGGCAACAAAAGCGAATAAATAAATAAATAATAAAAAAAGAAAAACTTTTGCAGAACCATGCTGCTGTCTCTTCAGTCCAGTAAGCACACACTTTAAGATTTATGTCCTGTTTACTAGTGAGAGAGAGAGAACCAGAGTATCACTCTTTCACAGGCGGCCCCAGGGACTGACTGTGGTCCTCATGCTTGAAAGTCCAACACTGTGCCACCACTTAGACCACAATAGATATGTTTTTTAAACACTGACAGAGGAGTATTTATATACTATTTTCCATCTGTTTCTTTGTACCTAACCTATGTCACAGATCTTTCTCTTTTTTGGCCACATCTTTAAAATGACTTTCCAACTCTTAGCAGCTGCAAAATATCCTGTTACAAGGATGTGTATGAATGTATTTAGGGGCCCAGAAGTGCAGTACATAAAACACTGGACCCTCAGGCATGAGGTCCTGAATTCATTTCCTGGCATCACACATGTGTCAGAGTGGTACTCTGTTTCTCCTTCTCTCTCTTTCTCTTTCTCCTATTAATAAGTAAGTAAACTAAAAAAACAAACAAACAAAAAAAACCCACAATTCTTTGCAAATGGATATTCAGATTGTTTCCAGCTTTTCACTACTACAACTTTATTGCAGATGTGTTGTATGTCTTGTGCAAACATTTTTTGTAAGAACCCCAGAGTAGGGAGTCTGGTGGAAGCACAGCGGGTTAAGCACACGTGGCAAGAAGTACAAGGACCGGCGTAAGGATCCTGGTTCGAGCACCCGGCTCCCCACCTGCAGGGAAGTCGCTTCACAAGCGGTGAAGCAGGTTTGCAGGTGTCTGTCTTTCTCTCCCCTTCTCTATCTTTCCCTCCTCTCTCCATTTCTCTCTGTCCTATCCAACAACGACAACATCAATAATAACAGCAATAATAACTACAACAATAAAACAACAAGAGCAACAAAAGGGAATAAATAAATATATATAAAAAAGAAATAGATATTTTAAAAAAAGAACCCCAGAGTAGAATGGCTTAGTCAAATGACATAATGTGTAGATAAGTGTTTATTGTGGTCACTTAACAAAGGAAGGTTTTGCAAAGTCATTTGCTGAGTGCATGTATGGAATGACTGGACTGAAGCTGAGTCTCTGAATCCTCCAAGAGACACCAAGGACCCTCTGGACACAGTGCAGTGGAGGGCTGGCCAGGATGACAGTCATGAAGTCATGACCTCCTCTGTGGCTACATTTCTTTCTTTCTTTTTTTTTTAATATTTATTTTATTTTCCCTTTTGTTGCCCTTGTTTATCATTGTTGTTGTTATTGCTGTCATTGTTGTGGGATAGGACAGAGGAGGGGAAGACAGAGAGGGGGAGAAAAAGACAGATGCCTGCAGACCTGCTTCGCCACCTGTGAAGTGACTCCCCTGCACGTGGGGAGCCTGGGGCTCAAACTGGGATCCTTATGCCGGTCCTTGTGCTTTACACTACCTGTGCTTAACTCGCTGCGCTACACCTGACTCCCCTTCTTTCTTTCTTTTAATAGAGACAGAGAAACAGAGATAGAGAGGGAAGGAGAGAGGGAAGGGGAGAAAGAGAGAGAGAACAGCACAGGAGCTTCCTCCAGTTTGGTGGGGGCCAGGTTTGAACCTGGACTGCACACATGACAAAGCAGCACATTACCCAAGTGAGTTATTGCTCCAACACCCCACACACACACACACACGCACACACCTGCCTTTCTTACCAGAACACTGCTTAACTCTGGTGGTGCCAAGGAGGATTGAATTTGGGATCTTTGGTGCCTCAGGCATAAAATTATTTCTACTTAACCATTATGCTATCTCTCCAAGCCCTTTTTTTGTTTGTTTTGCTTTCTTTCTTTCTTTTTAACATATATATTAATATTTTATTTATTTATTTATTAATGAGAAAGATAGGAGGAGAAAGAAAAAGAACAAGACATCACTCTGGACCTGTGCTGCAGGGGATCAACTAACCCACTGTGCCACCTCCTGGACCACTAATATCTATATTTCTAAGAATATTATTTATGTATTTATTTATTTTTAAATACTTTAAATTCATGCCAATATTTTCTTTTTTGATATTTTATTTATTTATTCCCTTTTGTTGGCCTTGTTGTTTTATTGTTGTAGTTATTATTGTTGTTGTTATTGATGTTGTCATTGTTGGACAGGACAAAGAGAAATGGAGAGAGGAGGGGAAGACAGAGGGGGAGAGAGAGAAAGAAATCACTCAGGACCTCATGCTTGAGAGTCCAGTGCTTTATCATTGCATCACCTCCTGGACCAAAAATAAAGCAAATATTAAAAAAAAAAAAAAAAAAAAGAGCAAAGCAGCTATGGGAGCCAAGTAGTGGGGCCCCTGGTTGAGCATCCACATCACAGTGCTTCAAGCCCTTGGGGACTGCTTGAGTGGAGAAGCAGTGAGTGCTGCAGGTGTCTCTCTTTCTCTTCTCTCTATCTCCTCTCCCCCCTCAAAACCCCCTAAGGAAAAAAAGAAAGAAAGAAAGAAAGAAAAAGAAGTAGGGAGTCCCGAGATTCCTAAACAGACATGATGGGCCTAGACCGCGAATAACTCCCTCTCTCCATTGTTACTGATCATTTCTATCAGGAACAACACAATAGACTCCTTTGTGGGCCCCCATAGGACCTTGCCCTCAACTTGGATCAACAACAGTAGAGAATGTTCCAAACATCACTCTGGGTACATGTGCTGCCAGTGATCTCACTGTTTTCAGCCCATCTTGGATGGAGCCTGAAGGAATCATGTTAAGTGAAATAAGTCAGAAACAGAAGGATGAATATGGGATAATCTCACTCACAGGCAGAAGTTGAAAAACAAAATCAGAAGAGAAAACACAAGTAGAACCTGAACTGGAATTGGTGTATTGCACCAAAGTAAAAGACTCTGGGGGGTGGGGGGTGGGGGGGGGAGAATACAGGTCCTGGAAAAGGATAACAGAGGACCTAGTGGGGTTGTATTGTTATGTGGAAAACTGAGAAATACTATCGTATTTACTGTTGAGTGTAAAACATTAATCCCCTAATTAAAAAAAAACACACACACATTACAGTACACAAGGACCAGGGCTCCCCTCCCCGCTTTGCAGGGAGAAAGCTTTGCAAGTAGGAAAGCAGGTCTTCAGGTGTTTGTCTCTCACCCTCCCTCTCCCCTCTCAACTTCTCTCTGTCCTATACAACAGAATACAATAAAACAAAAACAAAAACAAACAAAAAAAAGAGGGAGTTTCACATAAGACAGCAAGGTGAGGAAGAACCAGAGCATCACTCTGGCATGTGTGATGCCAGAGATGGAACTCAGAACCTTGGGAACTCATGCTTGACAGTCCAGCATTTTATTCACTGTGCTGAGGCAAGAAGTGGCCAGGGTCTTCCTTCCTTTCTTTTCTCCTTCTCCTTCTCCTTCTCCTTCTCCTTCTCCTCCTTCTCTTCTTTCTCATCCTCCTTCTCCTCTTCTTCTTCCTCCTCCTTCTCCTTCTCCTTCTTCCTCTTCTTTTAACCTTTTAACTTATTTTTTTCCCATAGAGACAAAGAGAGAGAGAGAAACCAGAACAGTACTCAGCTCTGTTTTGTGATGGTGCTGGGGATTGAACCTGGGACTTCTGAGCCTCAGCCAGGAATTGAAAGTCTTTTTTGCATTAACCATTGTTCTTTCTCCCCAGCCTAGGATCTTCCTTTCCCTCCCTACAGGATCCCTTTCAATGTGTTAGTCCATAACCCAGGAAGCCAGAGGTTTTTGGAGCAGCTATCAGAAGAGGCGGAAAGTGCCAGTTAGGATGGTAGGGATGGTCCCGGTCTCTGAAGGGAGGCTGGAGTATCCTGCCCTGCCACTTGAAAAAGACTGGTCCTGAAATGAGTGCAGCCTGCAGTGTTCCCAGCTGTGACCATGAGCTGTGAGCTCAGACTCCTAGAGACTAGAGGGTATACAGGCTCTGGTGCTAAATATAAATATAAATATGCCTTGGGTCAGATGGATGGAGGTAAATAGTTAATAGTTAATTTTAGCCACAAATTAAAAAAAAATTTTTTTAAATATTTATTTATTTATTCCCTTTTGTTGCCTTTGTTGTTTTATTGTTGTAGTTGTTGTTGGATAGGACAGAGAGAAATGGAGAGAGGAGGGGAAATACAGAGAGGGGGAGAGAAAGATAGACACCTGCAGACCTGCTTCACAGGAGAGAGGAGGGAAGACACAGAGGGGGAGAGAAAGATAGACACCTGCAGACCTGCTTCACCTGTGTCGCCTGTGAAGCGACTCCCCTGCAGGTGGGGAGCCCTGGGCTCAAACCGGGATCCTTACGCCAATCCTTGCACTTTGCGCCACGCGGTGTGCTTAACCCACTGCGCTACTGCCCAACTCCTTAGCCACAGAATTTTTTTTTCAAGAATGGGAGCTACTCTTTGCCCTAATCCAACTTTCTAGCCCTGTTCTCTATGACACCATTCTCTCAGACAATATATATTTTTTAAAGTTACTCTTTTTCTTTTTTTTAATATTTATTTTATTTATTTATTCCCTTTTGTTGCCCTTGTTGTTTTATTGTTGTAGTTATTATTGTTGTTGTCGTTGTTGGATAGGACAGAGAGAAATGGAGAGAGGAGGGGAAGACAGAGAGGGGGAGAGAAAGACAGACACCTGCAGACCTGCTTCACCGCCTGTGAAGCGACTCCCCTACAGGTGGGGAGCCGGGGTTCGAACCGTGATCCTTATGCCGGTCCTTGTGTTTTGCGCCACCTGCGCTTAACCCGCTGCGCTACAGCCCGACTCCCTCAGACAATGTTTTTATCCAGCTTCAAGCTAGCTACCAAACTCAAGCAAAATTACCATAGCTGTGTGCCTCCAGGAACATGCCTAAAATGGACTTCCTAGTAGCTACTTCCTAGTAGCTTTCTTCTACTCTAAAATCCCTAATCTCATCTGTTCTAATATCACTTTTTGGTTCCTGTTCAGTGACCATTTTGTCTAAACTTAGGTCATGCCGCCTTCCAGACACCAAGTTACAGATGCTACGTTGCAAGACTCCATCCCAACTTCTCTGGGCAGACGACCTCACCAATATGTCCAGGATCTTTGCACCTCCAGAGCTCTGGTCCACTAGGGAAAGACAGAGACTGGCTGGGGGTGTGGATCGAGACCCACCAGCGCCCATGTTCAGCGAAGAAGCAATTACAGAAGTCAGAACTACTACCTTTTGTACCCCCAAAACAACCTTGATCCATAGACCCAACACAGCACCAGATCTTCAATGCAGTGGGAGTTAGGCTCTAACCTGGGTCTGGAGAAGAGCAATACATTTTTAACATCCCTTTAAAAAAATATGTATTTTTAAATTTATTTATACATAGAGAAAAAGAGAACTCAAGAGAGGGCCAGGTGGTGACGCAACGCACCTGGTTGAGCGTGCGTGTTACGATGTGCAAGGACCCAGGTTCAAGCCCCCGTTCCCCACCTGCAGGGGGGGAAGCCTCACAAGTGGTGAAGCAGGGCTATAGGTGTCTGTCTCTCTCTCTCCCTCTCTATCTCTCCCTTCCTCTCAATTTCTGGCTGTCTATCCAATAAATAAATAAAGATAAAAAAATTATTATTTTTTTACATTATTTTTAATTGGGGGATTAATGTTTTACATTCAACAGTAAGTACAATAGTTTGTACATGCATAACATTTCCCAGTTTCCCATAGAACAATACAACCCCCACTAGGTCCTCTGAATCCTTCTTGGACCTGTATTCTCCCCACCCACCCACCCCAGTTTCTTTTACTTTGGTGCGATACGCCAATTCCATAAAAAATTATTTTAAAAGAGAACTCAAGAGGGAAAGGGAGAGAGTGAGAGAAAGAGGCACCTACAGCACTGCTGAAGTGGAGACTGGAGGCTTGAACCCGGACCCTTGAGCACTGTGCTCTACCAAGTACACCACCACCCCCCCAAGAGCAGTATTTTAATTTCTTGCTTGGTTACAGGTCCACACATGGGAAAGGAGCGTGCCCTATCCAAGTGAGCTAGTTTGCAGCCCTCTCTGGGCTGGCTTCTTCTCTCCCCAGAAGAACAGGCTGTATCTTGGGCTGTTGGGAAAGTGAACCGAGGGGCACACCAGTGTCAACCATTCCGAGCTGTGTGTCTCAGTGGCTTGGGGGCCATCAGGAAGAGATAGGGCCAGTGTCCTAGAGGCGGCCTCCACGTGGGGCCCGGAGGCTGGGACACAAAGAGCAGCTAGGTTGCTTCCAGGGCCGCTGGCCGCCAGCTGGGTGGGATGATAGGCTTGGACAAAGGGTTTGCCCTGGCAGCCCAGGATTTTAGGATGTGGACCCCAGCATGGAGCCACAGCCCCAAAGCCTGCAGACCTCCCTCTCTGTTGTAATGGCAGCTTCCCCTCACTCTCCAGGGGGAAATGATGAGGGTCCTGGGGTCTAAGAAACTAAGGCCGTGGCCGTGAAGGGGGCCCGGGAAAGGGTGGTGCTGTAAAAAATGTAAATGCTGCCGCGTGGGGCTCGGCTCCAGCTGTCTGGCAGTCGCCTGGAGCCGGCTGGATCCTGAGGAGCGAGCCCCAGACTCCGGGCGCCTTTTGTCCCAGGGCTTGGCTATGTAAAAGGTGGGGGAGGGGGCAAGAATTTGTGGAACTTGTTCATTCCTTGGAGCCCCTGCTGCCAGCAGGTGCGAGTATGGGGGAGGGAGCTGCGGACTCTGGCCTGGAAGGTTTAGCAATGAGAATTGCAACTCAGCATGCAGTGGACTGACAAACAGATTCCTTCCTTGCAGCCTCTAAAGCCGGGAACTTCCAGGCCTGCCAGACTCCATCCTTACAACACAGGAAGAAGCAGACTCCCCTCCACCCAGCCCCCAACTGGCCTTCTGAGCCCCCAACTCCCACTCACCAGTCCCCAAGCCCTGCTCTCCAAGCTCCCCAAAGAACAATGTTTTCCCAAGCTTGCTCCCAGCACAATTTGATTTCTGGAGGGTTGGGTTTGCTTCTTTACCCCTTCCATTTCTCTTTAGCTGTTTGGGGCTCACAGCTTCTGGGACCTTTTCACCAAACTCAACCCCTAGATATCACTTGAATTGATGTCCCAGTTTATGGGGTTAGCAAGGGCTTGGAAGCCAGGAAATCTGGGTCTGTACTCTATTCTGCCTTTCGCAGTTGGGGGAATTCTAAGCAAATTACTAACTTTCTGAGCAGCAGTTCTTTATAGGTAAAATGGAGGTTGCACTTCTCACGCTATTATTATTATTGTTATTTATTGCTATCACAAATCTACCACCCTTGGAAGCTATCCCCAGCCCCCTTTTTTGTCTTTCTTTCTTTTTTAAAATTTATTTGTTTATTCATGAGAAAGATAGGAGGAGAGAGAGTAAAAACCAGACATCACTCTGGTATATGTGCTGCCGGGGATTAAACTCGGGACCTCATGGTTGAGAATCCAATGCTTCATCTACTCTGCCATCTCCTGGATCAAGTCTTTCTGTTTTTTTGTTTGTTGTTTGTTTTTTCTTCACATTTTGATGTGGCAAAGAGAAACTGAGACCAGAGGAGGGAAATTGAGAGGGAGAAAGATAGACACCAGCAGACCTACATTACCACTTGTGAGGCTCTGCCTACTGCGCCTGGGGTTGGGGGAAGCTTTAACCCAGGCCGTTGTGCATGGTAACTTGTGTGCATCAAGTGCATCACCGCCTTAGGACATTCTCAGAGGGTTGGTGAAATAGCTCACCTGGGTGGTGTGCTATGTTGCTGTTCACAACCCAGCTCCCACTGCACTGAAGGAAGCTTTGCTGCTGTGGCCTCTTTCATCCCCCCAAAAAAACAAAACAAGAAGAAAGGAAAGTTCTGAGTACAGTGCTCTACATGGGATAGGTGCTCAAAGAAGAATATTAAATCGTGGATAGTTCCTTAATAATCAAAGGAAAATAAGGCAGGAATTCTTTGAAATGCTGTTTCTTTTTTCTTTTTTTGTCTCCAGGTTATCCCTGGGGCTCAGTGCCTGCACTGATCCTGGCGGCCATTTTCCGCTTGTTGCTCTTGTCGCTCGTTGTTGGCTAGGACAGAGAGAAATGGAGAGAGGAGGGGAAGACAGAGGGGGGGAGAGAAAGATAAGACACTTGCAGACCTGCTTCACCGCCTGTGAAGCGACTCCCCTGCAGGTGAGGAGCTGGGGACTCGAACCAGGATCCTTAGGCCCGTCCTTGCACTAGACGCCATGTACGCTTAACCTGCTGCACTACCGCATGGCCCCTAATGCTGTTTCATTTTGTGCTTCTCTGTTCTAGAGAGTAAGTATCTTTCCCCACATGTTTATAGAGTATTTGTTTTTCACATGTGAAAAACATCTGCCATTTGGTAATTTTCTGGGCTTTGGTTTAATGGCTGGTGGGATGTCTTTATACATTATGGAATTTTTTTAAATTAATTTATTTATTCATGAGAAGGACAGGAGGAGAGAAAGAACCAGACATGACTCTGGTACATGTGCTGCCGGGGATCGAACTCAGGACCTCATGGTTGAGAATCCAATGCTTTATCCACTGTGCCACTTCCCAGACCACTACATTATGGAATTTTTAAAATATGATTTATAACATTTTTTCTCTACCTGTTGCTTGGTTTTGGATTTTTTTAGTGTATTTTTAAAAAAATTATTTATTTATGAGAGAGATAGGCAGAGAGTGAAAGAACCAGACATCACTCTGGTACATGTGCTGCCGGGGATTGAACTCAGGACCTCATGCTTGAGAATCCAGTGCTTTATCCACTGCACCAACTCCTTATAGTGTCTTTTGACATACAGAGTCACTAAAGTCATAGGCCCCTAGAAACATACCTGAAATAGACTTCCTAGCTGCTGCTGCTTCCTCTTCTCCTCCTCCTCCTCTTCCTCCTTCTTCTTTTTCTTTCTTTTTTTTTTTTTTTTTTTTCCCAGAGCACTACTCAGCTCTGCCTTATGGTGGTATGGAGGATTGAACCTGAGACCTTGGAGCCTCAGGCATGAGAGTCTCTCCCCCACTCAACTAGCTTTTATCCACCCTGAGGTCCCTATTTTCACCTGCTCTATTCCTAATTTATGGCTCCTGCTATTAAACAGTTTGTCCTGCTTTATGTCTCACCACCTTTCAGCCACTAAGTTGCAGATGCTACTATGATTCCATCCTGACTTCCCTGGGTAGATGACCTCACCAACGTGTCCCAGAACCTCACCTCTCCACCTGCCAATGTCCATGTCCAGTGAAGAAGTAATTACAGAAGTCAGACCTTCCACCTTTTGCACCCCATAAAGAATTTTGGTCCGGGAATCGGGCTGTAGCACAGCGGGTTAAGCGCAGGTGGCGCAAAGCGCAAGGACCGGCATAAGGATCCAGGTTCGAACCCCGGCTCCCCACCTGCAGGGGAGTCGCTTCACAGGCGGTGAAGCAGGTCTGCAGGTGTCTATCTTTCTCTCTTCCTCTCTGTCTTCCCCTCCTCTCTCCATTTCTCTCTGTCCTATCCAACAACAACAATAATAATAACTACAACAATAAAAAACCAAGGGCAACAAAAGGGAATAAATAAATAAAATAAATATAAAAAAATTTAAAAAAAAAAAAAAAAGAATTTTGGTCCATACTCACAGAGTGGGAGAAATGTAAAGAAAGGATAACCAGAGGACTCTGAATTCCAATTCTATCAGGATCAGGAGAGAAAAGGAAAAAGGGGAAGGGCACTCAGAAGTAGTACTAGGTGTAGCTGTGACTTAGAAAGGAAGAGAAGGCAGGACCATAGGAAAAAATGGGCAGATATATAAATATAGACAGTTATAGAAATAATAGTCAGTCTGTGGTCTCGGAGGTGGTGTACTGGCTAAGGCACTAGACTCTCAAGCATGAGGTCCTGAGTTCAGTCCCCGGCAGCACATGTACCAGAGTGATGTCTGGTTCTTTCTTTCTCTCTTCCTGTCTTTCTCATTAATAAATAAATAAAATATTTTTTAAAAAATAGTCATTCCATATCTGTGGGGAGAACCACTGCAGTTACTAATGAAGGGAATGGGAAAACAGAACTCTGGTGGTGGGAACAGTGTCAAATTGTTCCCTGGTATCTTGTAATTTTGTAAATCAATATTTAATCACTAATGAAAAACATACAATATTATCTTTTCCTTCTACACAGGGCTGTCCAAATCTGCCCAGAGGGGCTGGTGATGTCTAGGCTGGCTTACTTGTTCCTTTGACCCTGCTAGACAGATCCTGTAGTATTCTTACTTGACCCCAAGTGAACACACTCCCCCTGCTGGCTTCTGGAAGGATCACATCTTCCTTTCACTGGTTTGCTGACTTGAACAAAGTCCAAGATTTGACAGAGAAATGAGAACCTGAAACAAGAGAGAAATTTTGGTTGTCCTCCATCCACCCTCTCCTTGGGGCCCATTACTGACTCCCCACACCTCGCTTTTCCAGCCCGCTGCCCAGACTCACTGTAACTGATGCATTTTAAAAAAATATTTATTTATTCCCTTTTGCTGCCCTTGTTGTTTTATTGTTGTCATTGTTGTTGGATAGGACAGAGAGAAACGGAGAGAGGAGGGAAAGACAGAGAGGGAGAGAAAGAGAGACACCTGCAGACCTGCTTGTGAAGTGACTCCCCTGTAGGTGGGGAGCTGGGGCTCAAACCAGGATCCTTACACCGGTGCTTGCACTTTGCGCCACATGTACTTAACCTGCTGTGCTACTGCCCGACTCCCAACTGATGCATTTCTTTTTTTTATTAATTTTTTTAATATTTATTTTATTTATTTATTCCCTTTTGTTGCCCTTGTTGTTTTATTGTTGTAGTTATTATTGTTGTTGTCGTTGTTGGATAGGACAGAGAGAAATGGAGAGAGGAGGGGAAGACAGAGAGGAGGAGAGAAAGACAGACACCTGCAGACCTGCTTCACCGCCTGTGAAGCGACTCCCCTGCAGGTGGGGAGCCGGGGTTAGAACCGGGATTTTTATGCCGGTCCTTGTGCTTTGTGCCACCTGCGCTTAACCCGCTGTGCTACAGCCCGACTCCCCGATGCATTTCTGAGCCTCTTGTTTATAAATCTACTTTATGGATTATATCTTAATGCTCCAGGAGAGAATGAAATTAAAAGCAAGTATTATGGGTTCTACTGGCTCACTCATTGGGCCTTTACCAAGTGTCCTTTGCTGTACTAAGCACTTTACCTGAAGACTTTATTTAATCCCCACCACAAGGGAAGTTCAAATTACACTTGGTCAATGTGCCAAGCTGGAAGGTTGCTATTTTGAGCAAATGAAAATACTGGAACCCAATTAAATTTGGACATCACATACGTAGTGAAGTCTTTAGTATCATATATAGTATCTTAAATATTGAGATATATATTTCTTTTTCCTTTGTTCTGTTTTGTGATTGCAGGGGTTTTACCAATATAGGACAGCATTATTTTTTCAGACAGAAAAAGCAAGATTTATTTATTTATTTTTAAATATTTATTTTATTTATTCCCTTTTGTTGCCCTTGTTGTTTTATTGTTGTAGTTATTATTGTTGTTGTCGTTGTTGGATAGGACAGAGAGAAATGGAGAGAGGAGGGGAAGACAGCGAGGAGGAGAGAAAGACAGACACCTGCAGACCTGCCTCACCGCCTGTGAAGTGACTCCCCTGCAGGTGGGGAGCCAGGGTTCGAACTGGGATCCTTATGCCGGTCCTTGTGCTTTGCGCCACCTGCGCTTAACCCGCTGCACTACAGTCCGACTCCCAGAAAGCAAGATTTAGAGAGAGAAAGAGACCACAGCACAGAAGCTTCCTCCAGTGCCCTAATACTGCCATGTGGTGAGCTGGGTGCTCAAACCTGAACAACACACCCGCTGGCAATGCAGGTGTCCCACCAGATGAGCTCTCCCACCGACCTTGCATGTGACAAATATTTTAACAGGCAGCCCTACTCTGATGCTAAGTGGGGAGTGTGGACTGGAATACAGGTCTCTTAATTTCTTGGCCTTCCAGTGGTGAGATTGTGGGGTGGTTTTATTTGTTTATTTTTTCTAAGGTGGATTCTGATGCATGCATAATTTCACCACTCTAGGCTGCCTTTTCTCTTTCTCTCTCTCTCTTTTAAAATATTTATTTATACTGTTTTGTCACCCTTTTTTTTTTAAAGATTTTATTTATTTATGAGAAAGATAAGAGGAGAGAGAAAGAACCAGACATCACTCTGGCACATGTGCTGCCGGGGATCGAACTCGGGACCTCATGCTTGAGAGTCCAAAGCTTTACCATTGCACCACTTCCAGGATCACAGCCCTTGTTGTTTTTTATTGTTGTTGTAGTTATTATTGTTGTTATTGATGTCATTGTTGGACAGGACAGAGAGAAATGGAGAGAGGAGGGGAAGACAGAGAGGGGGAGAGAAAGACAGACACCTGCAGACCTGCTTCACAGCCTGTGAAGTGACTCCCCTGCAGGTGGGGAGCCGGGGCTCAAACTAGATCCTTACTCTGGTCCTTGCACTTTGTGCCACGTGCGCTTAACCCGCTGCGCTACCACCTGATTCCCCCCTTTTTTTTTGCCTCCAGGGTTATCAGAGGGGCTCTGTGCTGGCACTATGGATCCACTGCTCCTGGCAAGACATTTTTTCCCATTTTATTAGGTAGAACAGAGAGAAATTGAGAGAGAGGAACGGGAGGGAGAGAGGGAGAGAGAAAGACACCTGCAGACCTGCTTTACTGCTTGTGAATTGATTCCCCTGCAGGTGGGGAGCTGGGGGCTGGAACTGGGATCCTTGTGCAGGTCCTGCGCCAAGTAGGATGTGTGCTTAACCTGCTGCACCGTCTGGCCCCTTTTTTTCTTTTTCATTAAGGATAGTGCTAGGGCTCAATGCCTGCATAACTACACCATTCCTAGCAGCCATTTTCCCTTTCTTTGTCTTCCTTCCTTCGTTCCTTCCTTCCTTCCTTCCTTCCTTCCTTCCTTCCTTCCTTCTTTCCTTCTTTTCATTTTTGATAGGACCAGAGAGAAGTTGAGAGGGAAAGAGAGAGGCAAGGAGGGGGTAAAGGAGGGAGGGAGAAGAGAGAGTCACCTGCAGCACTGCTTCATGGCTTATGATGCTTGAACCCAGGTTTCTTGTTTGTTTTTGTTTTTTAAGACGGAGTGGTAAGGAGGGAGACCACAGCACCAAAAATTCCTTTAATGCGGTGGCACACGCATAGTAAAGGGACACACTATCCAAGTGAGCCGTTTCCCCAGCCCTGAACCTGACTCTCTCCTTATCGGCCCCAGAAACGTGTCATGAGCTGCTCTGCTCAATCAGTAGTGTGCTCTAGAGGGTATCCCCCGCCTGGCCCCTAGCCGCCTTTTCATTATATGCACTTCTGTTCAACTGTGGGGACAAAATAAACTCCCTCCAACTGAGAAGGTAACTTGAGGCAAGGAAGCAGGCATGTTCAGGGGACTCATGCAGTGATTTGCTAAGAGAAACTTACCCCGGGGGACCACCAGCCAGGGTGAGCAGGTCCACACACACGCTTGTTTTCTGTGGTCTTCTTCCAGCCCACTGAAAGCACGTCCGCCCTAGTGTCCTACCCATCTAGCAACAGGCTTATGAAGGAATGCTGACAGTACGGCCCCAGAAGCGCGTCACGCGCTCCTCTGTTCAGTCAAGATGAATGATGGTGTTTGCGGCTTCAGGAATACGTGTGTGCATTGGCGATGCTGACACTATGCCGACTCTCTTCCTAGAATAGGATCATCATCAGCCACAGGCCTGTGAAGCTTACAAGAAGGATGGAGTCACTCCTGCATATGCACCCACCCTGTATGAATTCTTTTTTTTTTTTTTCTTTTTTTTTTTTTACTAGAGCCCTGCTCAGCTCTCACTTATCATAGTGCTGGGGATCAAACCTGGGACATCAGAGCCTCAAGCATAAAAGCCTTTGGCAGAACCACTGTGCTATCTTCCCAGCCACTTGGTCGTGAAAAGAAATTTTTTTTCTACAGTCTGTTTTTTAAATCTTAATTTTAAAACTAATTAAAAACAAAAAAAAATGTATTACTACATAAAGAGCATTTAATCCTGACTACTGTCAGCTATAAAATACTTGGGGTATTTTATCACAATTCTGATGGAAGGACTATCACTCCGTTTCACAGAGAAGAAACCGAGGCAGTTTGCCCAAAAGTCACGCAGGTATTGAATGGTAGAACAAAGATTTTAAAAAAAAAAATATATATATATATATATTAATTAATGATAAAGATAGGAGGGGAGAGAGAGAGAAAGAACCAGACATCATTCTAGTACATGTGCTCCCAGGGATTGAACTCAGGACCTCATGCTTGAGAGTCCAATGCTTTATCCACTGCACCATCTCCTGACCACTAAAGCAAAGTTGTTTTTTTTTTTTTTTTTTTTTTGCCTCCAGGGTTATTGCTGGGGCTCAGTGCCTGCACTATGAATCCACTGGTCCTGGAGGCTATTTTTCCCATTTTCTTGCCCTCGTTGTTGCCTTTAGTGTGGTTATTATTATTGCTGTTATAGCTGTGGTTGTTGGATAGGACAGAGAGAAATGGAGAGAGGAGGGGGAAGACAGAGAGGGGGGAGAGAAAGACAGACACCTGCAGACCTGCCTCACCGCCTGTGAAGGGGCTCCCCTGCAGGTGGGGAGCCAGGGGCTTGAAACAGGATTCTTAGGCTGGTCCTTGCGCTTTGCGCCACATGTGTTTAACCTTCTGCACTACCGCCCAGCCCCCTAGAGCAAAGATTTTAACCACTTCGATCTGTCTCTGAAGTCCAGGTTTTTTTCTTTTCTTTTTTTTTTTTTGGATTTATTTACTTATGTGAGAAAGAGAGGAGGAAAGAGAGAACCAGCATATCATGTTATATTAATTATCTTTATTTTATTTACTGAATAGAGACAGCCAGAAATCGAAACGTAAGGGGGTGATAGAGAGGGAGAGAGACCCGCAACACTGCTTCATCACTTGCAAAGCACTCCCCCTGCAGGTGGGGCCTGGGGGCTTGAACTGGGCCCTTGTGCTCAACCAGGTGTGCCACCACCACCCCCCCTTTTTTAAATATTTTATTTATTAATGAGAAACAAGAGAAGAGAGAAAGAGCCAGACATCACTCTGGTGCATGTACTGCTGGGGATTGAACTCAGGACCTCATGGTTGAGAATCCAGTGCTTTATCCACTGCGCCACTTCCTGGACCACCCTGGGTCGCCTTTTCATTCAGCTGGATCCGCGCTGAGGGAGGCCGAGGTTCCCTGGCATGGCGTTTCTCCTGGCAACATGTCACCACCCATGTCAGGGCTCAAATCTGGGGCCAGGCATGGCAAGACAGAGTCCTGTTTCTTCTGTTCTTTTCAAAGATTTATTTATTTATTTAAGAGCAAAAGAGAGAGAGAGAGAGAGAGTTATAGACAGGCCACAACATGGAACCTGCGGCCTCAGGTTTACAGAGCTTACGCTGTGTGCCGAGTCAGAGTCACTCTCCCCTCAGCTTGCTTGTTTGTGTTCTCCTTTCCCATTTAGCTGACAAGCATTTCATTCACTCAACAGCCAACTTTTTTTTTTTTTGCCTCCAGCGTTATTGCTGGGGCTCGGTGCCTGCACTACTATGAATCCACTTTCCTGGAAGCCATTTTTTTCCCTTTTGTTGCCTTTGTTGTTTATTGTTGTTGTTGTTGTTATTGTCATTGTTATCATTGTTGTTGGATAGGACAGAGAGAAATGTAGATAGGAGGGGAAGACAGACAAGGGGAGAGAAAGATAGACACCTGCAGACCTGCTTCACCGCTTGTGAAGCGACTCCCCTGCAGGTGGGGAGCCGGGGAGCCAGGGGCTCGAACCTGGATCTTTACACCGGGTCCTTGCACTTTGCCACTGTGCTACCGCCCTCCCCATCCAACAAATGTTTATTAAGCACTTGCTATATAGGGACAGTGTTCTAGATAATGGGACTACAGCAGTGAGCTAGGGGCACCTTTTGTTCAGACATTTATCCTTATCGAGGAAGACAGTATATGCAAGGAGAAAAAAGATGATTCCACACAGTGATAAATATTATGAAGAAGATAGAAGTGTAGTGCACCAGAGGTGAGGGGATGGAGCAACGCATTCTAGATGGTGGTGAGTAGGTAACTTTTTAACTAGGAAAATGAATTAGCCCTGGGAAGGTCTAGTCTAAGGGGAATAGTGATCTAAGCCTAGATAACTGCAACAGCAAAGAGCCCAAGTCTGAAACAGAGAGGCCAACCAGTGACGGCCACAGGGAGGACTTACTCATTTAGCCATGAATCTGAATAATTGTATTCCGACTGCAAGCAGGAACCTGGTCTGTATTGTTGTTGCCCTTGTTTAGATTAGGTTTTTTTTCATGGGGGTGGGGGGAGAAATTGAATAAAGGTGAGGGAGACAGCACCAGTCAGTGGTTGCACAACCAACTTTCCCGTTTGAGGTCCCAGTGGTCCCAGGTTCAATTCCCAATACCACCATAAGCCAGAGCTCAGCAGCGCTCTGGTAGAATGAATGAGTGAATGAATGAATGAACGAGCGAACAAGAGAGCCCAGCGCATTGCTCAACCCTGGCATGTGGTGACCAGCCAGAGATTGAACCTGGGACTTCTGGGCATGCAAGAGTGCTTTCACTGATTTATATCTTCCCTTGCCTGGTTTATCTTGTTAAAAGATAATCCTGGGGGGCCAGGTGGTGGCGCACCTGGTTGAGCGCACATGTTACAGTGCGAAAGGACCCAGGGTCAAGGCCCTGGTCCCCACCTGCAGGAGGAAAGCTTCATGAGCGGTGCAACTGGGGTGCATTGGATCGACCTTCTCGTGGTGCATCCCATTCATTGGGGAAACTGACGATCCTTCCTAGCCGACTGAATCCACATGGATCCCAGTCACTTTCAAAGCCATTTAACTGGCTACGGAAGAAGGGCAAACGCTAGAAGAAAAAGTGGTGCAACAGGGCTGCAGGTGTCTGTCTGTCTCTCTCCCTCTCTATCTTACCATCCCCTCTCAATTTCTGGCTGTCTCTATCCAATAAATAAATAAAGCTAATATAAAAAAAATTTAAAAAGGAACATTAAAAAAAAAGATAATCCTGGTTTCTTTGGGAGAATATCTGTAGTCAGAGTCTAAAATGCATGTCAAAACTAGTTAAAACAAACACACTAAACAAAACAAAGCCAAACACCTTGGTCAGTTCTCAGCCCTATCTTGTCCTCTAGTCCGAGAGGAAACCGCGCCGGTCCACGAGAGGGCGCTCTCAGCGCGGCCGGGTGCTCAGAACGCGCGGCTCAGCGCTCTTCGTTTCTGCGGCAGAATCTATCGCTTCCGGGAGCGGCCCGCAGCCGCCGACTTCCTCTCTATCCGCCCGTCTCTGTGGTCGCCGGGCCCCGCCCCGCCCCTCTCAGGCGGCCCCGGGCCGCGGACTCCGCCCGGAGCGGGCAGGCGGGAGCGGCGGCGCCGGGGTCGGGCGAGCCGGGTCATGGCGGCCCCCGGGTCCGCGCCGCGGGCAGGCGCCAGGTGAGCGGGGCGGCGGGGGAAACGGGCTGGAACTGTGAGCGGTGCGAGACCTCTGATGACACTATTATCTGCTCCTGACTCTCGATCCCATTTCGATTTCTTTCTCGGACATCTGCTCTGGGGTATTAAATGAGTGCTCCCCCCCCCCAATATATTTATTTATTGTGGATAGAGACAGAAATGGAGAGGAAAGGGGAGATAGAGAAGCAGAGAGACACCTGCAGCCCTATCTCACCACTTGTGAAGTGTCCCCTCTGCAGGTGGGGATTGGGGGCTTGAACCCGGGTCCTTGTGCACTGTGATGTGAGCGCTTAACCAGGTGCGCCACTGCCTGGCCCTGTTTTAAGTGAGTGTTTTTACATTCCACCTTACAGCAGTTTGCTTGTATGTTATCTGGAAAGAGTGGTTTTGAATTTAGATAAATAACCTGCCATTTAGGATTAAGGAGATAGTATAATGGTTATGCAAAGACTTTCTTGCTTGAGACTCTGAGGCCTCAGGTTCAATCCCTAGCACCACCGTAAGGTAGAGCTGAGCAGTGCCCTCATCTCTCTCATTCTCTTTATCTGTCTGTCTCTCTCCTTTGTTAAAATAAATGAATTTAAAAAATAACGTCACCATCACCATCATTGTTATTATTTTTAAAGACTTTGTTTATTTATTAGTGATAAACATAAGAGGAGAGAGAAAGAACCAGGCATCACCTTGGTATATGTGCTGCCTGGGATTGAAATCAGGACCTCATGCTTGAGAGTCCGATGCTTTATCCACTGCGCCACCTCCCGGACCACCATCATCATCATTATTTTACCCAGCATTGAGTTGTTGGCGACCATCCGTGCAGTACATCACCATCATCATCATTATTTTACCCAGCACTGAGTTGTTGGCGACCATCCATGTGTATATCATCACCATCATCATCATTATTTTACCCAGCACTGAGTTGTTGGCGACCATCCGTGCAGTACATCACCATCATCATCATTATTTTACCCAGCACTGAATTGTTGGCGACCATCCGTGCAGTACATCACCATCATCATTATTATTTTACCCAGCATTGAGTTGTTGGCGACCATCCGTGTGTATATCATCACCGTCATCATCATTATGTTACCCAGCACTGAGTTGTTGGCGACCATCTGTGCAGTACATCATCACCATCGTCATCATTTTACCTAGCACTGAGTTGTTGGCAACCATCCGTGTGTATATCATCACCATCATTATCATCATTTTACCCAGCACTGAGTTGTTGGCGACCATCCGTGCAGTACATCACCATCATCATTATTATTTTACCCAGCATTGAGTTGCTGGCGGCTATCCATGTGTACATCATCACCATCATCATCATCATTTTACCCAGCACTGAGTTGTTGGCGACCATCCGTGTGTACATCATCATCATTTTACCCAGCACTGAGTTGCTGGTGACCTAGTCTTCACTAGTGTGCGTGGCGTTGCACCTGCTGAGTGCATTAGCCAGTTTCCTTAGCCATTCCCAGAGCGGGACACAGATGGCTTCCAGTTTGTAGTCACCACCAATGCTAGTGCATGTCTCTCTGTGGACACGTCCCCCCCCCCGTTATTCACACGGGGGTAGAATACTAGTTTATACTTAATGCTGCTAACTTTTGTTCCCTGGCATAGTCACATGAACAGCGAAGCATGAAGGTTCGTTTCTCCACATCACCGCAATGTCTGGCTTCATTTGTTTTCTTTTTTTTAATCATCATTTATTTATTTATTCCCTTTTGTTGCCCTTGTTGTTTTATTGTTGTTGTCGTTGTTGTTGGATAGGAGAGAGAGAAATGGAGAGAGGAGGGGAGACAGGGGGAGAGAAAGACAGACACCTGCAGACCTGCTTCACCGCTTGTGAAGTGACTCCCCTGTAGGTGGGGAGCTGGGGGCTTGAACTGGGATCCTTAAGCTGGTCCTTGCACTTTGCGCCACATGCGCTTAACCCACTGCACTACTGCCTGACTCCCCTCCCTTCGTTCTTTTAAAAATGTATTGAATTGGGTGACAAAACAGCTTACGTAGGTAGTGTGCTGCTTTCCCTTGTGCGCGTCCCAGGTTTGAGTCTTGCGGAAGCGTCAGTGCTGTGATCTCGTCCATTCTCTCTCACTACCTGTTTCTCTCTCTCTGAAAAAGTCATCCTGGAGTGGTGAAGCTTTAGTTATGACAAAATATTTATCTATTTTGTTAAATTATGTTTGTTTGTTTGTTTGATAGAGACAGCCAGAAATTGAGAGGGAAGGGGGTAATAGAGAAGGGAGAGAAACAGAGAGACACCTGCCACACTGCTTCACCACTGGCAAAGCTTTCCCCTTGGGGCGGCTGGGGACTGGGGACTCAAACCCTGGTCCTTGAGCATTGCAACATGTGCGCCCAGTCAGGTGGGCCACCACCTGATCGCTAGCTTTTTTTTTTTTGTAGCAGAATACACATTCTGTACAAGTACACATAGGACATTATCTTTGTTTTTAAATATTTTTATTTATTCAGTATTGGGTACAAAGATAAATTGAGAAAGGAGGGGGAGAGAGACAGACACCTACAGTTCTGCTTCACCTCTTGTGAAGCTTCCCCCTGCAGGTGGGGGCTGGGGGGCTTGAACTTAGTTCCTTGTACATTGTAATGTATGCGCTTAACCAGGTGTGCCACCGACTGGCCCCGATATTTACCTATTTTTATGAGCAAGAGAGAGACACACAGGGAGAGATGAGAACGCCACTGAGTTCTGGCTTATGGTGGTGCTAGGATTGAAGCCTCAATCCTCAGGCTCAGGCATGTACATTCTGTGCTACAACATGTCGAGGTATTTCCCCCGGCCCTGAATAAAATACTGAATTCTGATTTAACTAAATCTACCAATATTCCTCTGAGTTGTTCCATCTTTGGTCTCCTAGTGGAGAAATAAATACCTTCCTACTTCAGCATAATTGAGACATCTTCATTCAAAAGTTCTACATTTCCATCTGTCAACTAGTATATTTTTTTCACACTTTTGGATAGGACAGAGAGAAATGGAGAGAGGAGGGGAAGACAGAGAGGGGGAGAGAAAGATAGACACCTGCAGACCTGCTTCACCGCCTGTGAAGAGACTCCCCTGCAGGTGGGGAGCCGGGGGCTGGAACTGTGATCCTTACGCTGGTCCTTGCGCTTTGCACCACCTGTGCTTAACCCGCTGTGCTACCACCGACTCCATTTTTTGTTTGTTTGTTTAAAGCTTCTCTTTTATAAATGGTTTGAAATAGTTACCTAAATTTTTTCTCTGGAATTTTCAATGATTAATTAATTAATAGTTAAAAATTAGAGAAGCTGTTTAATGTAGTTAGGGCACATATTCTTAGAGCCAGATTTGTAAGCCCTCATCAACTTAGAGTACAAGTAACGTAACCTCTCACCTCACTTACTTACCCAGAAAATAGCGTGTGTCTTCATCTCTTAAGATTGTGGTGATTAAATGAGTTAATTCACATAAAACACATGTGGAATATGCTGGTTGTACACATGGTATCACAAATGTTGGCAATTAACTAGTATTAACATGTCCTTTTATGCTCACTTAATTTCTTTAATTATCTTTATTTATTCATTGGATAGAGACTATCAAAAATCAAGAGGGGAGAGGGAAGGAGAGACAGGCAGACAGACACCCGCAGCCCTGCTTCACCACTCGCAAAGCTTTCCCCCTGCAGGTGGGGACTGGGGGCTTGAACCTGGGTCCTTACTGTAACGTGCAGTCAACCAGGTGTGCCACCACCTGGCCCCTCGCTTTTGTGATGTCCATCTATTATGTGCCCAGGCAAACATAGGTCTCTGTCTGCTTTCGTTTGTTTTAGTTTCTAACCCACTGGTCTTTGTTATTCAGCTCTGTAATACACATCTTAATAAACTGGTGGCTTACATCTTATCATCCTCCTGTTCTTCACAATTACCAAAGCTACTCAGGGGTTTTTGTATGTCCACATAAATTTACTCAGAGAAGTCCTGCTTTTGATTGGCTTTCATTTTTATTTATTTATTTATATTTTAACCAGCTCTGGCTTAAGATAGTGCAGGGGATTGAACCTGGGATTCAGAGCCTCAGACATAAGAGTCCCTTTGCATAACCAGTATGCTATCTCCACCGCCTTTGGTTGGTTTTCACATTGAATTCATAGACGACATTCAGAGTCGTACGTGAGGTCTTGATAATGTTGAGTGATGCCAGCTCCTATCTATTGGAGTCTTCCTTTATATGGCTTTCGGAAGCCAGTCCTTCGGCAGGGCTCAGACCCCTGTACGACAGTGTCTTGACCACTGCCCTCTTGGGTGTCTTTCTTTTTCTCTTGCCTTGCTTCTTCAGGCCCAGGCTAGATGTGCAATTTCTCAAGCGGTTCCTACAGATACAGAGGGTTTTATTTCCCTCTTGGTCATCACAGAATGCCTTGATGTTCCTGACCCTTTTGTGTGTGGCCCTACTGGGTGAGTGAGTGAGCCCAGACTTTGAGGGGGAGGACAGTCCTGCTGGGGGGTTTCTTCCTTCCCTCTCTTTTTAAAAATACTTATCCCCTTTTGTTGCCCTTGTTTTATTGTTGTAGTTGTTATTGTTGTTGTTGGATAGGACAGAGAGAAATGGAGAGAGGAGGGGAAGACAGAGGGGGGAGAGAGAGACAGACACCTGCAGACCTGCTTCACTTGTGAAGCGACTCCCCTGCAGGTGGGGAGCCAGGGGCTCGAACCGGGACCCTTATGCCGGTCCTTGCGCTTTGCGCCACATGGGCTTAACCTGCTGTGCTACTGCCCGCCTCCCCCTTCTTTCTTTTTGAACCTTATTTATTTATTGAGAGAGAGAGCGTCACCCGGACACGTGGTACCAGGGATGGATCTCAGGACCTCATGCTTACAAATCCTGTTCTCTTCCCTGGCACTACTCTCTCGGACCACTCGGGTTGATTAGATAAGACTCACGAGGAGGCCCTCCTGCTCCTTTCTTGTGCTTCGTCAATGATTTCTGACTCCTCTCTCCCCCAGAACAATTGGTGATCTACCAGGTTGGCCTGATTCCCAGTCAGTACTATGGAGTCCTGGGAAACAAAGACTTGGATGGGTTTAAGAGCCTGACGTTCCTGGCTGTTGTGCTCATCGTCCTCAACTCCATGGTAAGATCTTCTCCTGTGTCTCTGTTCCTCTCCTGGCCAGTTTGAGAGGAAATGCAGAGAGACTTTCCACCAGGAAGCAGGAGCCAAGCTAGGAGGGTGTGTTCCCTTCCTTTTCCTGTAACTTGTAGCTCTTGCTCTGGGCCCACTTGGAACCAGTTCCTTGACTGTTTGAAGCTTTAGGCATGAGGATTTGGTTTAATTCAATATTTAGTAGAGATAATTACTGAGCTTTGCCGTCTCCGAATTCTTGCTTCAAGGAGATCAAATGAACTGTTTATTTACTTTTACTTTTTTTTTTTTTTTTCTTTTTTAATGAGTTCACTATTTAGCTCTGGCTTTTATGGTGCTGGGGATTGAACCTGAGTCTTCAGAAACTCAGGCATAAAAGTCTTTTTGCATAATCACTATACTGTCTTCTCAGTCCTACGTCTATTTCTCCTTCTCCTCTTCCTCTTTCTTCTTCTTTAAAGATTTTATTTGTTAATGAGAAAGATAGGAGAGAGAGAACGAGAACCAGACATCACCCCCGTGTGCTGCCAGGGGTTTAACTAGAGACCTTTTGCTTGAGGGCCCCATGCTTTATCCACTGGGCCACCTCCTGGACCACCTACTTCTACTTATTAAAAAAAAAAACAACTTTTTTTTTTCATTTACCAGTGGGGGGTGGGGGCACTTCACACGAGGCAGAGAAGAGAGAGACAGAAGTCAGCACCACTTCGCTACATACGTGACACAGCTTGAACCAGGAGCCTCAGGCATGAAAGTGATACTCTACCAGTTTAGCTATTTCCCCAGTCACAAAAAGAACTTTTTTTTTTAAATAATTATTGCCACCAAGGTTATCACCAGGTCTTGTAATTTCTTTTTTAAATTTTTATTTATTTATTATTGGATAGAGACAGAAAGAAATTGAGAGGAGAGAGGGAGAGAGACAGAGAGACACAAGCAGCCCTGCTTCACCACTTGTGAAGCTTTCCCCCTGCAGGTGGGGACCAGGGGCTTGAACCTGGGTCCTTGTGCACTGTAATGTGTGTGCACTTAACCAGCTGTGCCACCGCCTGGCCTCTTACCATGGTTTGACAAATCCACTACTCCTGGTGACCATTTTTTTCCATATATATATGTTTTTTTTTTTTTTGATAGGACAGAGAGAAATTGAAGGGGAGAGATAGAGACAGACAAAGAGAGACACTTGCAGCCCTGCTTGACTGCTCATGAAGCTTTCCCCGTGCAGGTGGGGATCAGGGGCTTGAACCAGGCCTTATACATGGTAATGTGTGTGCTCAACTGGGTGTGCCATTGCCCAGCCCCTTGTTTTGATAGCAGATCACTTTCTTAGGAAAATAATCATCTGTAGGACAGCTCTTGTCACTTAAGTCCGATTTATTCCCATCTTCCTGAGATAGGTGTCTGCACATCACTGCCAGCACCAACTCACATCCACCTCCTCCACGGGGCACTGAGTCCCCAGTACTCTCAGCCTCCACGTCAGAGCCCTCGGCTCTGTTGCACGAGAGGACAACTTGTCCGAGTTTCACCCTGTGTTCTCCCTTTCTTATTCCTGAAGTTCCACCTATGTAAGAGAGAAAAAACAAAACCACTTTTTAAAAAATTTATTTATTTTATTCCCTTTTGTTGCCCTTGCTGTTTTATTGTTGTAGTTATTACTGATGTCGTCGTTGTTGGATAGGACAGAGAGAAATGGAGAGAGGAGGGGAAGACAGAGGGGGAGAGAAAGACAGACACCTGCAGACCTGCTTCACTGAGTGTGAAGCGACTCCCCTGCAGGTGGGGAGCCGGGGGCTTGGGGGGGTGGAGATCATAGTCCAGTCTTTGCTCTTTGCGCCACCTGTGCTTAACCTGCTGCGCTACCGCCCGACTCCCTCAAAAACACTTTAAAACTAGGAGCTGAGAGAGCCAGGTGGTGACGCACATGCTACCACATTCCTTGGGGTTCGAGCCCTCACCTCCCCACCTCCCCACCTGTGGGAGGGAACGCTTCACAAGCAGTGAAGCAGGTCTGCAAGTCTCTCTCTCTCTCTCTCTCTCCCTGTCTCCCCCTCCTTTCTCAGTTTATCTCTGTCCTCCTATCCAACTATCCAATACAAAAAAAAAAACAAAAACAAAACAAAACAGGAATTGTAGGCAGAGCTGATGCCCCTCTGGGTCTGAGACTGTAACACTGCCGGCACCGGCACCGGGCACCCCTGCAGCCTTGCACTTGCTTCTGTTTTGCAAATGCTCTCACGCTTTTCTCTTGTCAGCCCTTTCAGGTCCTCTTCAGTTTTCTCCTTCCCATCTCCTCCACCAACTCTGCCCTTTGTACTTAGTAACAGCTGGAGCCTCTCTGCTGCAGCTCTCTTCACACTCCAGTCCTGTCTGGTTCCTTCACAGCCTGTGAGCTCACTGCTGCCCCCTGGTGCTGAGCACACAGGAGCCCCTTCCTTCATGGTAAGCAGCAAGAGTTGGGCTTTACTGCCTGCTTTTGTGAGGGAAGCCACTTCTCACCATACTTTGCTGATGGTTCCTTGCCTTCTCCTCTAATTAATGGTGCTGGTGGGGTGGGGAAGGGAGACAGAGATAAAGATAGAGACAACCAGAGCCTCCGTCAGTCTGGCACATGCAGTGCCAGGGATCAAACTCAGGAGGGACTCATCCTCTCAAGTGCTGTACCACTTCCCCAGCTGCAAGTGACTTGAATGCCATTTATTTGTTTGTTTATTAGCAAAGCACTATTCAGCACTGGTTTAGGGGTGGGTGCTGGGGATTGAACCCGGGACCTCAATGCCTCAGGCTTAAAAGTCTAATAAAGGGAGTCAGGCGGTAGTGCAGCAGGTTAAGCGCACGTGGCGCAAAGCGCAAGGACCAGCGTAAGAATCCTGGTTCAAGTCCCCGGCTCCCCACCTGCAGGGGAGTCACTTCACAGGCGGTGAAGCAGGTCTGCAGGTGTCTGTCTTTCTCTCCCCCTCTCTGTCTCTCCCTCCTCTCTCCATTTCTCTCTGTCCTATCCAACAACAATGACATCAATAACAACAACAATAAAAAACAACAAGGACAATGAAAGGGTAAATAAATATTTTTTAAAAGTCTAATAAATAAAATATATTTTTAAAAAAGGCAGGGGGAGACAGTGGCAGTTAAGTGCATACATTATCATGCAAAAGGATATGGGTTCAAGCCCCTGGTCCCCACGTTCGGGGAGGAAGCTTCATGAGCAGTGAAACAGGGCTGCGGGTATCTTTTTCTCTCCCTCTCAATCTCCCCCTTCCCTCTCAATCTCACTCTGTCATATCAAAAAAGATAAACAAAAATTTAAAGGGTGGGGTGGGGTGGGTGGTTGCACATTGGTGGGTACACATATGACTACACTCAAGGACCTGGGTTCAAGCCCCCAGCCCCCATCTCCAGAGGGAAGCTTCATGAGCAGTAGAGTAGTACTGAAGGTCTCTCTCTCTCTCTCTTTTCTGCTTTTCTCTGTCTCTGTAAGAAAAAAAAAAGAGTAAAATAGAAGAAAGGAAGCGACTGGGAACAGTGGAGTGGTGCAGGCACAGCCTCGGCAATAACCCTGGTGGCAAATAAAAGAGAAAAGCTAAGGGCCGCAGGTGCGGGGAGGGCTGGGTGGCACCGTCTGTGGTAAGCTCTTCAAGCTTCCCTGAAAGAACGAGCACCTGAGCGGTGTGTGTGTTGGGGGGGGGGCTGTGACCTGACACTGTAAACTGTAAACAGGCAGAAGCCGAGTGCACAGAGGTCATTGGAACGGGCTGGGCCGTCCGGCCCCAGGCTCTGGGCCGAGCTTTGCAGGCGAGCGGCAGCCTCACCAGTCCCTCCTCCCTTCTCCTTCTCTCCCCTCCAATGCACAGCTGAAGAGCTTTGACCAGTTCACCTGCAACCTGCTGTATGTGAGCTGGAGGAAGGACCTCACCGAGCACCTCCACCAGCTCTACTTCCGGGGCCGCGTGTACTACACCCTCAATGTGCTGCGGGATGACGTGGATAACCCGTAGGCCCCCCTCGGTCCTTGCCGCCTCCGTCTGTCTGGCTCAGCCCTGGGAGGGTCCCTGTGGCTACCCCCTTGGGGCCCATTGCAGTGATCTAGATCAGATCGTGGGGGTGAGGGAGGGGTGGGCAGGGTACAAGACAAGAAAGGAAGCAAAAAAAAAAAAAAGGAAGCACTCCCTTTTAGCCATTTTCTTATCCTGGGCTTTCAAGTCAGGTTTCCTCTGAAGAAAGCTTCCCTGCTGTACTAGACAAAGCTAGAAAGCCAGCTCCTGGATTTGCAGCGATGAAAAATTATCAGTCTCGAAATCAAATTCCTATGCTGTCACCTATTCACAGCTCTCTTTCCTTTCTAATATTTTATGTACTTATTGGATAGAGTCAGAGAGAAATTGAGAGGGATGGGAGATATAGATGGAGAGAGAAAGAAAGAAAGAAAGAAAGAAAGAAAGAAAGAAAGAAAGAAAGAAAGAAAGAGACACCTGCAACACCGCTTCATCGTTCACACAACTTCCCCCCATAGGCTGTGGGGGAGACCAGAGCCTCGAACCCAGAGCCTTGTGCATTTTAACATGTGCAATCAACTGGGTGTGCCACCACCCAGACCCTCCAGCGAAGATTTCGGGAAGACTTCTGCCTCTTCCCTTTCCCTTCTAGGCCTCTTTTCCTGTTCAACCTGTCAGAAGTTTCTGTAGCCAGATAGTCAAAATGATTGTAAAAGAGAAATTGGGGGAATTTTTTTTAGAGTTTAATTATTCATTTATCGAGAGAGGTAGCAAGAAAGAGGGAGAGAGCCAGAACATCACTCTGGCACGTGTACTGCCGGGAATCAAACTTGGGCCTTCATGCCTGAGTGCCCAGTGCCTTCTCCACTGTGCCACCTCCTGGGCCACAGCATCGCTTTCTGGACTGTCCAGAAAATCTGTTTATATTTGCACATTTCCCTTTGAAATCTGCTTTGTTCTGCTTCAGGACCCTTAGATGCTGGAACTTCTAGTACCCACTTCTCCTGAGAGGTAAACAGAGGCTCCCTCAGCAGAAACTGCTTTCTAGAACCCTCCTTTAAAAGCCTTGAGGGTCTTGCTACCTCAGGGAAACCCATCTTCCGTAAGGCTGTTGCTGACAGCATCACAAGGCCAGGCCAGAATGAGGGGTGATGGGAAACGCTTACTGTCTCCCTGCTGACGCCTGGCCCCCAGGTCCAGCTCCTCATCTTTGCCGTGGTTACAGGGACCAGCGCATCAGCCAGGACGCGGAGCGTCTGTGTCGGCAGCTCAGCAGCATGGCCAGCAAGCTCATCATCTCCCCCTTCACCCTGGTCTATTACACTTCCCAGTGCGTCCAAAGGTGAATTCTCCCCTCCTCCTGAAGCCCCTTCCTCTCCCAGCCAGGGGTCACTCATCTTCCTCCCTGCTCCTCAGCCCCTCATCTCCCTTTGCCCCACAGCGTCTGGGATCCTGGCGCTCTCTGCTCTGACAACATAAACCTGCTACTAGGTGCTGCCTGGCGGGAGCAGAGGCCCCCGAAGGCTGCTGGGGTTGGGCAGCAGAGGGGTCAGGTGTTGGGGCTGAGACCTCACGCGCTCTCCGTCTCTCTCCGCCTTCCAGCACGGGCTGGCTCGGGCCTGTGAGCATCTTCGGCTATTTCATCCTGGGGACCATAGTGAACAAAATGCTGATGGGCCCCATTGTGGCGAAGCTGGTGCAGCAGGAGAAGCTGGAAGGGGATTTCAGGTGTGTCTCTCCGGCCTTGAGGTTTCTGGGGGGAGTCTAATGGTTATGGAGCGAATGGCTGTGGAATAAGACTGGCCATGTGTTCATTCCAGCTGTGCCAGTTACTAACTACTTAAGTAAGTAAATGCTCTTGGGCTTAGCCTCTGGCCTCTCTAAACTTCAACTTCCTCACCTTTGACATGGGAATGTTGAGGGCTGGGGAAATACCTTGGATAGTGCGCTGCTTTGCCACGTGTGTGGCCTAGGTTTGAGCCCAGCCCCCTACCACACTGAAGGAAGCTTCTGTGCCGTGGTCTGGGTCTCAGTCTCTCTCTCTCTCTCTCTCATTCTTTCTGCTTCTTCCTTGTGCTGAGGAGAAAGCGTAATGGTTATGCACAAAGACTTTCATGCCTGAGATTTCATAGTCCCAGGCTGAAACCCCTCAATATCATAAACCAGAACTTGTAGTCCGCGAGGTGGCGCAGTGATAAAACACTGGACTCTCAAGCAGGAGGTCCTGAGTTCGATCCCCGGCAGCACATGTGCCAGAGTGATGTCTGGTTCTTTCTCTCTCCTCCTATCTTTCTCATGAATAAATTAATAAAATCTTTAAAAAAAAAAAACCCAGAACTTATTGCTCTGGGGAAGAAAAATAAATAATTAAAGAATAAGTACATAAGGGCAGGGGTAGATAGCATATTGGTTATGCAAAGAGACTGTCATGCCTGAGGCTCCAAAGTCCCAGGTTCAATCCCCTGCAGCACCATAAACCAGAGCTGAGCAGTGCTCTGGTAAAACAAAACAAAACAAAACAAAAGCCAAGAATACATAGATAAAAATCAAGTGGGATGTTGGGCGGTAGCGCAGTGGGTTAAGCGCAGGTGGCACAAAGCATAAGGACCAGTGTAAGGATCCCTGTTCGAGCCCCCGGCTCCCCACCTGCAGGGGAGTCGCTTCACAGGCGGTGAAGCAGGTCTGAAGGTGTCTGTCTTTCTCTCCCCCTCTCTGTCTTCCCCTCCTCTCTCCATGTTTCTCTGTCCTATCCAACAATGATGACAATCATAAAATAATAAGGGCAACAAAAGTGAATAAATAAATAAAATTAAAAAATCAAGTGGGAATGTCGCCTATCAAGAGAACCACGAGGAAGATCGGTGAGGATGAGAATGTGTGAACAGCCCTGTGAATAGGGTCTGTTAACCATCGTCCTCATCACCCGTTGGCCTTTTCCCATGCTTCTGGTCCTACCAATATTTCTTTTAGTTTTCTTCGTTCTTTTTTTTTTTTTTTTTTAAAGAAGTCTCCCCACCAGAGCACTGCTTAGCTCAGGCTTACCGTGCCTGAGGCACCCAGGCTAAGAGGCTGAGCTGGCTTCCTGGCTAGAGCTCGTCTTGGCCCAGGGCTTCTCTGGCTGTGAAACGGTAGGCCAGCACTGCCCATTGTCAGCACACGCTTCCCTTCGGCCCTCCCAGGTTCAAGCACATGCAGGTCCGCGTGAATGCCGAGCCTGCCGCTTTCTTCAGGTGAGTGGAGCAGGGGTGGCACCCCTCTGCCTTGTCGGAGTCCTTGTGGAGAAGGAGGAGTTGCCTGCACTGACCACTGCGCCCAGCCCAGAGCCCTCACCCTTGGCTGTGGCCCCACCATCTTTGTCTGCCTCTTCCTTCGCCTCAAGGATGCGCTTCTGAAGTTGGTAGTGGCAAGCGTGGGGCCTAGATTTGTTTCAAGGATGAAGTGAATCGAGAGAAGAAGGCTTCTTGACTTTGCTAATGACTGTAAAGCGCTGCTTTGGCTTGTTTTTCTGCTAGTTCTTGATGGCCTAGGCTGATGGCTGCTCGCTGTAACGTGGGAGAGAGGGAGGGAACAGGGAATCTCTCAGGAAGTCAGAAGACCCGCTTCCCACAAACACCAAATATCTGGTCTTCTGGCAGCATTGTGAAATCACATTCCTCCCCTCGGGTGGAGACTCAGCCCTGTACTCTGCCTTGTGTGGGGCCTGCCTGCTTAGTCACTGTTTGCACAGTTTAGGCCGGGCCCAGAGCTGGAAGGCACAAAAGAGACTCCCTGAGCCATCTGTGTTGAACAGATTTAGTTAGTAGCTCTGGGGCCTCTGCTCTTCAGTCAGTTCTGCTGCCATTTGCAACTTCCACCACTTGGAGGCGCCAAGCAAGTGATAGTAGATACACTAGAATCTGAGCTGCAGTTTGGTCGGCGGCTTGTGCTAAGTCATTTGTGGACTCCGCAGCCTCTGCTCATCCAGCTCTGAGCTCGAGGGAGAGCAGGTTGGTTCTGGGAGCGGCGCATGGCTTCTGCTGCAGCCTCCCTCGCTTAACCCTCTGCAAAATCTGAACGACACCCACTGTCTTTCCCCCTCATCCTGCTCATCTGGGGAATTCCTGTCCGCCCTGGCAGCGTCCAACAATCTCCGAGGAGCCTTCCCAGACCCCCTTGGTGGTCAGGCTTCTGTACTGCCAGAACCCTGCAAGCGCGCTGTGTGATCCTTTCCACATTCCGGGCAAAAGAATGAACATTCCTGCCTCACCCCACCCCCAGCTCGCAGCACCTCGAGGACAGTCACTGTTTTATCTGCCTCTTCATCTGACTGGCTGACTAGCATAGAACCCGTCCCCAGGAGACGGCTCTGGCGTGTTTGTCTGATCACAGCTGTGACTTACTTAGGGCCCATTATGGGCCGGGCACTTTAGATTCAGGAAATCCCAGCCTGACCAGTCATGTAGATATTACCAGCTCCGACCAGTCATGTAGATATTACCAGCCCGACCAGTCATGTAGATATTACCAGCTCTGACCAGTCATGTAGATATTACCAGCTCCGACCAGTCATGTAGATATTACCAGCTCCGACCAGTCATGTAGATA
This sequence comes from Erinaceus europaeus, assembly GCF_950295315.1. Taxonomy (NCBI): domain Eukaryota; kingdom Metazoa; phylum Chordata; class Mammalia; order Eulipotyphla; family Erinaceidae; genus Erinaceus; species Erinaceus europaeus. Next base: position 76,938,081 of record NC_080177.1, read on the forward strand.
TTACCAGCTTTGACCAGTCATTACTAGCTCCGCTCTCCAGAAGAGGAGACTGAGAGGGCTTGAGGCAGCTCCAGAGCCAAGATAGGAAGCAGGTCTGCCCCCGTCCAGAGCTGACATCCTTTCCTCCCTCACCGCCGTGGGGAAGCAGAGAAGGGAAGCAGAGAAGGCACTGAGTGGGTGCTAGCGGCAGAAAGATGTCTCTGGTCAAGCTCGACTTGATGGGATGGGATTGGTCCTTAGAGGAGGGTGTGGTGAAGGAGATAACCCCAGGGACATGCCAGCCTTTCTTGCCAGAGCCGGGCATGTGGAGCACATGAGGACAGACCGCAGGCTGCAGAGACTCCTTCAGACCCAGAGGGAGCTGATGTCCAAGGAGCTCTGGCTGTACAGTAGGTGGATGGAGCCCTCTGAACTGCGAGAGTCCCTGCCCCCTTCATATTGCTTCCTGCTTGCTTTTTAAAATTTAATTGAAAAAAAAAAAAAGATTAACTGGAGCCAGGCAGTGGCACATCTGGTTAAATGCTCACATTACAGTGCACAAGGACTTAGGTTCGAGCCTTTGGTCCCTGCCATGGAGGGGGGGGCTTTATGGGTGGTGAAGCGGGGCCACAGGTGTCTTTCTCTCTCTCCTCTCTGTCTTTTCCATTCCTCTCATTTTCTTTCTGTCTCCAATAATAAGTCAGTAAATATATAAAAAGATTAAGTTAGGGCTGGGCAGACAATATAATGGTTCTGCAAAAGACATTCATACCTGAAGCTCCGAGGTCTCAGGTTCAATCCCCAGCACCACCTTAAGCCAGAGCTGAGCCCTGCTCTGGTCTCTCACTTTGAAATTTTATTTATTTATTCATTTATTTATTATTGGATAGATACATGGAGAAATTGGAAAGGAGAGGGAGATGGAGGGAAAGAGTCAGGGAGACACCCGCAGCCCTGCTTCACCACTAGTGAAGCTTTCTCCCTGCAGGTGGGATCAGGGGCTTGAACTCAGGTCCTTGTGCACTGTAATGTGTGCACTTAACCAGGCGCACCACCGCCTGGCCCCTCTCTTTTTCACTTTGTATCTCTCTTTCAGTAAATAAATAAATGAAATAGTAAAGGAAAAAAGATGAGTTTATAAGAAAAATAGAACCAGGACACGTAATGGCAGGAATTGAACTTGGGACCTCATGCTTGAGAATTCAGCACTTTAGCCACTACACTTCTTCCCAGGCCCGTGCTCCCCATTTCCTCCCCACATGAATACATCTGCTCCAGTGGGGAAATAACTAGGGTCAGCACGTGAGTGGCCCCAGGCCCTCACACAACTTCCCTCCGGCAGTCGGCATCAACACGTTTGACTATCTGGGCAGCATCCTGAGCTACGTGGTGATCGCCATCCCCATTTTCAGTGGCGTCTATGGAGATTTGAGCCCCACAGAGCTCAGCACCCTGGTCAGCAAGGTGAGAATCCCCCACACACACACCCCTGTGATCTCCGACACAGGCCCAGGCCTCAGTGCCCCAGGGCCTGGGAGTCAGGGCCCCACGTCCCGCGCTCTTCCTGTGCAGAACGCCTTCGTGTGCATCTACCTCATCAGCTGCTTCACCAGACTCATCGACCTCTCCACCACGCTCTCGGATGTGGCCGGTTACACTCACAGGTGAGGTCATGCCACCCCCCACACTTGCTCCTGAGCAGTGTGTGTGCCACTAGGAGGCGTGAATGAAAAAGGAACATGGGGGGAGTCGGGCAGTAGCGCAGCGGGTTAAGCGCAGGTGGCGCAAAGCGCAAGGACCTGGTGTAAGGATCCTGGTTCGAGCCCCCGGCTCCCCACCTGCAGGGGAGTCGCTTCACAGGCGGTGAAGCAGGTCTGCAGGTGTCTGTCTTTCTCTCCTCCTCTCTGTCTTCCCTCCTCTCTCCATTTCTCTCTGTCCTACCCAACAATGACGACATCAATAACAATAACTACAACAATAAAACAAGGGAAACAAAAGGGAATAAATAAATATTTTTTTAAAAAAAGGAATATGGGGCTGGGAGGCAGCATAATGGTTATACAAAGAGACTCATGCCTGAGGGTTCGAAGTCTCAGGTTCGATTCCCCATCATAAGCTAGAGCTGAGCAGTGTTCTGGTTTAAAAAAAAAAAAAAAGGAAAGGGAGAAATAAAAAGGAATCCAGAGCAAGATGGTGCACCACTGATTGAGCACACACATTACCATGCACAGGGACCCAGGATCAGGTCCCTGATCCCTATCTGTAAGGGAGAAGTTTCACAATCAGTAAAGCAGCACTGCAGGTGTCTCCTCTATCTTCCTCTTCCCTCTCAATTTCTCTTTGTCTCTATCCTATAAACAAATAAGGAAGGAAGGAGGAACCCCAGGTTCACCATGTCCTAGTGAGCATGCAATAGATAAACGGTTCCAAGTTCCACCTTCCCCTGGCCCAGCACAGACCTCCCTCAGATGACTTCACCCCTTCCCCAGGATCGGGGAGCTCCAGGAGGCTCTGCTGGACATGTCCCTGAAGTCGCACGATGGTGAGACCCCGGATGACAGCGAGTGGGACTTAGACAGGTGAGTAGAGGGCTGGCGTGTGGTGCCATGGTAGAGAACTCGGGCTCTGGACCTGCCAGCCTGGATTTACCCAGTAGCCCTGAGCCCTCGCTCCCCTAGCTGGGCAGCAGAGCCCTGCAAGGCAAGTGAGCTGCCATCTGTTGTATTAATTTATTGCTAAGCAGACTACACTCACCTGTCTCTGCCTGAGAGAAAACAGATGTCTGAGTAGTATCCATTCTCTTTTTTTTTTCTTTTTTTCCTTTTTTATTTTTTTTCTTTATCAGAGCACTGCTCAGCTCTGGTTTATAGGGGTATGGGGGATTGAACCTGGGACTTAAGAGCCTCAGGCTTGAAAGTCTCTTTGCATAACCATTATGCTATACCCCCACCCCTCTTTCTTTTTTTTCTTTCTCACTCTTCTAGGTTTTGATTTTTGTTTTACCAGAGTTCAGCTCTGGCTTATGGTGGTCCTGAGAATTGAACCTGTAACCTTGAGCTTCAGGCATGAAAGTCTTTTTGCATATCCACTATGCTGTCATCTCAGCCCTTTCCCCCTACTCTCGCGAGCCCTGTCTTCTGCCCCTTTGCTCAGAGCAGATCTTATGCATTCTTCATGCCTTATTCAAACCCGCAGGTGTCTTTACTCCTGGGTCTATGTACACTCAGGGGTATTTCTGACGTTGCTGTGCATTGAGAATTTGTTTCCTGTTCTTGCTTTGCCTGGGCACGTGATTGAACTGTTCTATGAATCTATTTCCTCTTCTCCAAAAGGGAAAGTTAACGTTCCTCTTAGGGTTGTTGTGAGGATTAGCTGTCATGGTTCTTGGAATGCACTTGCACTGTGGCCACAGAGTAAGCTTCCAGCAGTGGAAACCATCTAGGTTCCAGGGAACTACACTCAATTCTTCTCTTAGGAACTAGTGCTTTCACTGTTGGCCCTGTTCAGAAGGAAAATGTCTTATGGCTGGTAGCCCAGCAGCCGAGATGATGGTGCCGGAGTTGGAAGAAACTAGGGCTGCTGTTGTTTGGGGCTGTTCTGGCATCCACGGAGAGCCGTGACCTCCAGAATTGTTTGTTTAGTATCATGACGCTCATTCCTTTTTTAAAATTTTTTTTACTGTCACCAGGGTGATCTCTGGGGCTCAGTGCTAGCATTGTGAATCCACCAACTGCCAGTTTTTCCTTTTTTATTAGATAGGACAGAGAGAAATTTAGGGGGAGGGATAGAGAGATAGATAGAGACACCTGCAGACCTGCTTCATCATTTGTTAAGTGTGCCCCCTGCAGGTGTGGAGCAGGGGCTTGAACTCAGATCCTTGTGCATGGTAGCGTGTATGATCAACCTGGAGTGTCACCGCCTGGCCCTCTTGACTCATTCTTCCCAGTCCTCTCATCACATTGCCAGCAGGAACTCCCAGCACCGTCAGAATTGACCAAGTTGAGCTCTGTGACCACATGCAAGTGACTTAGCCACCTGACATGGTTTCCCGTCTGCCACATCAGGACAGGTCTGTGACTTGTCAGGTTAGGACCGACTAAGGGGCATGTCCAGCCTGGCTCACAGTGGGCACCCCGTCCCCACCTCTCTGTGAGCTTGCTAGGGCCACCATAATAGAGTGACTGACTTTCTTATGCACTGACTGCATGGCTTAAACAGTAGAAATCTCCTTTCTCTTTATTTTTTATTTTTTTCAAAGATTTTATTTATTCATGAGAAAGATGAGAGGAGAGAAGGAACCAGATGTCACTCTGGTACATGTGCTGCTGGGGATTGAACTCGGGACCTCATGCTTGAGAGTGCAGTGCTTTATCCACTGTGCCACCTCCCGGACCACTCCTCTCTCTCTCTCTCTCTCTTTTTAAACTGAATGAAAACTTTACTTTTTACATTAAAAGCTAATGGTAAAAACCAGTAATTATTAAACACATTAAACAAAATCTTAACAGCATAGTAAGTATATTTACTTGCTAAATGCCATTCAAGTTTTCTAAACAAAACTTGAATGTTCAGCATGCATGTTAAATACCATGAAGACCAAGTGTACATGTTATTTGCAGCCAGGCTAGATTACACAGCATCATCAGCATCATCACCATCATCTTCACGCTTTCTTTTCAAGGCATTGGATGGTTCATTGGCAGCATTTTGTGGTGACACCATTTTTGTGGTAATAAGAATGTTTTTGGACCCAACTAATGATGTATTAATAAGAACATTCTGAACTGGGAGGCGGGCGGTGGCGCAGCGGGTTAAGCGCACATGGCGTGAAGTGCATGGACTAGCATAAGGATCCCGTTTGAGCCTCGGCTTCCCACCTGCAGGGTGTTCACTTCACAGGTGGTGAAGCAGGTCTGCAGGTGTCTGTCTTTCTCTCCCCCTCTCTGTCTTCCCCTCCTCTCTCCATTCCTCTCTGTCCTATCCAACAACAACAACAGCAATAGTAACAACGATAAACAAGGACAACAAAAGGGAAAAAATAAGAAATAAAGTTTATAAATAAATAAATAAAACTTAAAAAAAAAAAGAACATTTTGAACTGCTGATGTTGCAGGAATTGCTGCCTTTACAGCTGGGGCCTGTTCAGTGGGCATCAGCACTGTAAACCTTTGCCCCGTGAGGGACATTGGAGTCCCTATGGTAGTTGAAACAGAAATGGTTGGTGGCGTTGGTGTGCCAAGTGTATGAGCTACTAGGTTCTGCTAGTAACTGAACCGACACTCAACCTCTTAGAACTGTTATTCTTCCCACAGAAGTAGATGCCTTTTTTTTTTTGGTAAAGACTTAAGTCTGGAGTTTGAAGCAGTCAAGCAGTACCTGCCAGGTGGCAGCCGAGGACCTGAATATGGCCTGATCCATGGCAAAGCGGTTTGAGCTCTTTGCCTTGCAATGTCCAGTGAAAAGTCTCCTGAGGGAGGAAAAATAAAAGACTGCTGTGCGTGACACTGAATTGCTAATCTCACATCATGTACGTCAATAGTACTTTTCTTAGCATGACCTGAATACATTTTTGCATCATCAGAAATAGTGGTCACACATCGGAACGCAAATTCCAACATCTGGTTTATAGCTCTTGGCTCACAATCTGTAATCCCCGTATCCGTCAGGATTTGTGCCGTCATCTGTGCATCTCTCGGCATGCTCTTGGAGAAGCCATCTTACCAGACTCCGTGATATCCAGTGATCAGACTTCTCGAGCTCAGTCACCCACATTGACTATTTCAGTCCTGATCTTGTTGCAAATTCTTTGCCTAGAGTTGATTTTTAAGCCCCTGGTGTACCGGTGAGCAGGATGTTGGCAAGAAACATGGTCTCCTTTCTCTTTTTAAAAATTCATTACATATGAGAGAGAGAATGGTGGTGGTGGTCTGCCACTCTGATAGGTGTGGAGTGGTGCCGGGGATCAAATTGGGAACTTGAATTTTTCAAGGTGGGCATCAGCTGAACTATTTCTCCAAACACACCAGGAAAAAATTTGGTTTTTTTTTTCCCCTTTTGTTTCCCTTGTTTTTTATCATCACTGTTATTATTGTTGTCAGATAGGACAGAGAGAAATGGAGAGAGGTGGGGAAGATAGAGAGGGGGAGAGAAAGATAGACACCTGCAGACCTGCTTCACCGCTTGTGAAGCGACTCTCCTGCAAGTGGGGAGCTGGGGGCTCGAACTGGGATCCTTATGCCAGTCCTTGTGCTTCGCACTATGTGTGCTTAAACCACCGTCCCACCGCCTGGCTCCCAAGGTTTTTAAATTTTTTTTTTTTTTTATCTAAGGATATCGCTGGGGTTCGGTGCCGACACTATGACTCCATTTTTTCCATTTTATTGGATAGGACAGAGAGAAATTGAGAGGGGAAGGAAAGATAGAGAGGGGGATAGAAAGATAGACACCTGTAGCCCTGCTTCACCACTCGTGAAGCTTTCCCCTTGCAGGTGCGGAGCCAGGGGCTTGAACCTGGGTCCTTGTGCACTGTAATATGTGTGCTTACCCAAGCGCACCATCAGCTGGCCCAGTAAATAAATGTTTGTTTGTTTTTTCCTCCAGGGTTATTTCTGGGGCTTGGCTCAGTGCCTGCACTACAAATCCACTGTTTCTGGAGGCCATTTTTTCCCATTTTATTGCCCTTGTTGTTGTTATTGTTACTGTTGCCATTGATGTTGTTGGATAAGAAATTGAGAGAGGTGGGGAGAGAATGATAGACACCTGCAGACCTGCTTCACCACCTGTGAAGCGACCTCCTGCAGGTGGGGAGCAGGGGGCTCGAACTGGGATCCTTAACACCTGTCCTTGTGCTTCGCGCCATGTGCGCTTAACCCACTGCGCTACCACCTGAATCCTCATAAATAAATCTTTAAAAAAAAAAAGTTCACCCCCCAGCATGACATGTGCCAGAATGATGTTCTGATTCTCTCTTGTGTTCTCTCTCTCACTATTAAATCTTTTATTATCATTATTATTTTGCCACCAGGGTTATTGCTGGGGTTCAGTTCCTGCATCATGAGTCCACTGCTCCTGGAGGTTATTTTTTTTCCCTCTTGTTGCCCTGGTTATTTTATTGTTGTTGTGGTTATTGTTGTTGTTATTGATGTTGTTGTTGGATAGGACAGAGAGAAATTGAGAGAGGAGGGGAGAGAAAGATAGACACCTGCAGACCTGCTTCACCACTTGCGAAGCAACCCCCCCCCCTGCAGGTGTGGAGCCAGGGGCTCAAACCAGGATCCTTATGCCGATCCTTGCGCTTTGTGCCATGTGCACTTAACCTGCTGCGCTACCGCCCAACCCCATATATATATATATATATATATATATATATATATATATATATATATATATATATATATATTTAATCACTGCTCAGCTCTGGCTTATGATGGTACAGGGGATTGAACCTGGGACTTCGGAGCCACGGGCATGGGAGTCTCTTTGCATAACCATTATGCTATCTACCCCCACCCTACTAATCTTTTAAAAAAATATTAAGGGGATGGGGGAATAACTTAATGGTTATACAAAAGGACTTCATCCCCAGGTTCCAAAGTCCCAGCTCAACTGCCCCCACCAAAATCAGCTGAGCAGTGCTGGGATGGGGGGTGCTACCAACAGGCTAGCATGGGCTCACCCACTCGAGTGTAGGGGTCCATGTTGCCATGTGCAATGACCCAGGCTGAGCCCCAGGCCTCGGCACGGGAGGGAGCATCGCCGGTGAGAAGCCTTATTAGTGCAGAGCTGTACTGTGCTCTCTCTCCTCCCTCTCTGTCTCTCACCCTCTATCTAGAGGGAAGAAAGGAGAAACAAACACCACCACATTAGTCTTATTGGACCAGGACCTTATCCTAACAGTCCCATCTTTTAAATTTTTTTTTAATATTTATTTAATTTATTTATTCCCTTTTGTTGCCCTTGTTGTTTTATTGTTGTAGCTATTATTGTCGTTGTCGTTGTTGGATAGGACAGAGAGAAATGGAGAGAGGAGGGGAAGACAGAGAGGGGGAGAGACAGACAGACACCTGCAGACCTGCTTCACCACCTGGGAAGCGACTCCCCTGCAGGTGGGGAGCCGGGGTTCGAACCGGGATCCTTCTGCCGGTCCTTGTGCTTTGCGCCACCTGCGCTTAACCCGCTGCGCTACAGCCCGACTCCCAACAGTCTCATCTTAACATGGTCTCCAGATGCAGTCATACTCTGCAGCTTGACAAATGGCTTTGGGTACCTGACTCCATCGTGAATCATGCCGCCATGGAGAGCACCTCCTCTTGGCTGTGCCCACACTGCTTCTCTCCTCTGCCCCTCTCACCCCAGGACCCCACGATGGCCGGCAGCAGGGCCAGCGGACACGGCTTTTGTCCTTGAGCGGGTCTCCATCACTGCGCCCTCCTCCGACAAGCCCTTAATCAAGGATTTGAGTCTGAAGATCTCCGAGGGGCAGAGTCTGCTCATCACGGGCAACACGGGCACCGGCAAGACCTCCTTGCTCCGAGTTCTGGGTGGCCTTTGGGCGAGCAGCCGGGGTGAGGACCAGCCGTGGCCTGCTGCTGCTGCTGGTGGTGGGGGTGGTGGTGCTGCTGCTGCTGGTGGTGGGGGTGGTGTGGGTGTGGGGTGTGAAGCCAGCCTTTTGTGTTGGGAAGAGGAAACAAAGACAGCTGCCCCTGAAAGTGAAGATATCTGGACTCTGCAGGTTCAGTGCAGATGCTGACAGATTTTGGCCCCCATGGGGTGCTGTTCCTGCCGCAAAAGCCCTTTTTCACCGATGGGACTCTTCGGGAGCAGGTCAGCCCAGCTCAGGGGCCCACCCCACCCCACCCTCCCCTCCCCTCCCCTCCCCTCCCCATCCCATCATTCACCTGGGACCTCTGGCCGTGGGGTGTGACCGGCATTAGCCTTAGGGAGTTAGGTGACAGGAGGTGGGGTAATAAAATGGCTCATGGGGCTGGGGTTTGGCTCAAGTAGATCACACGTGTTATCATTTTCAAGGACCCAGGTTCAAGCCCCTGGTCCTCACCTGCAGAGGGGATGCTTCACAAAGAGTGGAACAATGCCGCAAGTCTCTCTCTCTGCCACTCTTTCTCTCCCGCCCTCTTTTGTTCACTCTGCCTCTTACTCTGTTATCAAAAAGAATGAAAAAAAGATGGCTGTTTGGAATGGTGGAGCCTTGTAGGCAGTGACCCCCAACGGTAGCTCTGGTAGCCAGGAACTCCCTAAACCTTCCCTAAGAAGATTTATTCAGCAGCCAGGGGCTGGGCTGTGTACTGGAGCAGTTCCTGGGCTGGGGAGGTTAATCTGTGGGAGCCACAAGACAGAAAATCCAGGTGTGAGTTGGGCACCAAGATGAGATTCTAGAGGCTCTGCCCTCAGGTGCTCACAGCCACTGTCCCGCCCAAATGCTTGTATGGGGGCGGATTCTTGTCCACCTTTATCTCAGTCCTGTGCGGCTTTGGTTTCACCAGGTGATTTACCCACTGAAGGAGATCTACCCAGATTCAGGTGAGTGGCGCCTCAGGTAGCTCCTGCCTCAGTGGCCCTGCTCTGCCCCAGTATAGCCTCCCCTGGCCTCCTCCTTCACTCGTGGACTCTCAGGCTGTCCCCTGACCCCATCTCATGCTTACTCCCACTCCTCGAGGAGAGACACCCAGCGGAGGGAGGGGAGTGCTTACTCCCATTACCTGGTCTTTCCTTCAGGTTGTGCTGCAGTCTGTCTTTTGGGCCCTCTGCCAGATTGTGACCCTTGCCACCCAGAAGAGACTGACTACTGCTTCTTCTTCTTCTTCTTCTTCTTCTTCTTCTTCTTCTTCTTCTTCTCCTTCTCCTTCTCCTTCTCCTTCTCCTTCTCCTTCTCCTTCTCCTCTTCCTCCTTCTCCTTCTCCTTCTTATTTTTTAAACATTTTTATTTATTTATTCCCTTTTGTTGCCTTTGTTGCTTTTCATTGTTGTAGTTATTACTGTTGTTGTTATTGCTGTCTTTGTTGTTGGATAGGACAGAGAAAAATGGAGAGGGGGAGAGAAAGACAGACACCTGCAGACCTGCTTCACTGCTTGTGAAGCGACTCCCCTGCAGGTGGGGAGCTGGGGGCTGGAACTGGGATCCTTCAGCCAGTCCCTGCGCTTTGCACCACCTGCGATTAACCCTCTGCGCTACCGCCCAACTCCCGAGACTGACTTCTTATGTGTTTGTTTATTAGGACAGAGAGAAACTGGGAGGGAATGGGGAGAAAGAGAGGGCGAAAGAGAGAGAGAGACAGACAGACAGACAGACAGAATTGCATCCCTGCTTCACCATTCATGAAGCTTTTCCAAAGCAGTTGGGGACTGAGGGCTTGAACCTGGGTATCTGTGCAGAGCACTCAGCCAGATGTGCCACAGCTGGACTTCTTGAAGAAGGCTTTCTTTGTTTTGCAGGTTCAACTGATGATGAGAGAATCCTGAGGTTCTTGGAGTTGGCCGGCCTGGTAAGTGGGGCCAGGGACCCTGAGGTTCCAGCCTACCTAGTAGCACCCCTCACAAACACCTGTGTCACAGCGGGGCCGGGGCTGTGAGGAAGGGCCTGGGGCGGCAGTGGCACTGTGAAGTGACAGCAGAACTGTTGGTCAAGCATAGGCGACAAGCTCCACTCTGCAGAGAATTTCTAAAAGCATTTTATTTATTTATTTATTTATTTATTTATTTATTTATTTATTATTCATTGGCTAAAGGCAGAAATTGAAAGGGTAGGGCTCTCACATATGCCCAGCCCCTCTGCAGTGAATTTAAAACTAGTAAAACTAAGTCAGTCCACGTTTTCTATTTTTTTTTATCTTTCTTTATTGGGGGATTGATGGTTTACAGTCAGCAGTAAGATACGGTAGTTTTTATGTGCATGCACAACATTTCCACAGCGCAACCCCCACCAGGTCCTCCTCTGTCATGGTCCAGGACCTGAACCCTCCCCACAGTCCCAGTGCTGCACAGACAGGTGCAGCAGGGCAGGAATTTAAACAGTAGGATTGACATGGCACTCTTCTGTCTCGCTCTCTCTCTCTCTTTCTTTCTTTCTTTCTTCTTTCCTTCCTTCCTTCCTACCTTTCTTTCTTTCTTTTTTTGCCTCCAGGGTTATCACTGGGGCTCAGTGCCTGTACTACCAATCCACTGCTCCTGGAGGCTTATTTTTTCCCTTTTGTTGCCCTTGTTGTTTATCATTGTTGTTGTTCTTATTTAAGATTTATTTATTTTTATTTTATTTATTCATTTTCCCTTTTGTTGCCCTTGTTGTTTTTCATTGTTGTTGTAATTATTGTTGTTGTTACTGATATCGTTGTTGTTGGATAGGACAGAGAGAAATCAAGAGAGGAGGGGAAGACAGGGGGGAGAGAAAGACAGACACCTACAGACCTGCTTCACCACTTGTGAAGCGGCTCCCCTGAAGGTGGGGAGCTGGGGGCTCGGACCGGGATCCTTATGCCGGTTCTTGTACTTTGTGCCACCTGCACTTGACCTGCTGCACCACCGCCCGACTCCCAGATTTATTTATGAGAGAGAGAGAGAGAGAAGAAGAAGGAGAGAAAGAGAGAGAACCAGAGCATCACTCTGGCACATGTGATCCTGGGGAATGAACTTGGAGACTTGTGCTTGAGGGTCCAATGCTTTATCCTCTGTGCCATCCCCTGGACCAAAACCTACTTCTCTTCTTGTCTGGGCAGATTGCTCCCACAGCCCCCCACATGGTGTGTTTCTGGGAGGTAGAGCTGAGCCATCATGTGTGTGGTGGGCAGAAACAGCCACCCAGATGGCCGGAGACAGGGATGGGCCCTTTGATGGGTAATGTTCTCTCTGGGTGTGTTACAGTCCAGCTTGGTGGCGAGGACAGAGGGTCTGGACCAGCAGGTGGACTGGAACTGGTAAGAAAGGGCTTGGGGTGGTCCACAGCCAGCTCACCCAAAGAGTGGGACCCAGGGGACCTGGCCAAGGAGCAATAATGCCTCCTGACCCTGAGGTCCAGGTGTTTGCTGGCCTGTTGGGTATATGTTTCATGCCCTCACATCGAGTGGGCAAGTTACCGCAGGAGTGACACTTAGCAGTCTTGGGCCAGCCGCTTCCTGCCAGTCCCGTTCTGGGGAAAACTGGGCTGAACTCTCCTCCCAGTGCACCTCTCACTGCCTCCCCTCAGGTACGATGTTCTCTCCCCGGGGGAGATGCAGAGACTCTCCTTTGCTCGCCTCTTCTACCTGCAGCCCAAGTACGCAGGTGAGGTCCGCCCCGCAGGTGGCACACACGGGGGAGTCTGTGCCCGCGGTGTAGCAGGGCAGGTCCCTGTGCGTCCAGGAAGGTGTCGTGGGGTCGGAGAACTCACCTACTTGTGGCTGGGCATCTGTGTGTCCCCTGCCAGCGAGAGTGGCAGGGGCTTGGCATCCTCAGTGCGAGCCTGGACTTCATGCTGCTGAACCAGAGGCTGTCACGGCACAGCCGAGCCCGCCGTGGGTTGACGCTTCCCAGGCTCTGCCATCCACAGACAGGTGTCCCTCTGCTGGGCCTGGCAGAGGGGCAGCAGGTATGGACGTGTCCGCGGGCTGGCATCCTCAGGGAACTCGGATCCCTGGGTTGAGTGGCCTTTTTGTTGTTGCTGCTGAGACCTCACTGCTCCTGGCTAACTTTTTCAGCTAGAAAGAGAGAGAAAGACACTACAGCACTGAAGTTTCCCCTATTGTGTTGGGGGCTGGTCTTGAACTTGAACTTTTTTTAAGGATTTTTTTTTAAATATTTTATTTTATTTATTTATTCCCTTTTGTTGCCCTTGTTGTTTTATTGTTGTAGTTATTATTGTTGTTGTCGTCGTTGTTGGATAGGACAGAGAGAAACGGAGAGAGGAGGGGAAGACAGAGAGGAGGAGAGAAAGACAGACACCTGCAGACCTGCTTCACCACCTGTGAAGTGACTTCCCTGCAGGTGAGGAGCCGGGGTTCGAACCGGGATCCTTATGCCGGTCCTTGTGCTTTGCGCCACCTGCGCTTAACCCGCTGCGCTACAGCCCGACGCCCGGATTTTTTAAAATTTTTTTATTCATTTATTTGAGAGAGGACGGGAACATCCCTCTGACACGTGATACTGGGGATCAAACTTGGGACCCCGTATGCTTCAGAGTCTAATGTCTTATCCATTTTACAACTTCCCAGGCCACATTTTATTTATTTGTTTGTTTGTTTGTTTTAATGAGAAAGAGAGACAGACACCAGAGCACTGCTTAGTTCTGTCTTATGGTAGTGTCAGGAATTGAACCTAGGACCTTAGGGCATACTGATACTGTACTCTAACAAGTTGAATAAAATGCCCTCCAAGTTTGGGGGAGAGGGGAGGGCTGGGGTGGGGTGGGGGAGGCTTATCTTACGAGCAAGGTACACTGTCATGTGTGGGGCCATATTAAACCCAAGATGGGACCAGAGATTGAACCTATGGCCTCTTGAATGGAAGATGTGTGCTGCCCACTGAACTATCTCCCTGGCTGCTGCACTGAGTAACCACAGGCAGTGGCCAGTGCATCTGTTCAGGAAGCCGAGGCACTTTGTCTTGCTACCAGCAAAAGGCTGCCCGCTAGAGCCTGACCTCCCGTCCCCTGACCTCCCGTCCCCGTGGCCACCCTCTCTGTGCCTGAGAGCCCCTGTTAACCACGGCTGGCTGCCCCGGGGCCCCAACCGGGGTGAGTGTGTGTGGAGGGGAAGCAGGTCCATCTCACCTCCCTTGGGGCTCTGCCCTCAGTGCTGGACGAAGCCACCAGCGCCCTGACTGAGGAGGTGGAGAGTGAACTGTACCGCACTGGCCAGCAGCTGGGCATGACATTCATCAGCGTGGGACACCGGCACAGCCTTGAGAAGGTACCTGTGCTCACAAGGAGGTCTTGGGAGCAGAAAGCTCATGGAGAGTGGAGGGGAGAGGGGACAGGAGGCAGGAGTCAAAGCAGTTTTTAATAAATCATCTTATGTGGGTAGAGGGTTAATGGTTTACAGTACAGTTGTGGACAAATAGGTGCAAGTCTCACCTCCCCATGGTAGGTGTCTGCAAAGTACTCTCAGTCCCAGCTTAGTTCTTTTTCCACTACCATGCACCAGGACCCCAAAGCCTTCTGTCCCTGCCCCTTACCCAGAGTCCTTTGCTTCCGTGCGACACACCACACCCAGTCCAGGTGTTACCTTGTGTTTTCCCTTTCTGTCTTGGTTTCTTAAGTTCTACTATGAGTAAGATCATTCGATATTCGTCTTTGTCTTTGGGGCTTACATCACTTAACATGATCCCTTCAAACAAGAAGAGATCAAAGCCTTTTCTTGTGACCAGTTAAGCCAGATCTTTAGGGACCTCTCATAGTTTCTATCTCTCTATCTCTATCTCTCTCTAAATTGATTCACTTATATTGGAGAGATAAAAAGTGTGTGTGTGTGTGTGTGTGTGTGTGTGTGTGTGTGTGCGTGTGTGTGTGTGTGTAAGAGAGAGACAGAGGCAGAAACTGAGACCTGAGCACCACTCAGCTCTAGACAAGTAGTGTCCAAGGTCAAACCTGGGTTTTGGTTTGGTTTGGTTTGGTTTGGTTTGGTTTGGTTTGGTTTTCACCAGAGAGTAACGTTCAACTCTGGCTACATGTGGTGATACTAGGAGTTGAACCTGGGACCCTTGAGTCTCAGGCACGAGAAAGTCACTTAGCATAACCTTGACGCTATCTTCCTGGCCCCAAACCTCGGGTCTCTTACAGTTTCATTCCTTGGTTCTGAAACTCTATGAAGAAGGAAGCTGGGAGCTGACGAGGCTCAAAGTGGAGTGAAGCCCAGATGTGGTCGGCCGCTTGCAGCAGAGCCCAGCTCAGGCAGCTCTGCAGCCCCAGGAGAGACCCAGAGGCCCAGGGGTGCGTCCGCCTCTCGGGTCCTTGGTGGGGAATGCTGGGAGCTCTTGGTGCTGCCAGACCTCAGCTCATGTCAAGCACTGAGGACTTTCAAATGCCTTCAGGTTGTGTTTTCTAGAGAAAAACCTTTGAGTGCAAACTCTAAGAAATGAGTCAAAGAACACTGGATTTGAAAGCCAGAAATCTGTTGAAATCAACTTAAATTTTGCAACCATAGATTTTTAACTTTAATAAATCAACCATTTAAAATGCATAATTTTTCTTAAATATAAAAACATTGACTTCTTTTTGTATTTCTTTTTTTAAATAAAATTTATCTATTTATTATTAGAAACAGAAATTGAGAGGGGAGGGGAGATAGGGAAAGAGACAGAGAGACACCTGAAGCCCCACTCCACCTCTCGTGAAGCTTCCCCCATGCAGGTGGGGACCAGGGGCTTGAACCTGGGTCCTTGCACATGGTAATGTGCGCTCAAGCAGGTACTCCACAGCCCAGCCCCTGTATTTCTTTTTTATTATTTCTTCTGTCACAAAGTTTTTTTTTTTTGTTTTTTTTATTGCTTTCCACTGTGGTGGAGTCCTCAGCTCATGGGGTTTTTGTTTGTTTGTTTGCTTATGGTATTTTTACTTTCTGTTTACCAGAATAAAGAGTCCGGGGTCCAGGATCCAGGCAGTGGTGTACCTGGTTGAGCACAGACTTTTATTTTATTTTTAATTATCTATTTATTTGATAGAGACAACCAGAAATCAAGAGGAAGGGGGAGATAGAAAGGGAGAGAGACAGAGAGACACCTGTAGCCCTGCTCTATCACTCATGAAGGTTTCTCCTACAGGTGGGGACCAGGGGCTTGAACCCTGGTCCTTGCACATTATAATGTGTGCTCAACCCGGTGCACCGCCACCTAGCCCTCAAGTACAGATATTTTAATATTGGATAGAGACATAAGCCCAGAGGGAAAGGGGAGATAGATAGAGACAGAGAAAGAGAGACACCTGCAGTGAAGCATCCCCATTGTAGGTGGGTATTAGGGGCTTGAACCTGGGTCCTTGTGCATGGTAATGTGTGCTCAACTGGGCGCACCTCCACCCAGCCCCCTTATCTATTCATCAACACGCAAGAGGGGGTGGTACAGGGAGAGAGAACCAGCCCATCGTTTTGGGCACATTCGATGCTGGGGATTGAACTCAGGACCTCATGCTTGAGCGTTTAATGCCTTATCTACCACACCATCTCCTGGACCACCAAATATCCAGTTTCAACAAAATCATACAAGTTCACAGGATTATAGTCTATTCAAAGGGGTAAATGAAAAACAAAACAGAACAATAGAGGTGGGATGGGGAGAAGACACACCTGAGGAAAGCCAGGCAAAGGTTTACTAGACAAAGGCAGTAAATCAAGTGTCCTGACTATGCCCAGGAACCCTGCGGCTGGGGCTGGGGCTGGGACTGGGGCTGGGGCTGGCTCTGGTTGGCTGAGTGGGCAGCTAGCTCTGGCCTTGGCCCTGCTGGCAGTGCTGGACTTGTTTCTGTGCCTGCGGCTGCTGCCAGCTCGAATGGGTATGAGCTCCAGGCCTGCAGCTGACATCAGTGCTGGGGCTGGGGGGCGGCTGCTTGGGACCCTGAACCTGGTGTTCGCTCCTGCAACTCTCGCTCTGTCTCTGGTGTTAGAGCCGGAGCTGAACTGTGGGATAGGAGGAGGCCGGACAGACACCAAGGAGCTGGCCTCAGCTTCCAGAGAGCCTTCAGAAAGAGCCCTTTTCTCATAAACTGCAGAACGGGTCAGGAGCCCCCAGCCCCCATTATCCCTGGGTCTCATCATCACATCTCTCTTTCTCTCTCTCTCTCTCTCTCTCTCTCCTACTGTGTCCCCACCAGGCCTGCTCAGCAGTTCCAAAAGCCATTGTAAATCAGTCCCTCCTGCCCTGTCACCGTTCTTGCTCATTTTGGTATCTTCAACCTGGGGACAATTCCCCCTCCTGCCAGGTTTTGGGATCTTGGGAGCTAGTAGGCTTCCTTCAGGTGAGCCATATTGCCAGCCTCCCCCAAATATATATATATAGTTGTTGTTGTTGTTATTGTTATGGATGTTGTCATTGTTGGACAGGACAGAGAGAAACGGAGAGAGGAGGGGAAGACAGACAGGAGGAGAGAAAGACAGACACCTGCAGACCTGCTTCACCGCCTGTGAAGACTCCCCTGTAGGTGGGCAGCCGGGGGCTCGAACCGGGATCCTTGCACAGGTCCTTGCGCTTTGCGCCACATGCATTTAACCCACTGCGCTACAGCCTGACTCCCCCAAATATATATTTTAAAGAAAATAGGATAGTAAGTACCAAAGGAAAGGGTAGTGACAGGTCCTCAGCGGCTGGGATGTTTTTGTATTGTCTGCAGTGGCTTCTCACAGTGACTACGTCTCTGGAAGGTGACATGTTGGCTCAATGAAGAAAGGCCGCTGTGCCTGATACTTGGGATCCTTTTAGTAAAAGGACCTAGTAGTTTTTTATTTTATTTTATGGGTTTAATAATGATTGACAAAGAACCTAGTAATTTTGACCTAAAAATGACTTCATGAATTCTTTCTTCTTTTTTTAAATATTCATTTATTTTCCGTTTTTGTTGCCCTCGTTTTATTGTTGTAGTTATTGATGTCATCGTTGTTGGATAGGACAGAGAGATATGGATAGAGGAGAGGAAGACGGGGAGAGAAAGACAGACAGATACCTGCAGACATGTTTTACCACCTGTGAAACAATTCCCCTGCAGGTGGGGACCCGGGGGGCTCGAACTGGGATACTTATGCCAATCCTTGCACTTTGTGCCACATGTGCTTAACCCACTGCGCTACCACCGACCCCCCTTTCTTATTTTTTTAAATTGCTACCAGAGTTATTGCTGGGACTCAGTGCCTACACAACACCACTGTTCCTGGCTGCTGATTTTTTAAAAAATTTTTAAAGACTTTTTTGGGTAAATTTTTTAATATTTATTTTGCCTTTTGTTGCCCTCGTTTTATTGTTGTTGTAGTTATTAGATGTTGTTGTTGTTGGATAGGACAGAGAAATGGAGAGAGGAAGGGAAGACAGAGGGGGGAGAGAAAGACACCTGCAGACCTGCTTCACCGCCTGTGACGCGACCCCCCTGCAGGTGGGGAGCCGGGGGCTCGAACCGGGATCCTTATGCACGCCGGTCCTTGTGCTTTGTGCTATGTGCACTTACCCGCTGTGTTACCACCTGACTCCCTTAAATTTTTTAAATTATCTTTATTTGATAGAGACAGCCAGAAATCGAGAGGGAAGGGGGGTGATAGAGAGGGAGAGAGCCAGAGACACCTGCAGCCCTGCTTCACTGCTTGTGAAGTTTTCTCCCACAGGTGGGGAGCTGGGGCTGGAACATGGTCCTTGCACATGGTAATATACACACTCTACCAGGCGATGGATTTATTTTTGATGACACACACACATAAATCGCCCTCCTCCATTGAACACTCTTCAGTCTGCCCTGTTTTTACATCAATTTTATTCTGACAAGTATCTTTACAGAAAATGCCACAGAAATCACAGATTTATAATATCTAGAAGTGATTACAGCTCCATACTTTAAACACCTCAATATCAAGTCTCTTTTCTGCTCACACTATGTACATATGTACACACCAGGGACTACGGTCTAACCACTTCAAACCAACAAGGGACAGAGACAAGAACTGGGGTGGTGGATGGAATGAAGAAATCAACTTTTGACGGAGGGAAATCCCAGCTCACTGTCTCGGGCCTTCCTCTTGCTTCGTATTCTTCCCTGCAGAGGTGGGTGGGTGAGAGCAATGTCAGGGGAAGGGGAGGGGCTGGCCTAGTGGTGGCCCAGTGGGCATGGGTACCTAGAGGCCCTCCCATCTGCAGACAAAGGAAGCCCCTGCCAGTCCCTTATTCTAACATTGTCACTCAGACCTGGCTGATGGTGTGTGTGCCTGCGGCTTAGTTTGAATCTAACACAGTATCTCATGACATACCCTTCTTGTGACCAACCTTTGATGAATGACAGAAAGAGAGCCTCAGGCCTCTCCAGGCTTAGCCTCTCAGGGGTTTGCCTGGATACAGTTCAATCAGGTTTGTGACTTCCTAGGGAATCACTGAATAAGGTTGAGTTGCTCCAAGGCAGGGCACATGCAAACCAGTAGTCTGAGAAGCATGGGGTGGGGCAGGGGGTGGGTTGATGCCTTGCACAGCAAGGCAGGTTCACTGGCAGCACTTGGGAGTCAGGCTGCTCCCAAGCACAGGCTGAGGGCTAGAGCACTGGTGACAGGTGCTCGGGGCTGCTGGGCACAGGCCCCAGGCTCACTGCAGTTATCACGCATCGCCACATACAGGGCTGGCACCTGAGCTGGGAGGAACAGTGCTTTGGCAGGGTGGGTGTGGAGAGGGCAGGCTGCTTTGGAGGACCCGTATGGGAGGCTGGTCCAGGGGCCCAGACTGAGACTTCTTAAGTTGAATCTGGAATCTGAGCCCCAGGAGTGGGGTGAGTGGGGAAGGGACAGAGTTGAACCTGCCTTTGGGGGGTGTCCATTAACACACCAGAGGCCCAGGTTCAGCCCACAGGAAGGAGCACACTGGGGGAGAGCCCAGGTTTTGCTGCCACGGGACCGTGGCTCTAGGCCTCAGCCTCTGTGGAGAGTGGGCCAGGCCATGTGTTTGCTGCAGTGGGCACGGGCTGAGTGGAAGCCATGACCAGAGAGAGCTGGGGAGGAAGGATCGCAGGGCAGGAGAACAGTGAGGAAGGGGTGGGTGCGGACAGTGGCTTTGCCTGGGCAGAGGCTCGAGGGTATGGCCTGGGGGCAGCGAGAAGGCTCTGAGGCAGGGCTGCAGAGGCTGAGACCAGCGAGGGAGGTCTCAGCATGGCCCCAGGCCTAGGCCAGCACTGAGTGGTGCCTGAAGTCGCAGGGGCAGGAAGGCCTGCAGGGCAGGAGGAGGTACAGACAGACAGAGGCTGGCTTTGGACCTCCCTGCACCACAGGCTCTGAGGCGAGCAGAGTCCTGGGCATTGCTGAGTGCCCTTGACTTAAACCATGTCCTCAAGCTGTGTTGGACTCAGCTTCTCCTCAGGCCTGTCTTCCTCCACAGCCTCCTCCTCTTCCGGCTCCTGGGCATTCCGGGCCAGGCCATCAGGCCCGGACACAGTCCCCAGCACCTTGGTGCTGTGCTCCTGAGCTCTGGCTCGGAGGGCCGCAATGCTGTTCTCTCTCAGTTCCTCCTGGGACATGGCTGTCGCTGGAGGGTCCGGGCCCCGCTCCTCTGGCTCCATCTTGTCGAGCTTGGGCAGGGCCTGGCGCTCCACCTCGGGCTTCCTTCCCGACTCAGCGGCTGCCTCCAGCGACTTTTTGTGCATCCCTAAAAAGAATTGTTGGTATTCGGGTTTAGAAAAGCGCCTGGGAAAGCCATCTTGAACTGAAAAAACGGCAAAGATAGAGAGAGGCCAGAATTAAGGACAGTAGAAAGCCTTACTTCACACACCGTAGTCGCGAGTCCCAGGGGCCGGGGGAGTGGGCAACCCAGTGGGGGTGGGGACACCAGGCTTGCAGGGGGGCTTCTCTCGGCCAAGCCCCTGAGCCCTCTCCCCCCTCCCCCAGACCTGGTCAGTCCCTTCCCCAGCACACTTGCTCCCCCATCCCTCCCTCTTAACAGTTCCAGATCTTAGAACTCAGATCAGCTGGTGCTATTCTCAGGCCTAAGCCCAGGGGACAGGTGGGACATTCCGGCGGGGAGAAGTCCTTTGGGCAAAGCCTCAGTGGTGGTCCAAGGGATGTAGGGGCCCCCTCACCCCAGGAGAAAGGCTATTTCCAGTACAAACCCCTTTCCAGCCCAGGGTAGAGGAAGGGACAGGCCCTCAGGCAACAGATACACCCACTTCCAAAACAATAAAGCCCGCTGCTTTGCACATTTCTCTCCTGCTAGAATGCTATGGTCCGCCCCCTCCACCCGCCTCAGTTCACTCTCCTCACCTCCAGGGCAGGGCCACAAGGAGGGTACAGGCTCTTACCCAGTAGCCATGGGGCACAGGAGTCCATGATGCCATCCTTGGCGGATTTGAGGATGGATTCTGGCAGGGGGATGGAGTGCCGCACCATGGCCCCGTACAGCCCATACTCCGCCATGACACTGCTCCGACCCCAACACTTCTCCCGCTTCCTCCACTTGGCTCTGCGGTTCTGGAACCAGACCTGCATGTGTACAAGTGTGGACCTCAGGTCAGGGGCCTAGAGGTGCTGGGCCAGGCCCTTACTCCTTGTCTGCTCTGATCTGATGGTCCCCAGCCCTGCAGTAGTGTTAAACAGAAACCCAGCCAGAGTGATTTTAATAACTTTAATTAGCCTTTCTCTCTCTCTTTCTTTCTTTCTCCCTCCCTTCATTTCTTTTTCTTCCTTCCCTTTTTTTTTTTTTTTTTTTTGCCTCCAGGGTTATCATGGGGGCTTGGTGCTGGCATACAAATCCAGTGCTCCACGTGGCCAATTTTTCCCAATTTAATAGACGGGGCAGAGAGAAGTTGAGAGAGGAGGGGGAGAGAGAGAGACACCTGCAGACCTTGTGAGTGGCCCCCCTGCAGGTGGAGGAGGGGCTCAAACCCAGATCCCAGCACTTAACCAGGTGAGCCACCACCCAGCTTCTTTCACATTCTATTTATTTAGTAGGGGCAGAGAGGAATTGAGAGGGAAGGGAAGTAGAGAAAGAGAGACACTAATGTGTGCACTCAGCCAGGCGGACCATTGCCCAACCGCAAAGCTAAAAAAAAAAAAAGTGTCTTTGGCAGAAAAGGCAAGTGAAGGAGAGAGGAAATGGTTTCAAAGCGAGGCAACCTAACTATGGAGACAGGAGAAAAGCTTTGTGGTAGGTTTTTCTCATCTTCCTCTGGAGAGTAGAGTCACTTCACTGGTGAGGCCACAGAATTCTACTGACCAGCCAAGACTGCATTCCTGGCGGAGGTTGGAACCACAGTTACGTTTAGCATGAGGTCATGCGGGCTTAGCGTGAGCACCTCCCTGTTGGAACGTGTGTCTTCTCTTTAATGGCTGCCAGTGCCGCCATGCTGTGATTGAGTCCTGGCTTAGTGGTAAGGATCCACCCGCCCCGGGGTGCCCTCCCTCGAGTCCATTCAGTTTCAGGGCTGTGCAGACACAGAGCATCAAGTTCTGTGAGGATATGGCGAGCAAGAATGGAGAAGAGAATCAGAACAGTCCTGAACTCTACAGGCACATCCTCTGGAGGAGTTTTGTAAGTGGGTTACCCTGGTGTGGCCTTTCCCTGGTGTTCTGTCAGCCCTCTTGCAACTGTCTACCCTTACGGGTAAAAACAAAAGCCGCTGGTGGCAGCGCAGCAGGTTAAGTGTAGGTGGCGCAAAGCAAAGCGCAAGGACCAGCGGAAGGATCCCGGTTCGAGTCCCCGGCTCCCCACCTGCAGGGGAGTCACTTCACAGGCGGTGAAGCAGGTCTGCAGGTGTCTATCCTTCTCTCTCCCCCTCTCTGTCTTCCCCTCCTCTCTCCATTTCTCTCTGTCCTGTACAACAACGATGACAACAATAATAACTACAACAATAAAACAAGGGCAACAAAAGGGAATAAATATTTTAAAAAACCTTTTTTTTGTTTAAAAAAAAGTCTTCCCCTCTTTTCTTCCTTTCTCTTTCTGTCCTTATTTTGTTTTTTGGCTAGGAAGTTGGCTTAACAGGTCGAATATTTGACTTTCATGCCTGAGGATCCTGGTTGGGTCCCCCACACATGTACCAGATTGATGCTCTGGCTTATCCTTCTTTGTTTGATATGAAACTCATATGTAATAAACAAACCTCAAAAAAAAATTTTTTCCCCCTAATTCCCTATTGTGACTTGTGGGACAAATGACTTTCCGGGGGGCTGGACTTGTTCAGAGCTCCCTTGCTCCCAGAACTCCAGAGGCCACAGCAGTCGCAGGCAGGCTGTGGAGGAAGTGGTTTAAGGAGCAAAGGTGGTGGAGACGGTGGGCCATTTCATCCAAGGAAGCCAGAGAACGGTGCTGCCACTGCTCCAATCCCAGCAGAGGCTGGAAGCATTTCTCTACCTTCCCTGAACTGGGCTGCCTTCTAACTGCTTCTAACGTGGAGTTTTGCTCTCTGGGAAGACAAAATCCTCTGGGGCGTGAGGCCCAATGGGAAAGGGGACCAAGGAGAGTAGGTGGGTAGCGACACAATAGGACTGTGAGGGCCCTGAGCTGACTGGGAAAGGGTCCAAGCGAGCAGGGGGTGCCCTGGAGCGTGTCTGCAGGACTCCAGCTGTTGAAGGAGACTCCAGAGTCCCAGCCTTGTGTGTGTGGAGGGGAGGCATTTCTTGATGCCCCAAAGCAGTTTTCTGAGCCAGAGGCAGCGACAAAGCCATTGTCCCTCCTGCAGCGAGGTTGGGGATGCTGCAGACCCCTGGGAGGCCCCCGGGGGAGGGAGGGTTTCTGACCTTGGGGCGCCCCGGGAAGTGTGCGTGTGTGTGTGTGGGGGGGGGGGTCAGGGGGAGAGTAGAGGCGGGTTGGGGGGCGATGAAATCTATTAGTTTCCTCTGCGATTCCCATTCCCTTCCTCGCCCCCAGCCCCCAGCCCTGGGGCGGGTGGCGCAGGCTTCAGCTTTTGATGAAAAATTGCTCCGGCTCTATTCAGGAGGCGGCAAAAGAAGAGTCACCCCCAGGGGCAGCCCTGGGCTGATTGAAAAATAAGTTAATTTCAGTTTGAATCGATGGGCCTCAGGCACTGAAATATCACGGGAAATTAAAGCGGCCGCTCTCCCGGGAAGCGGCGGCATTGACCCGCACTAATTAATGCTGGGGAGGCAGCGCGAGCCACGCTCCCCTCCCCGGGGACCCCAAACACTTCTCATTTAACTAATTAGAAGGGGAAAATTGGGTGTTAATTTGTTTAGGATTTTTTCCACCCCCACCCCCACCCCCACCCCCACCCCCACCCCCAGCAGCTCCCTCCCCGGCCAGGCCCCGCCCCGCGCAGGGGCCGCGGGAATGAATGCGGGGCTCGCGGGCAGATGGCTGCCCCGGTCACTCTGCAATCTTCTCCGACTTGATTGCTTGATTAGGTCGTTAGCACATTAAAAAAAAAAAATGGCTTGCCGTCTGGCGCTGGCGTGATGAGTGGGACGCGCGGCAGCGCCTGGGTAATTTATCTTTTGATACGGCGAAGAATTTGATTTCCATCTGCAGATATATGGGGCGCCTTTGACACCTGTTTAACATCGTGCGGCTGACAGCTTAACTCTTTGCCGCCTGGAGGACGGAGCTGGGGACCCCACGGGGCACCCTGCCCCCGAGTCTGTGCGCTCCCGCGGTTCCCGCCGCCGCCGCCAGGGGGCGCAGTGAGTAGCCGCTCCGCCGCCCGTGGCCGCCGGGTCTGCGGCTGAGCGGCACCATCCCGGGCCAGCAGGGGGCGCCCCGACCTCCGCATCCCCCCTGTCTGCACACAGTCCTGCTCTGCCCGCCGCGAGGACCGCGCCGTCCACGCATGCCTGTTCGTTGACTAAATGTCTGCAACATTTAAGCAAGTCCCCGTTCCGGGGGGCGATAATTTGCAAACGGCGGAGAGGACCCGGCATGTCTCCAGCTCTCTCCACCCTGCCAAGCTGGCCTGGGCCTTGCTGGGAGCTGGACAGGGTGCGGCCTCCCTGCTCCGGACGCTGACGGCCCCCCACCCCCACCCCCAGGAAGCCCTGCAAAAGAAGAGTTTGTGGAAGCAGAGTTGGTCCTAGGAATCTCACAACAGCACACTTTGCAATAGGCAAAACCAGGAAGCAACCCAGATGTCCAACAACAGATGAGTGGCCGAGATTGCCACAGGCTGGAGTCAGGAGGTGGCGCAGCGGGTTAAGTGCACATGGTGCCAAACGCAAGGACCAGTGTAAGGATCCCGGTTCGAGCCCGCGCATCCCCATCTGCGAAGGGGGGGGAGGGTCACTTCACAGATGGTGAAGCAGGTCTGCAGGTGTCTGTCTTTCTCTCCCCGTGTCTTCCTCTCCTCTCTCCATTTCTTTCTGTCCTCTCCAACAACAACGACATAAATAACAACAATAATAATAACCACAACAATGATAAAACAACAAGGGGGAAAAAAAGTCTCCAGGAGCAGTGGATTCGTGGTGCAGGCACTGAGCTCCAGCAATAATCCTGGAAGCAAAGAAAGAAAGAAAGAAAGGGAAAGAAAGAAAGAAAGAAAAAGGTAGGAAGAAAGAAAAGAAAAAGAAAAGTTATAGTCGGGGAGTCAGGTGATAGTGCAGTGGGTTAAGCGCAGGGACCGCTGGAGAGATCCCAGTTCGAGCCCTCAGCTCCCCACCTGCAGGGGAGTCACTTCACAAGCGGTGAAGCAGGTCTGCAGGTGTCTATCTTTCTCTCCCCCTCTCTGTCTTCCCCTCCTCTCTCCATTTCTATCTGTCCTATCCAACAACGACGACAATAATAACTACAACAATAAAAAACAAAGGCAACAAAAGAGAATAAATAAATATTTTTTAAAAAGAAAGTTATAGTCTATATACATAATGGAATACTACTCAGCTATTAAAAATGTTGAATTCACCTTCTTCACCCCATCTTGGATAGAGCTTGAAGGAATCATGTTAAGTGAGATAAGTCAGAAAGGATGAGAAGGATGAATATGGGATGATCTCACTCATAGACAGAAGTTGAAAAACGGGATCAGAAGGGGAAACACTAAGCAGAACTTGGACAGTAGTTGGTGTACTGCACCAAAATAAAAGACTCTGGGGTGGGGAGGGGGGGTTTCATGTCCTGGAACATGATAGTGGAGGAGGACCTGGGGAGGGTTAGATTGATACGTGGAAAACCGAGAAGCAACTACTGTATTTTACTGTTGGCTGTAAACTATGAATTTCCCCAATAAAACAAACAAACAAATAAATAAAAGAATAAATTCAGAGTCACTACACGACTGTGCTTGATGAAAAGGCCAGTTGCTGGAGGCCCCCTTGCAGCTTCTCTCCAGTGTCGCCTGCCATTTCGGCTGTCTGTCCTATCAAGGGTGCGGCTTGTCCGAGACCTCTGTCCTGCCCCCATCTCTCTTTCCATTAGACCTGCTTGTCCTCTACACACACCCACCCACTGGTCTCAAGTTGCCGCTTCTTATAAAAAGAAAAACCAGAGCAGGAGGAGACAGCATAATGGTTATGCAAAGAGACTCTCATGCATGAGGCTCCAAAGTCTCAGGTTCAATGCCCTGTACACCACCATAAACCAAAGCTGAGCAGTACTCTGGTAAAAAAGAAAGGAAGGAAGGAAGAAAAAGAAAAAACAACAGGGACCGGACAGTAGTGCAGTGGGTTAAGCACACATGGCATGAAGCGCAAGGATCGGCATAAGCATTTGGGTTCCAGGCCCTGGCTCCCCAGCTGCAAGGGGAGTTGCTCCAAAAGTGAAGCAGGTGTGCAGGTGTCTGTCTTTCTCTCCCCCTCTCTGTCTTCCCCTCCTCTCTCCATTTCTCTCTGTCCTATCCAACAACAGCAATAACAACAACAATGATGATAACAGCAAGGGCAACAAAATGGAAAAAAATGGCCTCAAGGAGCAATGGATTCTTAATGCAGGCACCAAGCCCTAGCGATAATCCTGGCGGCAAAAAAAAAAAAAAAAAAAAAAAAAGGAAAGAAAAGAAAGAAAGAAAGAAAAACAACTAGAAGGGCTGATCCACAGATGTGACTTCAACTTCATCTAGTTCTCAGAGACAACAAATTCCAAAGTTCTCAGTGCGGGAGCTCCAGGCTTCCAGCTCTGACCATGGAGGGCAGGGAAAGCTTTCCTCATGAATCTGGAAACGAGCCGTCTTGCTTCCAGGCCAGGTGGCCTTCCTCCTCGAGTGCAGAGCCCTGCAAACTACAAGGCAGTGGGCCCTGGGATAGCTCACTTGCATAGCGCACTGTTTCGCCGCGTGCGCAGCCCAGGTTCCAGCCCGTCCTCCACCGCATAGAAGGAAGCTGGGAGGCTGTGGTCTCTTTCATTCTCTCTGCCGCTTTGCCTATTCGTCTCTATCTAAAACAATGAAACAGAGCAAAACAGGCAACAGCACCATCACTGGGATCTCAAGGGACACATCTCCAGAGTGATTTGGACTTCAGAAAGTATTTGGGCGGGGGGAGGGGGGACCTCGTTGAGCGCACATGTTACAATGCATAAGGACCCAGGTTCGAGCCCCTGGTCCCCACCTACAAGGGAAAAGCTTTGCAAGTGGTGAAGCAGGGCTGTAGGTGTCTCTCTGTCTCTCTCTTTTATGACCCCCTTCTCTGTCGATTGCTGTCTCTATCCAATAAATAAATAAAGATGGGGGCTGGGCGGTAGCACAGTGGCACATGGCACAAAGCACAAGGACCGGCATAAGGATCCTGGTTCAAGCCCCTGGCTCCCCACTTGCAGGGGGGTCGCTTCACAAGTGGTGAAGCAGGTCTGCAGGTGTCTGTGTTTCTCTCCCCCCTCTGTCTTCACCTCCTCTCTCCATTTCTCTCTGTCCTATCAAAAAAAGGGGGAGAAAAAAGAAATTGTAGTACAGTGAATTCATAGTGCAGGCACCAAGCTCCAGCAATAACCCTGGAGATAATGAATAAATGAATAAATAAATAAGTAAATGAATAAGGAGTTGGTCAGTAGCACAGCAGGTTAAGCGCAGGTGGCACAAAGCGCAAGGACCAGCATAAGGATCCCAGTTCAAGCCCCCGGCTCCCCACCTGCAGGAGAGTCGCTTCACAGTCTGTGAAGCAGGTCTACAGGTGTCTGTCTTTCTCTCCCCCTCTCTGTCTTCCCCTCCTCTCTCCATTTCTCTCTGTCCTATCCAACAACAATGACATCAATCATAACTACAACAATAAAACAACAAGGGCAACAAAAGGGAATAAATAATAAATTAAAATATTAAATAAATAAATAAATAATAAAAGTATATAGGGTGTGTGTAAATATCACATATATTACAGGACCTCCTACAGAGCAGCCAGCCAGAACTAAAATCATCATACAGACACATATACACACAGACACACAGACACACACACACAGAAGGGGGGGCTGGTTTTGTCCCCAGTGACATTTGACGCTAAGCTCAGGACCTGTCGGTGCTCAGTATGGGCTTGTGTTGGATGTGGAGGGTCTTGGGGAAGAGGACTGTGGAATATACAGTGGCAGAGACTCCTGGCTCAGCTATAGATCCTAGGAAGGTGAGTGGAACTGGTCTCCCCAAGACTCCACAAGCACCGGTGAGCCTGCACATGGAAACATCGTCTTTATTGAAGTCCTGGAGAATGGGGAGCAGGCCTGGGATTCAGATCATCTCTGGGGCCTAAGGAACAGGAACAGTTTTCCTCCATCTTCTAGCCTGGGTAGATGAACAGCTAGCGTGTGGATTAGACTTCGCCCACAGACACCCCCAGGGGAGCTGGGGCCAGCTGGTCACTCAGACCTGGAGTCGTGTGGGCCCTCGGTGATGTGCTCTTGGAACGTCTGGCTCTCTTCGAAGACCAGATGCTGCTCCGATTTATGGAGGAAACCCAATGGCCAAAGCAGTTTCTCTCTAGGATGTCTGCTGGCAGGAGAGCTGCGGCAGTGGTGCCTTGGGGTGGGGGAGCTGGGGAATGAGCTCTGATCACAGACAGAGTTTGCTCCCTCTTCTTCTCCTCCTGGAAGCAGCCGCATGTGGACAGGACTTGCAAGAAGCACTGAAGTGCCCAACTGGCAGCCCAGCCCTGACAAAAGCTGCCATGTGGTTCTGGGCAGGTTTCCTGTATTCTCTGTCTCCGATTGCTTAAACAGGAGATAAGAATAATACCTGCTTCTCAGGGCTGCCTCGAAGATTAATGGGATAAGTAGATGCTGCCCAGGGAGGTGGCTTAGAGAGCACAGGATGTGCCTCTTAACCACGAGGACCTGGGTTCCCTCCCTGGCATGAGATGGCCTTCTCACCCCTCCCACACACATTAAAATAAAGTGAAGGTCCAGGAGCAGGCAGGGAGATGGCACCACAGGTCAGGAGATGAACTCGCAGATACGAGTGAGGGCCACAGTTACTGATGCTCTGGTTCATTCTCTCTCTCTCTTCCTCTCTCTCCCATTAATCAATCAATAATATTTTTTTAAAATGCCCAGGGAGGAGGGTGGGCTGGGCGATGGTGCACTGGGTTAAGCACACATAGTACTCATAGTAAACAGGTCGCAAGGACCTGTTTAAAGATCCAGGTTCAAGACCCCACTTCCCACCAGCAGGGGGATGCTTCATGGTAAAGCAGGTCTGCAGGCGTCTCTCTCC
The DNA here is from genome assembly GCF_950295315.1 of Erinaceus europaeus. Taxonomy (NCBI): domain Eukaryota; kingdom Metazoa; phylum Chordata; class Mammalia; order Eulipotyphla; family Erinaceidae; genus Erinaceus; species Erinaceus europaeus. The sequence continues at coordinate 76,967,278 of NC_080177.1, forward strand.
TTCTCTGTCTCCCCCCTCTCAATTCCCCCCCTTCTCTCTTTGTTTATTATCTTTATTTATTTGATAGAGACAGCCAGAAGCCAGGGACCAGATGGTGGCGCACCTGGTTGAGTGCACATGTTACAGTACACAAGGACCCAGGTTCAAGCCCCCGGTCCCCACCTGCAGGGGGAAAGCTTTGTGAGTGATGAAGCAAGGCTGTAGGTGTCTCTCATCTCTCTCCTTCCCTACCTCCCCCTTCCCTCTCCATTAAAAGAGAGAGAGAGAAAGGGAAAGACAGACACCTGTAGACCTGCCTCATCATTAGTGAAGTGACCCCCCTACAGGTGGGGAGCTGGGGACTCGAACCTGGATCCTTGCACGGGTCCTTAGTACTATGTGCACTTAACGGTGTGCACCACTGCCTGCCCCCCTGCTTTCTTTCTTTTTAAAAAAATTGTTGTATTCATTTATTTTCCCTTTTGTTGCCCTTTTTATTGTTATTGTAGTTATTATTGTTGTTATTGATGTCATCTTTGTTAGGACAGAAAGAAATGGAAAGAGGAGGGGAAGACAGAGGGGGGAGAGAAAGTTGTTTTACTAGACTGTTCACCGCCTGTGAAGCAACTCCCCTGCAGGTGGGGAGCTGGGGACTCAAACCGGGATCCTTCCACTGGTCCTTGTGCTTTGCGCCATGTGCACTTAACCTGCTGCACTAACCGCCCGACTCCCTTCCCCCCTGCTTTCTAACCCTTCTGAGCTTCCTACCCTTCCTCTGCTCTTGCTACCACCTCCGTGCTGCTTTGCTGGGGAAAGTCAGTGTGAAGTGCCTGGTGTGGGGTAAGAATTAGAAGCTGCTGGCCAGGTGCTGGCTGAGCTCTGCAGACAGGCAGATCAGCAAAGCTTCCCAGCAGGTGCCCAGCAACACATCCCACACAGCCAGGCCCTCCCCTCTCCCCTCTCCCCTCTCCCCTCTCCCCCTTCCCTCTCAGGGATTCCGTCTCAGCATCTGTGGCCTGTCTCCTCCCCAGTCTTTTGGTTCTGGCCAACCTGCAATGTTCCTCCAATCTCTAGCTCACTGTCCTGACTGCCCACCTTCTAGAAGACACTGCTGCTCTCCCATGAGAGTCGGCTCCAGAACTCTGTCAAGACCCCCCAAAAGAAGCAAAGCTGTGCTTTACAGGGTTTGGAGTGCCTGAGGAGTGGCCCACAGGTGACACCAGGGTCAGCAGGCTTGGAATCCCAGGCAAGGCTGAGCTGGGAAGATCACCCAGCTTAGGAGGGAGCCTGGGCTTCCTGATGCACTTCCTGGCAGAGGTGGTTCCAGCAGTGCTCAGAAAGCCCAGGTGCCGCCTCTAGCCTTCACAGCAGGTCTGCCAGGTACCCCCCCTTCCCAGCTGGCAGAGAGGATCCCAAGAACTTGTCCCTGGAAAGATAGGCCAGACCCCTTCGCAGGGCTCTCTGCTGAATTGGTCTCCTCTGCTGAGTGCTTACAAGCTTTGTTTGTTTTTATGTTTTACTAGAGTACTGCTCAGCTCTAGCTTATGGTGGTCCAGGGGATTGAACCTGGGACCTCAGAAGGGCAGGCATGAAACTCTCTTTGCATAACCATTATACTATCTCCCTCACCTTTCCGTCAGCTTTCTGTCTCACTGTGTGGGGAGCCCACAGAGCAGTGGTGGCTGTCCCTGTGCCTGTCCTGTCATCACACAGACCCTGATCTGCAAGCTGCCATTTTTCTACCCCACAGGGGTACAGCCAGAGGGTCCCTGTGCCCCCCAGCAATGCCCCTTAAAGGGCACATGGGTAGGCTAGGTGCTCTGTGCACAGGTCTGGGATAAGTCTTGTCACACACCATCACGCCCATCTCTGGTGACTAGGGGGCTCTTTCCATCACAGTCACCAGCTTCTTTCCTCTCCACTGGCTGGATGTTGATTAGTTTGGGCTCACTGCTGGTGTGATTTAAGGACTTCACACTGCACACCCACTCAGCACTTCTGACACCATATTTCAGTGAGCACAACCTTTTTCAATCTTACCCAAGACTGACCTTGCTGTGGTCTTTTCTGTCCACTAGGGGGCAGCCCCACCCATATTTCATGCACATATTTCATATACAAGAATTTCTTTTCTTCTTTATTTCTTTTTCCTTCAAATTTAGTTATTGAGGAAAGAGGGAGGAGAGAGAGAAAGAAACAGAGCATCACGTTGACACAAATGATGCTGGGAATCAAACTCAGAACCTCATACTTGAGAGTCCAATACCTTATTCATTGCACCACTTCCCAAGACATACTTGATAGGTTTTCTTCGTCATCCCACCCTGTCATTGTAAACTCCACTTTCTTCCACTCATATTAGTGCATTTAAATGACAGACGAATCTTCAAACCTGAGTGTAGGACCCAGCATTTCCCCATTGGTTCCACAGACTCCCCTGGAGCGCTTTAAAGACAGACAAGGCAAGTCGCTGCACCAGTGCAACTAAACTGGAACTGCTGGACTTGGGGGCCTGCCAAGGGTACTTTAAAAAACTGTCGAGAGTCAGGCACAGTGGGTTAAGCGCAAGTGGCACAAAGCACAAGGACCGGTGTAAGGTTCGAGCCCCCGGTTTATTGATGTCGTTGTTGTTGGATAGGACAGAGAGAAATGGAGAGAGGAGGGGAAGACAGAGAGGGGGAGAGAAAGACAGACACCTGCAGACCTGCTTCACCGCCTGTGAAGCGACTCCCCTGAAGGTGGGGAGCCGGGGGCTCGAACCGGGATCCTTATGCCGATCCTTGAGCTTTGAGCCACGTGCGCCTAACCCGCTGCGCTTCCGCCCAGCTCCCCCACCCTGTTTGTTTTTTTACCGGAGCCCTGATCAGCTCTGGTTTATGTTGGTGCTAGGGATTGAATCTGGGATCTTTCTTTGGTACCTCTTTCTGCATAACCACTATGCTGCTTCTTCAGCCCTTCATCTCTCTGTTCTTCCTTTTCTTTTCTCTTTCTTTCTTTCTTTCTTTCTTTCTTTCTTTCTTTCTTTCTTTCTTTCTTTCTTTCTTTTTTTTTTTTTACCAGAGCACTACTCAGTTCTGGTGTATGGTGGTGTGGGGGATTGAACCTGGGACTTTGGAGCCTCAGGCATGAGAGTTGTCTCTCTGCCTTTCTATCTGAAAAGCTGGCCTTGAGCAGTGAAGCCCCAGCCATGGCTGAAAAAAAATCATTTATTGGAGTTGGGTGGCGGCACACCTGGTTGAATGCACACATTACAATGTGCAAGGATCCAAGTTCAAGCCCCAATCCCCAGCTGCGGGGGGAAAGGTCCACAAGTGGTGAAGCTGGGCTGTGGTTCTTTCTCTTTCCTTCATCTCAATTTCTGGATATCTCTATCCAATAAATAAAGATAACAAAAAATTATTTTCATGAAAAAAAAGGGTGTGGTAAATAGCATAATGGTAATGCCTGAGGCGCCAAAGTCCCAGGTTCAATCCCACACAGCACCATAAACCAGAGCTGAACAGTGCTCTGGATATATATATATGCCAGGCAATAGCACAGTGGGTTAAGCGCATGTGGCACAAAGCACAAGGACTGGCAGTGTAAGGATCCCGGTTTGAGCCCCCGGTTCCCCACCTGCAGGGGAGTCACTTTACAGGTGGTGAAGCAGGTCTGCAGGTGTCTATATTTCTCTTCCCCCTCCTCTCTCCATTTCTCTCTGTCCTATCCAACAACGACATCAATAACAACAACAAAAAAAACCACAACAATAATGACTACAACAACAATAAAAAACAACAAGGGCAACAAAAGGGAAAATAAATAAATATAAATATACATATATATTTCATGAGAAAAAGAGATATACCAGAGCACTTCTCAGATATGGCTTATGGTGGTGCTAGGAACAGAACATAGGACCTCTTGGGTCTTAATCATGAAAGTCTAGTTCACAACCACTGCATTATCTCCTGCATAAAACCATCTCATTATGATTGAGGGTTTTTTTTTTTTTTTGCCTCCAGGGTTATTGCTGGGGCTTGGTGCCTATACCAGGCATCCACTGTTCTTGGAGGCCATTTTTTCCCATTTTTTTGCCCTTGTTGTTACTCTTGTTGTCATTATTATTGTTGTTATTGTTGTCATTGCTGCTGTTGTTGCTGGACAGGACAGAGAGAAATGGAGAGAGGAGGGGAGACAGAGATGGGGAGAGAAAGACAGACACCTGCAGACCTGCTTCACCACCAGTGAGGCGACCTCCCTGCAGGTGGGGAGCCAGGGGCTTGAACCAGGATCCTTATGCCCGGTCCTTGTGCCATGGTCCTTCATACCATGTGTGCTGCATTACCGCCCAGTCCCTGTTTTTTTGTTTTTTTTTTTTATACCTTCAGGGTTATTGCTGGGGTTCGGTGCATGCACCACGAATCCACTGCTCCTGGAGGTTATTTTTCCCTTTTGTTGCCCTTGTTGTTGTTGTTGTTTTCCGTTGTTGTGGTTATTATTGTTGTTATTATTGATGTCATCATTGTTGGATAGGACAGAGAGAAATGGAGAGAGGAGGGGAAGACAGAGAGGGAGAGAGAAAGACAGACATCTGCAGACCTGCTTCATCACTTGTGAAGCGACTCCCCTCCCTGCAAGTGGGGATCCGGAGGCTCAAACTGGGATCCTTGCGCTGGTCTTTGAGCTTTGTGCCACATACGCTTAACCCGCTGTGCTACCACCTGGCCCCCCTGTTTTGTTTTGTTTTGTTTTAATAATGCCTGGTGCTCTATAAATATTTTATATTATTATTATTGTTTTTACCAGTGCACTGCTCAGCTCTGGCTTATGGTAGTATGGGGGCTTGAACATGGGACCTCTCAGAGCCTCATGCATGAGAGTCTATTTGCATAACCTTTATGCTATTTCCCCCACCCTAAATATTAGTTTATATATATATATATATATATATATATATATATATATGAAAGGTTCAGTTCAGAAGTTCCATCCCCATGTGATCTCAAGACACCTCTATCCCCCCCTCCTCCCCAGTCAAAGCAAAGGCTTCAAACACAAGAGACAGTGGGAACTCTGTGGCTTCAGATGGAGGCCTGGCTCACAGTCCCTGCCTACTAGCTCTATGTTCTTGGGTAGGTTTCTGGACCTCAATCTCCATCACCATCAAAGGAAGCTACTAGTCTGTCCACACTGATAATTACCTGGATTTAATGAGGCCAGAGCTGAAGCCCAGTGAGCAGTGGGCTCGTGCGGGGAAGGGTTCAGAACACGGGCCATCGTTACATGTGGCTCAAGCCCATCTGACGTGCTACTCATCTGGAAACTGGCTCTGGGATCGGTGTGACTAGCCACTGTGATTTCTGTCACAGGTTTCAAACATCCTGATACTGCTCTGTAAAGCAGAGATGTGGTTGTGGTGATCCATGCCAGGATGGCTCCCATTTGGCGACAAGGTTATCTGACACCTCACACAGAGCATCTGGGAAAGGCTTCAGCCACAGAAGCATGTAAGGCTCTGATAGTTGGGGGGTCCTGGGGTTAGTTCTCCCATACCCACAGATTCCATCACCAGTTCTCACAGCCCTGGGACAATGAACTGACTCCACACACTCTGTCATTGCAGCCTTTGGTGGCTTCAGACACCACCCCAGAGACACCTGCCAGGTGACGTAAAGCAGGCTGGACTCCATCTGCAAGGGGCAATGCAGTTACAAACCCACCACCGATGTAGCCAGAATGTAGGGCAGCAGTTGAAGAGACCAGCTAACTGTCCCAGGTCCTAAGACAAAGGGACAAACACAGAGCCTCCCAAGAGCCTCCATGTCAGCCTCCAGGCCGACTCAGCTGTTTGCAGGCCAGTCGCGTGCCCATGTAACCCAGAGCATACTGGTTCCACAGATACATACGTGCGCAGACTTGCCCAGAGACATACACTGGTCCTGATACAGGACCAGTGCAGAGTCACCCCCCCAAGGGAAGCCAGGCCTCCAGGGATAATGCGGCAAACATAATCTGCTTAGGAATAACTGAGTTTATTGCAAGTCTCAGTGTCTAAAGCCACGAGTGAAATTCTAAATAGGTTTCCTGAAAAGAGGAGACTCTCTGGAAAAGCAGCTTAAGCCTTATTTTCCATTCTCTGCTTTTCCAGTGAGTGAGAGCACAGCAACCCACAGGCCTCACCTGGTTTCTTATGGAGCCCCCACCCTGAAACAGTTATCACACCCTTAGACACAAATGACAGGGCGGGGAGGAGACACAGCAGCTGGGCAGGTCTTGCTGGAATGCAAGGAGCACCCCCATCCTAGTCAGTATCTGGTACAGCCACAAGACTTTCCAAGGAAGGAGAAACTTTTTAAAAATTTCATTTGAGGGAGTTGGGCTGTAGCGCAGTGGGTTAAGCGCAGGTGGCGCAAAGCACAAGGACCGGCATAAGGATCCCCGTTCGAGCCCCGGCTCCCCACCTGCAGGGGAGTCGCTTCCCAGGCGGTGAAGCAGGTCTGCAGGTGTCTGTCTTTCTCTCCTCCTCTCTGTCTTCCCCTCCTCTCTCCATGACGACATCAATAACAACCACAATAATAACTACAACAGTAAAACAACAAGGGCAACAAAGGGAATAAATAAATATTTTTAAAAATTTCATTTGATTTAACTTTTTTTTTTCTCCAACTGGGGTTCTTGCCAGGGCTCTGTGGCTGCACAATTCCTCCCCTCACAAAGCTTTATTTTTCTGTTTTTCTTTAGATAGAGGGAGAAGGAGAAGGGAGGGGGGAACACAGCCCCACTACTCCATTTGTGAAACTTCCTCTATGCAGGTGCTCCCATGTGGTGGGCTGGGTTCGAACCCAAGTCCTAGTGCATAGCTCAGTGTGTGCTCTGCTGGGTCCTGGCTGCATTGAGGAGGTGGTGCTGGGGGCCAAAGAACCTGAGCTCTAGGCAGAGTCAGTTAAGAGGAGGACGGAGGGAGTCGGGCGGTAGCGCAGCGGATTAAGCTCATGTGGCACAAAGCACAAGGACCAGCAGAAGGATCCCGGTTCGAGCCCCCGGCTCCCCACCTGTAGGCAGGTCCCTTCACAAGCAGGAAAGCAGGTCTGCAAGTATCTTTCTCTCCCCCTCTCTGCCTTTCCCTCCTCTCTCCACTTCTCTCTGTCCTATCTAACAACAATGACATCAATAACAATAATAACTACAACAATAAAAACAACAAGGGCAACAAAAGGGAAAATAAATTAATATAGAAAAGAAAAAAAAGAGGAGGATGGAAACAGACTATGGGGCTGGGGGTGGAGGGCAGGAGAGGAGAAGGCAGCATCTCCCACTGAGAAGGGGGTGTGAGGGCAAAGGGCAACCAACAGGGGTTCAGCTAGAACCCACCTTCCTCCAGCTCCACACCAGCCACCCGGAGAGTCTGGCCGGGGACATCCGCTGAACCCAGGGGCAGCTGCCACACCAGGAGGAGGCCCCCACAGGCCCCTGCAGGGCTGTCGGCCAGGTCCTTGGGGCCACACACTGCACTGCCACCTCCCACAGGGGTGGCGGCCAACCTCCCTGAGCACCCATGAACTTTGTGAGGACATGCTCAAAGCTGGGGGGGTGAAGATGTGAGGCGCTCGCTCTCTAGAAGTGAGGGGCAGCTGTGTCCGTGAGAGCAGAGCACATGTGGAGGGACCCAGGTCCTTTACCTGTATCCTGTCTTCCGGCAGCTCTGTTTTCATGGCGAGCATCTCCCGCGCATAGACGTCAGGGTAGTGAGCCTCATTGAACGCCTTCTCCAGCTCCTCTAGCTGATAGGAGGTGAAGATGGTCCTGAGGGAGCAAAACCAGACACTCAGGACCCAAAGATGGGAGGAATCTCCACTGTACCCTCCTCCATAGACAGAATGACCCTTCTCAGGCTGACTAAGGACACACACACACACACACACACACAAACACACACACACACACACACCTTTATTTTTGTTTTGACCAGAACACTGTTCAGCTCTGGCTTGTGGTGATGCTGGGGACCTTGAAGCCTCAGGCATCGAAGTCTTTTTCATAGCACACTTCCACTGATTTCCCTAGTCCAGTTTTTTAAAAATATTTATTTACTTATTCCATTTTTGTTGCCCTTGTTGTTTTATTATTGTAGCTATTATTATTGTTGTTATTGATGTCATTGTTGTTGGATAGGACAGAGAGATATGGAGAGAGGAGGGGAAGACAGAGAGGGGGAGAGAAAGATCCGCTTGTGAAGCGACTTCCCTGTAGGTGGGGAGCCGGGAGCTTGAACCGGAATCCTTACACCACCTTGTACTTTGCGCCACCTTTGCTTAACACGCTGCGCTACCGCCCGACTCCCTTGTTTTGTTTTTTTAAACAGGATGCTCCGTATCAAAAACGCCCTTCTGTTAGTAAGATGGTTAGTAAGGTAGTTAGTAAGGTTAGTAAGATGGTTAGTAAGATGGTTCTGTTAGTAAGATGGTTAGTAAGGAGGGGAAGGCAGAGAGAGGGAGAGAAAGACAGACACCTGCAGACCTGCTGCACCGCCTGTGAAGCAACTTTCCTGCAGGTGGGGAGCCGGGGGCTCGAACCGGGACCCTTATATCGGTCCTTGTGCTTTGTGCCACATGAACTTAAGCCGCTGTGCTACAGCCCAACTCCCAGCCACTGTACACTTTTAAAAAGAGGTTGACTCATTTATATTTATGCGACAGAATAAGAATGAGCAGAGCATCTTTCAGCACTGGCATGGGAGGGGGAAGTGGGGGGATTGAACCTGCAGCTTCTGGGGCCTCAGGCATGTGAGTGCTGAGTAGGACTGATGAGCTGCCTGCCCAGCCAGGTGTGCACCCTTCTGCACTCTTCATTCAAGGCTGGGGTGGCCCACGCTGCCTCTCTGGTTGCCAGGGACATTATGTCAGCCCTCAGTGGCCATGAAGATCTTTTGAAGGTGCCTTGGGGGAAGGGGTGTTTAGACCGAAATTTTAGAAAACACTTCGCCCTCCTCCTAAGCACAGAAAGAGGTGCTCCCCAGATATAGAAATGCCTGGGGCATAGCATAATGGTCATGCAAAAAGATCCTCATGCTTGAGGCTCCAAGCAGCCTGGGAGACATAGTGGTTGAAGTGCCGGACTCTCAAGCATGGAGGTCCCAAGTTCAATTCCTGGCATCACATGCACCAGAATGATGCTCTAATTCTCTCTCTTTTTTTATCTTCTTCCTTCCTCTTCCTTTCTCTCATAAATAAATCTTTTCGGAGGTCAGGTGGCAGCACAGTGGGTTAAGTGCAGGTGGTACAAAGTGCAAGGACCCATAAGGATCCCAGTTCAAGCCCCCGGCTCCCCACCTGCAGGGGAGTCGCTTCACAGACGGTGAAGCAGGTCTGCAGGTGTCTTTCTTTCTCTCCCCCCTCTGTCTTCCCCTCCTCTCTCCATTTCTCTCTGTTCTATCCAATAACGATGACATCAATAACAACGACAAGAAAACAACAAGGGCAACAAAAGGGAAAATAAATAAATATTTAAAAATAAATATTTTCAAAAAATTATTTTAGGGGTGCTGAGGGAAATAGCACAATGGTTCTGCAAAAAGACTTAAATGCCTAAGGCCCCAGGTTCAATTTCCAGTACCACCGTAAGCCAGAGCTGAGCAGTGCTCTGGTAAAAATAAAATATAATAAAATAAATGAATAAATAAATAAATACACTCAGAGTTGGAAACCACATTATCAGGTCAAGCTCTACAATTGAGAATTGAATTTCATGGTCTGGGAGGTGGAGCAGTGGATAAAGCACTGGACTCTCAAGCATGAGGTCCACAGTTCAATTTCCAGTTCAATGTACCAGATGTGATGTCTGGTTCTTTCTCTCTCTCCTCCTATCTTTCTCATTAATAAAAGAGAGAGAGAGAGAATTGAATCTCCCACTCTCTCAACTACTCCAATACACACTCCTCCCCCAGAGCTGCCCTTAGAATCCCTGCCTGTGCTCAGAATGCAAGGGCCGCCCTCCCACCACCCCACTCAGGCTTAATCACTCACACAGTTGGGGTCCCGAGTAGGGGGTTTCCATCTAGGTTACCCCAAGACTTACATAATCCCCAACTCTCCACAGTGACCTAATGGGATCATAAACTGCTTTAAGAATCTGGCAAAGGCTATATACATTTATCTCAGGAAAATGTGCAAATGAAATTGCCCAAAATATAAAATTAGGTTTGATGGGTATACCCCTGTCTTATATAAACCATTATACACTCACTAATACATACAGATTCACTTTTGGTATTTCACCAAGTTTGGGGTGAGGAGGCCACCCTCATCAAGCCAGATTCCACAAGCCAAGCTGGTGAAAATGGTGCATTCTTTGCCTGTCGGTCTCTGGGGTCTGTCCTCTGGGACAGCACAGGGGTTTAATCCTGCCTCTGTCTTCCAACCTCAGTGGACACAAGAGAGTAGTATAAACATAAGCTCCATGCCTTCCCGGGCTGATGCCAGCTCTAATATCTTGAGGGATGATGCAGCAGCTGTGTGAGGAAGAGAGATTCTGCTCTTTATAGAAAATGACCGCAGTGATTCTAAATCGTTTCACCTATTCTCTTGGGTGAGGGGGAGGGGCTAGAATGCTTATGTATACAGAAAGGTAATTCTACAGAACTGTGAGACTCTGCAGGATTCTATTTCTCCACAGAATGGCCACTGAAAAGACCATCAAAATAAACAACCCAAATGCACAAAGTCCCTTTCAAAGCCAGGGAAAGGGGGGAGCAGCAGGAGTGTCGCCGCTTCATGGAAGAAATGATGGGTCACATGCGACCATTCAAGGGCCAGTCTCTGCCCCGAGAGCTGTCATTTCCAGCTCAACAAAAACCTCAGCCCAACGATGCTCTGGTCTCCCTACCTCACCCCTTAAGTAAATGAATGTACACGCCTTCAAAAAGTCAAGTCAAGTCCCCCTCCCCCCACTCCTGGATCATTACCCATCCCAGTGGTGATGCTTGGATGTTGACAGGATTTCTCGGAGTGTCCCTATACCCCTACCATGTCCCAAACCCAGCTCCTGGCTTTATGCAGAGCCCAGACCCTTTGGGTTCTTACTGTATCCAACCCACAGAGGAGCCGAGCATTTCTGGCAAAGAGGAGAGGAGAGACAAAGATTCACACAGGAGGTGGGGGCTGGGGGGTGGGGCACGGGGAGAGACTCCCAAGCCTACTACCCCATCCCCACTCCTCTTTCGGACCTCAGCTAAACCCAGTATGTTTCCAGGAAATAAAGCAGTGACCCTCCTCCCCCAATCACTTCGACCCGAAGCCCCCAGAAAGCAGCTTTATTTTATTTTACTAAATAAAAGCTGCAACGAGTAGTCCCTCATTTGTCTTCTATAATCCGTTCCCTTCACACACTGGAAAATACCCAGGAACCTCAGGCAGGTAGGTCTCCCTGGGGGTGCTCTGGAAGGGTCCCTGCTATGGCTGGTGAAGGTGTGGGTCAGGGTCAGGGGCCCCAGGCGTGGCCTCTGGGCGATGGTGCAGCCACATGCAGAGATGGCCTGGTGCTGAGACACTGTCCCCACGCCCCAGGGCATCCTCAGGGAGCCCTTCACTCCAGCACCAGCCGCCCTCGCTCCCTGGCAGGGTGCCTACCCCACCCCCAGGACCAGCACAAGATCAGGTGGGCTAAGAGGTGTTTTGATGAATATTGGTTGGATGCATGAATGTAAAAAAAAAACAAAAAAACAAGATCCAGAATATGACTGAAGTCAAGGTTTCTGTTTAAAGTTAAATGAATGAACGAATGAATAAAACAAAAATGAAAACAAACAGCCCCCAGAAGGGAACTGAGATCTCAAAAACATTTCTTCCCCACATCCAAACCTAACTAACCCACAGGGGCCTCAGAAGTCAGGGAGAACATCTTAAAGACTTGGGAATTGGGGTGGAGGTATAGCATAATGGTTGTGCAAAGAGACATTCAAGCCTGAGGTTCTCAAGTCCCAGGTTCAATCCCCCACACCACCATAAGCCAGAGCTGACCAGTGCTCTGGTTGAAAAGAAAAGAAAAAAGACATTAACTATCTGAGAGTTTAAAAAAAAAAAAAAGGATTTGGGAATCAAGTGTGGACTTTGCAAAGGCCGAGGAAAAGGGTGGTGCAGAGATGCTAAGGACAAACTGGCAAACAATGGTGGGGGGCGTGGGGGGGCGAGAGCTCGCAGGTGGGAAATGTCCCGAGGCAGAGCGCACTCCTGCAGCCCAGCGAGCCTGGCGCGGACCGCAGCCTCAGGCGAAGCGCAGAGAAGCCTGCAGAGTGCAGGCAAGATGATTTCACTCCCTTAGAAACCTCACACCTGGGACCAGTTGGTGGTGCACCTGGTGGAGCGCACGTGTCACCATTCTCAAAGTGCCAGATTCAAACCCCCCCCCCCGCCCCCACCTCCAGGGGGGAAGCTTCACAAGTGGAGAGGCCGTGCTGCAAACCTGTCTCCCCCCCTCAATTTCTGTCACTATCAAATAAAAAAAATTAAGGATTCCAATACCAAACAAACAAAACCCAAGTACCAGGGAAGCCTCAGTCCAAGGGGTGGGAGGGCTCTGGGGGAGCTTATTTATCGGGACAGACACTTTGCAGGCCACCTACTGAGCTCTAACTTTGTGCAAGCAGCCCGGGTAGAGAGACTTCTCCGCAGCCTGTGCCCTAGTGCAGTCAGTCCATGCCACTCTGTCCTGTCGAAGACTGGCTGGTGGGACCGTCCAACCCACACATTTCCTGACTCCCCCACCCTCACTTCCATCTCCCATTTTACAGACAAGACATCTAAGGCTCAAGATAACTGCAGAAGTGGTTTTTGTTTTGTTTTTTGTTTGTTTGTTTACCAGATGCCTACTCAGTTCTGCTTTATAGTGGCGCTGGGAACCTAGGACTTTGGAGCCTCAGGCATGAGGCTATTTCTACCCCCCCCCCGAAAAATATGTCCATCGATGCAAACACCGCCATCAGGATTGGGGGGGGGCGGTGTGAACAGAAAGCCAGGCGGAGGAGTAGGCGCGGGAGGCCGCAGGTGCGCGGCTCACCCGGAATGTGCGGGCGCAGGGGTCGCACCTGGTCTCTGTGGCTGCCCCGGGTTCGGATCTGGCCAGGGCTGGGGCCTTCTTTCTTCCGCATGAAACGGGAGAAAGCCTAAGCCAGGGCCGCTAGTCCTTCTCATCCCGGGAGTCCCACACAAAGGTGGCCCCTTTCCTGGCGCTGCCTGGGGGCCCAGGTCTGGAAGCCGCCGGGAGGAGGGTGCGAGCCGCCGGCAGTTGGGCGGGCGCCGCGGGAACCTTACCGGTGCCGCCGTTTCTTCCGCTTCTTGGTCTGATTTAAAGCCGATTTGGACATTTTTCGATCGCTGGAGGAGACATCTTCGGAATCTGAAAAGCGGACGGAGGCACAAGCGGTAGAAGGCGGGGCGCGCTCGGAGGAGACCCCCAAGCCCCGAGGGCCCCAGCCCGGGCCGCCTGGTCTCGCCCGGGAGTCGGTCTCACCCCTGGGCCGCGGCGGCCTCGCGCACACCCGCACCCCAACCCTGAGCGCCAGACATTTCGTTGCAGAGAGGCAAAGGCCCCAGCCGCGGAGCGGGGCGTAGGTGCGGCAGCCCGGGGGTTCCCAGGACACCCCCTCCAACAGCACTCCAGGACCCGTTTCTGCTCCCCTGAAAGTTGTCCCCCAGTTGCGGGGCCGGGTGCGGCGAGCTGCGGGAAGCTGGGGGCCAAGGCTCCCGACACCCCCCCCCCTTGCATGCTTGCACAATGCGCCCTCGCTGCAGGCTGGGGAGGCCGCGGCGCACCGCTTTTCGTTGCCTTTTTCCTGACAAAAATAAAGCGATAACGAAAAATCGAGGTGAGGGGTTCTTGGCTGGAGCCGCAGCCCGAGGGCCGAGCGAGCGGGACTCCCCGCGGGAGGCTGCGGGTGTGGAGGCCCCGGCGAGGTCGGGGGCGGGGTGCGGGAGCCCAGATGCTCCGGGCGCGGGATGGTGTTTGCGTGGGGCGCGGCGGGGGGCTACAAGAGGAAAAAGGGGGGAAGGAAGTCCACTTGGGACCCCCCCTGGCCGGGACCCAACAGGGCACCGCTGTCCAGGCTGCCAGCGACCCCGCAGACCCGGAAGCCGGGCGTCGGTAGAGTGGCGGAGCTGGGGGGCCCTAGGCTGGCCCGGCGGCCTCCAACACCCCCAGCCCGGAATCCAGTGCGGGCCCCCAGTTCGGCTCCGCAGCAGAATCGGGGGGGGGGGGGAGGAGGAGGGGAGCGGGGAGAGCTGGACGCCTCCAGGCTGTTGGAAACGCTGGAGCTGAACCCGGCAGGTGGGCGCCTGGGGGCCACCCTTGGCCGCCCCAGCCCCGGCTGACCCCCGCGGCTTTGGCTGCGACCCCCGGCCGGGCACGGACTTCGGCGGCCGCAGGAGGCCTTCTGGCCCGAGGCCCGGCTCTTGCCCGCAGCCTGGCCCTCACCTACCCGAGCTGGCCGTCTGGCTGGTGTCCAGCGGCCCCGACGCTCTGCTCAGAGGCTGCAAGTGGACGCTCTGCGGGTCGGACAGCACTTCCAGGAAGGTGGGCTGAGCGTAGAAGCCAGGGAGCCCCCCGGGCCCCAGCAGCCCCATTCCTCCCACGCCAGCGGGACTGAGCACCGAGCGCGCCGCCAGCAGGTGCCCGGGGGCCAGGCCGTCGAGGGCGGCGCGCGGGTGGGAAGCGGGGGGCTCCTTGTTCAAGCCCAGGATCTCCTGGATGCCAAACCCGGTGCACCTGGCCGGCGCGCCCCCCGAGGTACTCTTGGCCACCGTCTCGGGTTTGGGTTTGCTCAGCGCTTCGCCCGCTTTGCCAGTCATCTCCCGCTTCTTCGGAGGCCCGAGGCCGCAAGACTGGGGCTCCCCCCACCCCCCCGCCGGGCTTCCCGCTAGGCGAAGTTGGTCCCAGGTGCCCCCTCCGGTGTCTAGTGCTCTGGAGCCCCAAGGAGATTCCCTTTTTATCCAACCAGGCGGCAGCCCAAGTGGGGTCAGAGCTGAGCAGCCAATCACCGGGGCCAGGAGCGATTAGGAATTCCAAAAAGCTGGCCGCTCCCGCGACAGGCACCGCCTGAGGGGCCGGGGCACTGGGGGCCGGGCGGGCGGGCTCTGCAGGATGCCCACCGGCAGGGTGACCAGGGTTCACGGCTTTTTCCAGAGGCAAAGTGGTTTGCTTTTCTGGGCAGAAAGAACCTGCCTGGGACGTGTCCCAGTAGAATGCTCAACTACTGTGCAATTTAGCAAAACAAACAAACAAAACTAAACAAAGCATCCATGTAGGTGATGGGGAGGCAGAGAACAAGTGCCCTGGCAGTGTGTATGTGTGTGTGGTGTCGCTGGAGAAAAAAAAGGGGGGGTTAATGAGAATGGTGGTGGAGCAGACTAGCACAGGATGTCATGCACACTTCAGAAGAACCACTCCACAAATACTGACCCACAGAATGAATGGTTCTAGAGCTCCCTGGCAGGACGAAAAGGAGATGATGACCTATTTTAGAGATCAACTATGGGCTTCTGGATATCTTAAAGCAAGTAGTAGATGAGCCCAGTTTCCATGGTCACTGCACAATTCTGGCTTAAGGTGTTGCTGAGGATCGAACCTACGACTTTTGATGCCTCAAGCATGAAAAACCTTTTGCATAACCATTATGTTATCTCCCTAGCCCTCATCCCTTATATTCTGAGCCTCTCACTACTTTTAAGCTTGGGGCTGGACTTTCACAATACATCTCATAGATCAAGTGGGAGTCTCTGTGCTTCCTAGATCACTAAGCAAACAGGAGGAAGAGAACAAGCATCCTGGGAGGTGGTGTAGTGGCGAGAGCATTAAATTTACAAGCTTGAGGTCCTGAGTTTGAGCCCCAGTATCCCATGTGCCACAGTGATGCTCTGGTTCTTTCTCTCTCTCCTTTAGGCCCAGTGTCACACTAGAGTTGGAAATACACACACAGTTATTCACAGGCACACTCATAACATGAACTTCGGAGCTACTGCACACTACCACCTCAGCTAACCCTTCCTGATCTTTTTGAAGCTAAATGACCTTCATGTGAACATCTTCACTCTGCCTATCATAAGCAGAGGGCATGCAGAACAGTGTCGGTTTAGGCAGAAACCAGAAAAGCAGCATAGGGAGAGAGACCGTAGTCAGGATTTTTTGGCCAGCCAAGTACAAATAGATGAAACATCTCCCTCCATTGTACTCCGTCCACTGTTAAGGTCCTTATAGTAAGTACCCTCTGCGGTTGCCGTGGAGCTGAAATGAGACATACCAGAAGACCCCACCGGATATGGAAAATGAGAGCTTGCTTATGCAGCTGCTGTAAGGTGGGTCTCCACTGTCTTTGACCTGGATCCTCAAAGATCTGGAACTAAACAGGAGCACCTCACAGTGCAGAAGGTGTTTGACAGAGATCACAGTTTACTCAAAGGGTGTCCCTCTCACCCCACAACAGTGCCTTGGCTACTGAGCACCTACATTGCCCCTGGTCCTGTGTGTGGCATCATCTCTGGTCCCTTGTAACAGCCCAATTAACACCGTGATTCCACACCCCAGCGGGGCACTAGCATAGCTATTCTCCCCAGTGAGATGCAGATGGGGATATGCAGGCTTAGGGCATGCTTCACCTTCCTCTCTATGGAGCTGGGCTCCAAGTGGCAGCACTCACACAGACAACAGTGTGAATGGTGCCCCGTGAAGTTGTGCAAAACAACGGCTTTATCTTCTAAATGAGAATTTTGATTCTCCAATGTCCAGGAGGTGGCACAGTGAGCAAAGTGTTGGACTCTGAAGCATGAACTCAGAAGTTTGGTCCCTTGGCATTGTATATGCCAGAGTGATGTCCTGTTGTCTCTCTCCTTTTCTCTTTCAATAATAAATAATAAAATAAGCCTTTTAAAAAATTATCTTTATTGGGAGTTGGGCGGTAGCACAGCAGGTTAAACACGGGTGGTGCAAAGCGCAAGGACCAGCATAAGAATCCTGGTTCGAGCCACTGGCTCCCCACCTGCAATGGAGTCACTTCACATGTTGCAATGCACAAGGACCCAGATTCAAGCCTCCCAATCCCCACCTGCAGGGTGAAAGCTTCTCAAGTGGTGAAGCAGGTCTGCAGGTGTCTATCTTTCTCTCCCCCCTCTGTCTTCCCCTCCTCTCCCCATTTTCTCTCTGTCCTCTCCAATAATGATGACATCAATAACAACAATAATAATAACTATAAGAATAAAATAAAAGGGCAACAAAAGGGAATAAATAAATATTTAAAAAAGAAAAAATTATCTTTATTTATTTATTGAATAGACAGCCAGAAATCGAGAGGGAAGGGGAGTGATAGAGAGGGAGAGAGAAAGAGAGACACCTGCAGCCCTTCTTCACCACTTGAGAAGCTTTCACCCTGCAGGTGGGGATTGGGAGGCTTGAATCTGGGTCCTTGTGCATTGCAACATGTGCACTCAACCAGGTGTGCCACCACCCGGCCTCAATAATATAAGTCTTTAAAAAGGGAATTTGGTGACCCCATCCAAAAATGGGCAGAAGATATGAACAGAATATTCACTACAGAAGAGATCCAAAAGGCTAAGAAACACATGAAAAATTGCTCCAGGTCGCTGATTGTCAGATAAATGCAAATAAAGACAACAATGAGATACCACCTCACCCCTGTGAGAATGACATACATCAGAAAAGGTAACAGCAGCAACAAATGCTGGAGAGGCTGTGGGGACAGAGGAACTCTTCTGCACTGCTGGTGGGAATGTAACCTGGTCCAGCCTCTGTGGAGAGGAGTCTGGAGAACTCTCACAAGGCAAGACATGGACCTTCCATATGACCCAGTAATCCCTCTCCTAGGATATACCCCAAGGACTCCATCATACCCAACCAAAAAGAAATGTGTACACCTATGTTCATAGCAGCACAATTCGTAATAGCTAAAATCTGGAAGCAATCCAGGTGCCCAACAACAGATGAGTGGCTGAGAAAGTTGTGGTATATATACACAATGGAATACTATGCAACTATTAAGAACAATGAACCCACCTTCTCTGACCCATCTCGGATGGAGCTAGAAGGAATTATGTTAAGTGAGCTAAGTCAGAAAGATAAAGATAAGTATGGGATGATCCCACTCATAAACAGAAGTTGAGAAAGAATAACAGTGACTAAATTTGAAGTAGAGCACCAAAGTAAAAACCCTACGTTGAGGGTGAGGGTGGATGTTCAGCTTCATGGGGCAGAGGGGGGAGGGGGGAATGGGACACAGTTTTTTGGTGGTGGGAATGGTGTTTATGTAAACTCCTATCACTTTTGTAGTAATATAAATCACTATTTAGTTAATATGAGGGGGAAAATTAAATATCTCAAACTTTTTAAATCACAAATGAGTCTTTTTTTATTTCTTTATTGGGGAATTAATGTTTCACATTCAACAGTAAATACAATAGTTTGTACATGCATAACATTCCCCAGTTTCCCATATAACAATACAACCCCCACTAGGTCCTCTATCATCCTTCATGGACCTGTATTCTCCCCACCCACCCCAGAATCTTTTACTTTGGTGTGATATGCCAATTCCATTTCAGGTTCTACTTGTGTTTTCTTTTCTGATCTTGTTTTTCAACTTCTGCCTGAGAGTGAGATCATCCCATATTCATCCTTCTGTTTCTGACTTATTTCACTTAACATGAATTTTTCAAGGTACATCCAAGATCCATCCAAGATCGGCTGAAAACGTTGAAGTCGCCATTTTTTACAGCTGAGTAGTATTCCATTGTGTATATATACCACAGCTTGCTCAGCCACTCATCTGTTGTTGGACACCTGGGTTGCTTCCAGGTTTTGGCTATTACAAATTGTGCTGCCAAGAGCATATGTGTACACAGATCTTTTTGGAGGGATGTGTTGGGTTCCTTAGGATATATCTTCAGGAGAGGAATTGCAGGGTCATAAGGTAGGTCCATTTCTAGCCTTCTGAGAGTTCTCCAGACTGTTCTCCACAGAGGTTGGACCAATTGACATTCCCACCAGCAATGCAGGAGGGTTCCTTTGACCCCACACCCTCTCCAGCATTTGCTGCTGTTACCTTTTCTGATGTATGACATTCTCACAGGAGTGAAGTGGTATCTCATTGTTGTCTTTATTTGCATTTCTCTGACAATCAGAGACTTGTTGCATTTTTTCATGTGTTTCTCAGCCTTTTGGATCTCTTCTGTGGTGAATATTTTGTCCAAGTCCTCCCCCCATTTTTGGATGGGGTTATTTGTTGTCTTGTTGTTGAATTTGGCAAGCTCTTTATATATGTTGGTTATTAAACTCTTATCTGATGTATGACATGTAAACATCTTCTCCCACTCTGTGAGGGATCTCTTGATTTGGGTAGTGGTTTCTTTTGCTGTACAGAAGCTTTTTAATTTGATGTAGTCCCATAGGTTTATATTTGCCTTAGTCTTCTTTGTAATTGGATTCGTTTCATTGAAGATGTCTTTAAAATTTATGCAGAAAAGAGCTCTGCCAATAACAGATGAGTCTTTTTACTACATAGGCTGAGTCTTTGATATGTTGACTCTCTTAAAAGCTTAGACCAGGGAGAACAGAAGCAACTGGTGGCACAGCTATATACAAATAATGTCAAAGGACATAAATTATGGTGATGTTGTATATGATACAGCAAATCAATCCTAACAAAGGGATATTTCAGACGAGATTGGGTGTGTTCAGGGTGGTATGGCTGTAGATAACAAAGGGATATTTCAAAGTTAACCCAATCGCCAAATAATGTGATTATAGCAATAACTATCTGTTATCTTCTTAAACCCTAAGACAGCAGGAGCCTCCTGCTTCCTCTGTAGAGCCTATATTTTCCTCAGTCCTGGAACCTCTCGTGTGGGGCTCACTTTCCTGCATGCTTCTCTCAATTCATACCAAATGATATTGCATCCACTGACCCCAACCTAATCAACACAAGGAGTACCACTTTAGCATGCTTCACTTCAGACTGTGTCCAGAGACATCAGACATGGAATGTCAAACCTTCACCCTCATTACTCGGGTGAGACCTTTCCTTTCATAGTATTCTCTAATCCCATTCCAGGAGGTTCACTTCCTGACAAAATTCCAAAACCTAGATATAGACCAGGTCCTGTAAGATAGAGCATATGTTGACATGTATCCATAAATTAGGGCAAAATATATACCTGAAAGCAAAAATACATAATAGTAGTGAGTCAGTATCAAGTTCATAATGAAATAGTGTCTATTTAGACTTAGATACCCTCCTCACCTACTTCCTATGACAGTTCTCTCACTCATTCCAAAGCTAACCTCATCAAAGCAAGGACTGCAAAAGCTGAATAAGGGCAAGAGACTGGCATACTTTAACGATGACTCTTTAGTCACTATCAGGACACCCAATCAGCTGGGGCCCAAGTTGGGGAGTCCTGAGATTCCAAAACAGACATGATGGTCCTAGACCTCGAATAAATCCCTCTCTCCATTGTTACCGGTCATCTCTATCAGGAACAACACAGTAGACCCCTTTGTGGGCTCCCATAGGACCTTGCCCTCAACTTGGATCAACAATGGTAGAGAATGTTCCATCCTCCAAAGGGAGGCTGGACAATATATTCTATGCTACACCTGGGGAAGATGGGTCCCTATATTGGGGTAGCTTGGAATGTTCCTACTCATGACCACAGAATATGAGCTCAGATCTACAGGGATGCAGAGGTCACATAGGCTCCTAAGCTGAATATGGGCCCCAGATCACATGAAATCAATGGGGTTTACAGTCAACAATATTTATACACCTTTCCCATATTAGGAGCTACTCTCTTCCCTGATCCAGCTTTCTGGTCCTTCTGCCAGCCAGGACATCACTTCCCCAGACAATAATTAGTATCTACCTGCATATCAGATTTCAGGCTCAGGCAAAAAACAAACAAACAAACAAAAAACACTAGTATAGCCACAGGCCCTTTGGAATATAACTAAAATATGCCTACTAGCTATCTACAAAATGGAGGACCCCCCCCAACTCTTCATCTGCACTATTCCAGCCCTTAGGTCCATGATTGGTCAACAATTTGTTTGGCTTTGTATGTTAACTCTCTTTTCAACCACCAGGTTCCAGATGCTAGCATGATGCCGACCAGACTTCCCTGGACAGACAACCCCACCAATGTGTCTTGGAGCTCTGCTTCCCCAGAGGCCTTCCCCACTAGGGAAAGAGAGAGGCAGGCTGGAAGTATGGATCGACCTGTCAAAGCCCATGTTCACTGCAGAAGCAATTACAGAAGCCAAACCTTCCACCTTCTGCATCCCACAATGACCTTGGTCCATACTCCCAGAGGGTTAAAGACTAGGAAAGCTGACAGGGGAGGGGATGGGATACGGAGTTCTGATGGTGGGAATTGTGTGAAATTGTACTCCTCTTATCCTATGGTTTAGTCAATGTTTCCTTTTTATAAATAAAAAATTAAATAAAAAAAAGGAAATTTGGGGGCTGGAGAGACAGCTCCCAAACTATGCACAAGACTCTCATTCCTGAGGCTCTGAGGTCTCAGATTCAGTCCCCTGCACCACCATAAACAAGCTGATCAGTTCTCTGGTCTCAATCACTCTCTCTCCGTCTTTCTTTCATTAAAAGAAATTTAAAAAATACAAAGAATTTTGATCCTCATCTTATAAATGTGGTAACTTAGGTTCTCAGAAAAATTAAGGTAATTTATTCCAAGACTCCACCTCGAACGAGTCTGGTATCCAAAGCTGAACCCTTCTCTCAGCCTCCTCTTAGGCCAGCCTGCCCTGGAGGATGGAGGAGGGTGCTATATTAATGGCATCTGTCATAAACCTGACTTATCATGGGCCCTCCACAGTGAACCAGACACCAGCCGATGGGCAAGGACGTGAGTGATGAGAAACAAGCCTGTGAGTGATGGAAGCTTGACTCTGGCCAGGAGACAAGGGTGAAAAATTTGACCAGACCCTGTGTCTGAAATCATCAGTCCTTAACAACAGGAGACAATCCCATCCTGCCCTGGGAGGCTGGGGATAGGGCCCACCACAGGCCCTGAGGTGTAGCCTTGCCAGAGGCTCCAGATTGGGGAGAGGGGGTTTCTCAGCCTAAAGTCTCTGAAAAGCTCATGACTAAAGGACATTTTTCTGAGTTTTTGGGGTGTCATTATTACTCTACAGCTGCCCAACTTAGACTAGACTCAAACTCAAGACATTATGGACTGGGAGAGGGGACACTAGGGGGAGACTGACCCCCTAGAGCTTGGGCAAGAGTGAGGAGAAGAACGTGTACCCCTTCAGAGACATATAGATTTGTCACCCTGGATTCAATTGTTGAATCCGTTACAGATCCACTCTGTGGTTTTAAGCCAATAAAAATTCTCTCTTGGGAGTAGGGCGGTAGCACAACGGGTTAAGTGCACTTGGCGCAAAGCGCAAGGACCAGCGTAAGGATCCCAGTTCGAGCCCCCGGCTCCCCACCTGCAGGGGAGTCGCAGGGGAGGTGAAGCAGGTCTGCAGGTGTCTTTCTCTCCTCCTTTCTGTCTTCCCCTCCTCTCTCCATTTCTCTCTGTCCTATCCAACAACGACGACATCAACAACAATAATAACTACAACAATAAAACAATAAGGACAACAAAAGGGAATAAATAAATAAATATATTTTTAATCTTTTTAAAAAATTCTCTTTTAACTTTGACCACTTGATCTATAGCCCGGCCTTGCACTGGACTTGGGAGCATCTCCCCAACTGCTGGATTAGTGTCAGGGCCAAAGATACAAACTCTAGAACCAAACGCTTGAGTTTCGGCTTTTGCTCCATCACTTTCTTGGGAAAGTCACCCAGCCACTCTGTGTTCTCTGTGCCTCAGTTTCCTCTTCCATAAAATAGGGATAATGGTGGTACCTAGCCTTTAGAATTGTCACAAAGAGTGGCCCAGGAGGTGGTGCAGTGGGTAAAGTGTTGGACTCTCAAGTGTGAGGTTCCGAGTTTAATCCTTGGCAGCACATGTACCAGAGTGATGTCTGGCTCTTTCTCCTCCTCCTTTCTTTCTCATTAATAAATAAATAAAATCTTTTAAAAAAAGAATTGTCACAAAGATTAGACATGGATGATTCGGGAGTTGGGCAGTAGCACAGCAGGTTAAGCGCATGTGGTGCAAAGCTCAAGGACAGGCAGAAGGATTCCGGTTCGAGCCCCCGGCACCCCACCTGCAGGGGAGTCGCTTCACAGGCGATGAAGCAGGTCTGCAGGTGTCTATCTTTCTCTCTCTCCCCCCTCTGTCTTCCCCTCCTCTCTCCATTTCTCTCTGTCCTATCCAACAACAATGACATCAATGATAATGACAACAATGAAACAACAAGGGCAACAAAAGGGAATAAATAAATAAAACCTAAAAAATTTTTTTTTTAAAATTCAACTGGAGAAAATTAAAAAAAAAAAAGGACAATGCTGAAACTGGTGAATAAAGCTATCTCAGGGCATACAGAATAAGTGAAATAAGTCAGAAACAGAAGGATGAATATGGGACGATCTCACTCTCAGGCAGAAGACTGAAAAAAAAACACACAAGTAGAACCTGAACTGGAATTGGTGTATCGCACCAAAGTAAAAGACTCTGGGGTGGGTGGGTGGGGAGAATACAGGTCTAAGAAGGATGACAGAGGACCTAGTGGGGGTTGTATTGTTATATGGAAAACTGGGGAATGTTATACATGTACAAACTATTGTATTTACTGTTTAATGTGAAACATTAATTCCCCAATAAAGAAATTAAAAAATAATAATAATAAAATTAAATTTAAAAAAATAAGAGTTTTGTGAGTATTATTCTTATCTTTGTGTAGAAGAATGCTAGACTTTGGATTGGTACTACAGTGAAGAATAAGGCAGATGTAGCCCCCGCCTGCATGGAATCTGGGCCTGTGATTGAGGAAGGTGACATTTTAAAGCACTTAGTTTGGTGCCAGGTCCTGGGGACTCAATACATCGTGGATGGTTCTACTGTTACTAATGGATGCCAGACCCCTTATTGCATTTAATCCACTCAGTCTCTTGGGAGGGCCGAGAGTTCTGTCTCCCCCGTTACAAACAAGACACCACGTCTCAGGGTAGGGGATTTAGGGACGAGGGAAGATGTGTCTCTTGCCTTCACCTCGTAACTGGGTGTGTTTTCACCACCTACAGGCAAGTTATTCTCCCCCGCTGCCAGCTACCCTAACCTAGTCATTATCCGACCATCAACAGCAACTGGGGCAGGGGCCAGAAACTGGAAGAAAGAGAAAAGATCTGTGTTTGGATCAATAATCCCGTTATGCATGTGTCACCTATGAATGTGTTCCACTTTTTTTTTTTAATTTTATTTATTTATTTATTTTCTTTTGGTTGCCCTTGTTTTTATTGTTGTTGTAGTTGTTGTTGTTATTGATGTCGTCGTTGTTGGATAGGGCAGAGAGAAATGGAGAGCGGAGGGGAAGGCAGAGAGGGGGAGAGAAAGACAGACACCTGCAGACCTGCTTCACCGCCTGTGAAGCGACTCCCCTTGCAGGTGGGGAGCCAGGGGCTTGAACCAGGATCTTCATGCCTGTCTTTGTGCTTTGCGCCACATGTGCTTAACCCGCTGCGCTATCGCCTGACTCCCTGTGTTCCACTTTTTGTCTTCAAAGCCGCTGTGTGTTTTGGGCTTACCCCTGGAAAGTGAACCTTGTCTTTGCTTCTGCTAGAAAGTTCTCCTAAGAGTCTCCTGAGAGAGAGTCCTAAAGACTGTGACGTCCTGTTCTCCCGTCACTAGACACTGGGTTATACGCTCCTTTTGTTCAGTACAGAGGCTGGCGCTGGGAGGAAAATGAGAGGGACTCGGACCCGCATCTCTGCACAATGAGCATTTATTTTTATTATTTTCTTTATTACTGATTTTACAGAATTAAAAGATAACGGAGTACAATTCCACACCATCCCCACCACCAGAGTCTTGTGTCCCTATTCCCTCCATTGGAAACTGCAGTGCTTCTCCCAAGGTCACAGATATGGGTTGACTGTAATCTCTATATCTATTTTATCTACACACACACACACACACACATTTTGACCACTTTTTTCTCTTCCTTTTAAAGTCACGCCCACACCTGTCACTACTTCTGAATGTCTTTCCTCTTCTCTTACCTTTTCTCTCTAGCTCCTGACATAACTGGGGTTCAGAGAACATAACTGGGGTTCAGAGAACATAACTGGGGTTCAGAGAACATAACTGGGGTTCAGAGAACTCTAGTTATCTTCCCTTAACATTTCTCCTCCTCTAGGATTATGGACAAAATAAAGAAAATTTATTAACTTCTGAATTTTTTCTTTTTCTTTTAACCAGAGCACTGCTCAGCTCTGGCTTATGGTGGTGCAGGGGATTGAATCTGGGACTTTGGAGACTCAGGCATGAAAGTCTCTTTGCCTAACCATTATGCTATCTACCCCTCCTCCTAAACTTTTTGTTTGTTTGTTTCAACGAATTCTCCCAAATTAGCCTAAAAGATGTATATCACTTTTCTTCTTATTTTATTTTATTATTTGTTTATTTATTCATTTATTTATTTATTTTTACCAGAGCACTGCTCAGCTCTGGCTTATGGTGGTGCAGGGGATTGAACCTGAGACCTCGGTGCCTCAGGCATGAGAGACTCTTTGCATAACCATTATGCTATCTACCCCTGCCCTTATTTATTTTTATAGGGCAGAAAGAGATTGAGACGGGAAGGGGGATTTGGAGGGAAAGAGACAGAGAGGGGGGCCAGGCAGTGGCACACCCAGTTAAGCCCTCACATTACAGTGCACAAGGACCCAGGTTCAAGCTCCTACTCCCCACCTGCAGGGGAAAAGCTTCACGAGTGGTGAAGCAGGGCTGCTGGTGTCTGTCTGTCTCTCTCCCTCTCTATTTCCCCAAGTTCTCTCTATCTCTATCCAATAAAAATAAAAATATTTTTAAAAAGAAGAGAGACTGGGGAGACAGCTTGATGGTTCTGCAAAAAAGAAGACACAGAGAGACACCTGCAGCCCTGCTTCACCACTCGTGAAACTTACTCTCTGCAGGTGGGGGCCAGGGGCTTGAACCTGGGTCCTTGGGCATTGTAGTGTGTGGACTTAACAGGGTACACCACCATCAACTCCCTGTGTATCACTTTACCTGAGATTAATTTTTTTTTTTTTTTTTAGTGTAGGGGTAAATAGCATAATGGTTATGCAAAGAGACTCTCAAGCCTGAGACTTCAAGATCCCAGGTTCAATCCCCTGCATCACCATAAGCCAGAGCTGAGCAGTGCTCTGGTAAAAATAAATAAATAAATAAATAAACAAACAAATAAATAAATAAAACAAATAATGAGAGGAGAGAGAGAGAGAGATGCAGAGAGGGAAGGGAATCTCTCTAGCATATGCCATGCCTGTATGCCTGTACCAGGGATCAAACTCAAGATCTCACATGTGCCAAAGCCCAATGCTGTACTACTGAGCCACCTGTTCTGCCCCTGTACTACTTTCCTGATGAGGAATCTGCCTCAGAGAGAGTGGGGTGACCTGCCTGGGGGAAGGCAGCTGCCTAGACCAAGCAGAGTCCAACTCTCTTGCTTTCTTGAGTTAATTTTTCTTTTGTTTTGTTTTATTTTCAAATTTCTTTTCTTTTTTTTTTTCTGAGAGAGTGTGTGTGCAAGACCAGAGCACCACCACAGCATATGCAGTGTCAGGGACTGAACCCAAGGCCTCACACATGGAGGTTGGGTCTTCTCTTACTGAGTCACTTCCTCAGTTGCACCTCCTTGTTTTCTTGAAGCTAGAATCCAAGTCTCAAGTAGAGGAGGAGGGGAGATATGTCCCTGCAATATGTAAGTGGCCATCCTTCCCCAGGGAGAATGGGGGAGACGGAGGACCCCCCCCCCAACACACACACACAGTGGTTGGCAAGAGCTCCTGAGGACAGGGCTGGATGAAATCTTGGAATCCTGGCTTCCTAGGGGCATCTTGCCTCACATCCCTGGACCTGTTTCCTTCTCCTAGTTCTCAAGGGATAAATAACCTAGGCATTTTGCTTAAATTACTGACACTTTTATTACACACACACATCCACACTAGAAGATGTATATTCACTTAATCTTTAAAAAAATTTTTTTTAGTGATTTTTTAAAAAAAAATCATTTATTTATTCCATTTTGTTGTCCTTGTTTTATTGTTGTAGTTATTATTGTTGTTATTGATGTCATTGTTGTTAGATAGGACAAAAAGAAATGGAGAGAGGATGGGAAGACAGAGAGGGGGAGAGAAAGACAGACACCTGCAGACCTGCTTCACCTCTTGTGAAGAGACCCTCCCCTGCAGGTGGGGAACTGGGGGCTCGAACTGGGATCCCTACGCTGGTCCTTGCACTTTGCACCACCTGCACTTAACCCACTGCGCTACTGCCCAACTCCCTTAATCTTCTTTTTTTTTAAATATTTTTTGTTTATTATTAGATAAAGACAGAGAAATTGAGAGGGGAGGGAAGACAGAGATGGAGAGAGACAGAGAGACACCTGTACCCCTGCTCCACTGCTCATGAAAATTTCCCCCTGCAGATGGGGATGGGGGGCTTGAACATGGATCCTTGAGCACTGTAATGTGAGCACTTAAACAGGTGTGCCACCTCCTAGCCCCTCTTATCTTCTTCTTACAGATATAGAAATATATGTATCATTGCTCAGCTCTGGCTTATGGTGGTTCTGGGGATTAAATCTGAGATTCTGGATCTGTTTACATAATGATTATGCTATCTCCCTGACCCTGCATCGTTACATTCAGACACTAGTGAATTGTGCAGTATTTAAAACCAGATGAATTCATTTTATTATTATTTTATTTTATTAAGATTTTATTTATTTATTCATGAGCAAGATAGGTGGAGAAGAGAAAAGAACCAGACATCACTCTGGTACATGTGCTGCCAGGGATTAAACTCAGGACCTCAAGCTTGAGGGTCCAGTGGTTTATCCAAGGCTCCTACAAATAAGGTATAAGAAGCTCTACATCTGCAGGGGAGTTTATTTCTCAGTGGGGTCCCTGTGTCAAGCAGGCACCGCTAGGCTTTGGCTCTGAACTGCAGGTGCTTCTAGCTGGCTTTGCTTCCTCATCTCACCCTGGGACTTGTGACTACCAACGCATGGCAGAGGTCAGGATGAGCAGAGATTGAACCAAAGCACACAAATCCACGGGAAACCTCTGCTTAGCTCATGTCTGCTCATCTCCCATTAGCTGAAATCAGACCAATAACCAAGACCAAAGGCAAGGGGTTGAGACACGAGGCACCTTCACCCAGGCACACATGTGTGGACACACACGAAGAGCCATAGCAGGAGTGGAGAGGGAAGACTTGTGACAGGAGGCATACACTGTCTTGTCAGCCACCGGTACCATTTACTAAGTGGCTGGTGCGGTGCCAGCTCTGAGGTATCTTGGCTCAGTGGCTAAGGACTTGGTTGTGGAATGAGATGGCTGGGCTCAGACCCTGGCTGCAGTGCTGTAAACTCAGCCATTTCAGGCAGTTATTCGACCTCTGGGAGCCTCAGTTTTCTCTTCATTAAAGTGAGGACAATTGAACACACATAAGGTGTGTGAGAATGACAAGAGATAGCAGATATGAAACTCTTGGCCTGATAAGTGATGTGTGGAAGACACATACAAATGCCATGTCTAAGGGCCGGGTGGTGGCACACCTAGTTGAGAGCACATTACAGTGCACAAGGATCCAGGTTTGAGCCCCTGGTCCCTACCTGCAGGGGGAAAGCCTTGCAGTTGGTGAAGCAGGACTGCAGGTGTCTCCCTCTCTATCATCACCTCCCCTCTCAATTTCCGTCTATCTCTATCCAATAAATAAATAAAGATAATAAAAATTAAAACAAATAAATGTCATATCTACTTCATTTCCTCACAAGACCCTAGAGTTTAATTACCCCAAACTGTGTGTTATCCTGGGAACTCACCCCTTCCCCAAATGCTGACTATGTCAAAGGTGGTGAAACAGGTCTGCAGGTGTCTGTCTTTCTCTCCCCCTCTCTGTCTTCCCCTCCTCTCTCCATTTCTCTCTGTCCTATCCAACAATGACGACATCAATAAAAACAACAATAATAACTACAACAATAAAACAACAAGGGCAAAAAGGGGAATAAATAAATAAATATTTAAAATATATATATTGTCTGGGAAGATGTAGTCAGAGGTGAACATAGAACTAGGAAGCTAGGGAATTGGGCGGTAGTGCAGCAGAGCAGGTTAAGTGCAGGTGGCTCAAAGCGCAAGGACCGGCGTAAGGATCCAGGTTCGAGACCCCGGCTCCCCACCTGCAGGGAAGTCGCTTCACAGGTAGTGAAGCAGGTCTGCAGGTGTCTATCTTTCTCTCCCCCTCTTTCTTTCCCTCCTCTCTCCGTTTCTCTCTGTCCTATCCAACAACAGTGATATCAATAACAACAATAATAACTACAGCAACAATAAAACAACAAGGGCAACAAAAGGGAATAAATAAATAAATATTTTTTTTAAAAAAGAGCTAGGAAGCTGTATTAGGGCAGAGAGGAGCTCCCAAACTTGAAGAAAATATATAAATACAATTAACTGTTTACCACATCAGTCTGACTCAGGGCCCGTGTATAATTCATATTTAGCACAGGAGCCTATATATTGCCTCTGAATTTCTGTCAGTCTGATCTCAGTCCATGGTCACAGCTCGGAATATTCTAGGCTGTCATTTCAGGACCAGTTTTCTTTGAATGGGAGAGTAGGATGACTCAGCCTCCTTCAGAAAGTGGCACAGTTCCTACCATTGTTACTTTATCGTGAGAGCAAGGTCCTGGAGAGGCCCTCAGAAGAGCTTGTGACCATGTTCCTGATGGAAGTGACTGCCTGTGAAGCAACTCCCCTGCAGGTGGGGAGCCGGGGGCTCAAACCGGGATCCTTATGCCAGTCCTTGCGCTTTGCACCACCTGTGCTTAACCTGCTGCGCTACAGCCCGACTCTAAAGTTAGCTTTAAGTTTTACTGCATTTACTTTCTGATGATTCTAATAAAGATTATCATAGGGATGATAAATGCCCTTTAGTGGATATATATTTTTTTGCCAGTATATCCCTTGGCCAATTGTATATAGTGTCTCTTCTAAAGATTATCAAAGGGTGACAGTAATGCTGATGCTGTCAGAAGAGATTAGGAGATATATCTTACTTATCTTCTTTTGTGTAGTTAGTTGAGTACATAGGGTGATTGAGGGAAGTGAAGTAGGGGCCCAAGCAATAAGTATTTGATTAGTGTTTTTTTTTTTTTTTTTTTTTGCCTCCAGAGTTATTGCTGGGACTCAGTGCCTGCACTGGGATACATTGGATCGACCTTCTCGTGGTGCATCCCGTGAGTACCCATTCATTGGGGAAACTGACGATCCTTCCTAGCCGACTGAATCCACATGGATCCCAGTCACTTTCAAAGCCAGCAACAAGCAGCTCCTGACAGCTTTCAACCTGACGCTGTTGACTGGCTACGGAAGAAGGGCAAACGCTAGAAGAAGTGCCTGCACTATGAATCCACTGCTCCTAGAGGCTATTTTTTCCCTTATTGTTTATTGTTGTTTTTATTTATTATTTTATTGTTGTTGTAGTTATTGTTGTTGTTATTGATGTCGTCATTGTTGGATGGGACAGAGAAATTGAGAGAGGACTGGAAGACAGAGAGGGGGAAAGAAAGACTCCTGCAGACCTACTTCACCACTCATGAAGCGATCCCCCTGCAGGTAGGGAACTGAGGGCTTGAACTGGGATCCTTACACCAGTCCTTGCACCATGTGCATTTAACCCGCTGTGCTACTGCCCTTCCCCCTTGATTAGAACTTTGTTTATTTATTTATTTATTTATTTATTCATTCATTCATTCATTCATTTAAAAAAAAGAGACATTAACAAAACCATAGGATAGGAGGGGTACAACTCCACACAATTCCCACCACTAGATCTCTATATCCCATCCCCTCCCCTGATAGCTTTCCCATTCTCTATCCCTCTGTGAGTATGGACCCAAGGTCATTGTGGGTTGCAGAAGATTAGAAATTTTATAGTGATACTTACCTGGCAGGGGACATACCACGATCACGAAGGTGGTTTTCCCATGGCGAGGCTTATCCATTGCACTCCGTGCACTTTGCGCCATGTGCACTTAACCTACTGCCTGGCACCCTAAGGTGTTGGACTCTTAAGCATGAGGTCCCAAGTTCAGTCCTCCCTGGTAGTGAATGTACCACCAGAGTGATGTCTGGTTTTCTCTTTCTCTCTCTCTCCTTTCTCATAAATTAATTAATTAATTAAATTAAATTAAATAAATAAAATCAAAATAGAAAAGTAAAAATCATAGTCCCAAGATTAATTCCCCCATCAGCCGCTCACTAGCTGTGTGACCTGGACAAGTATTTGTGCTCTCTGTGCCTCTGTGTCCCCTTTTGTATGTGAAGCTTGCAGGAAAACTTCCTGGCGGAAGCTCCATAAGGGCTGGGCTGTGAAACCAGGATGTCCACAGAGGCTCTCTCCTCAACCTGCTCCCCACCCATCCCGCCCCAACCCACCCCACCCCTCCTTCAGCTATGACCATGTCCTCTTAATGTTCTTCCATCAAACCGGGGGCAGAAACACCTGTCTGGAAAGATCCTACCCCACCCAGCACCTCCTTGTGTTTCCTTTGCTTTATTGAGACAATGCCCATTTAGAAGAGGACTGTTGTCACATGTGGCGGGAAGCACAAAAACCAGCCTAAGGATCCCGGTTCGAGCCCCCGGCTCCCCACCTGCAGAGAAGCGGTGAAGCAGGTCTGCAGGTGCCTCTCTTTCTCTCCCCGTCTCTGTCTTTCCCTCCTCTCTCCATTTCTCTCTGTCCAAGCTAACAATGACAACATCAATAACAACAATAATAACTACAGCAACAATAAGAAACAAGGGCAACAAAAGGGAAAAATAAATAAAATATTTTAAAAAAAGAAGAGGACTGTTGTCACTGGGCCCACAGTCCCACAGCACCCCAAGTCCGCTGCCGCTACTCCTCACCCCCGACCAAGCTGCCCTCTCCCGCCTTCCCCTCGTGAACCCTTGGGTGCACTGACATGAACCCCTTACAGATATTCACCGTTATCCCTGCTTGCTCTTATTTCTAAGGACATCCTAAGCTTATGCCCACTTCCTCTTCCCCAGCATCAGCCCCTAGCACAGCCCAAGGGCCCCAAGAGGAGGCAGGTTTTGAGGCAGGAGGGAGACCCAGCCCCAGCACCCCCAGCAGAGGGGAGAAGGACCAGGAAAGTGTCAACCTCGCAAGCTCGTCCCACTAAACACAGCAGAATAGAATGCTGTCGGTTTGAATTTTCTGTTCATTGGGATTGGTTAAGGTTAGGGCAGGTCAGAGTGTGTTCTGGCCCTCTTTGGGGGTGGGAGCTGATAATAATGGGGTGACGGGTTGCCCCAGGTATGAGGGTCTCCTCTCCTCCCCCTCTGCAGTTTTCAGGAAGGGGTTGGTCAAGGAGGGACCTCTGACCAAAGGGTCTGCTCCCTTAATAAGCCAGTGAGGAAGAGAACTTTGTTGTTATTGTTGTTACTGGGGCTCCACTGCTCCAGGCCAACTTTTTTTCAGATAGAAAGACAAAGACAAGGGCCTGGGTGGTGGTGCAGCTGGCAGAGAGCATACGCTACCGTGCTCAAGGACCTGGGTTCAAACTCCCATCCCCACCTGCAGGAGGGAAGCTTTATGAGAGGTGAAGCAGGTCAGCAGTTGTCTATCATTCTCAGACTCTCTCTATCTCCCCCTTTCTCTCAATTTCTCTGTCCTATCAAAATAAAAGGGGAAATGTAAAGAAAGGGTGTTGTTAATTCATTGTTTAGGAACTGAGTCCCAGCAATAATTCTGGTGGCAATAATAAAAATAAATATCCCTTAAATAGAAAGAGAGAGAGAGTGGTCCAGGAGGTGGTGCAGTGGATAAAGCACTGGACTCTCAAGCAGGAGGTCCCCAGTTCAATCCCTGGCAGCACATGTACCAGAGTGATGTCTGGTTCTTTCTCTCTCTCTCCTGCTGTCTTTCTCATTAATAAATAGTCTTAAAAGAGAGAGAGAGAGAGGAAGGAAGAAAGGAAGGAAGGAAGAAAGGAAGGAAGAAAGGAAGGAAGGAAGGAAGGAAGGAAGGAAGGAAGGAAGGAAGGAAGGAAGGACACCACAGCACAAAGCTTCCCTCAGGGGCAGTGGGGAGCAGATTTGTACCTGGGTTGTACCCATGAACACGCATGTGCATGAGCTCTTTTGTCAGGCCCCAGAGAGTGTGACTTGAATGGGTTTTTTTGTCAACATCTCTCTAGCAACCCAGATTCTGGCTTGGGCCAGAAGGGGTGGGAATTCCCAGGTGAGGGGAAGGGGTGTGTCAGCATCCCCTGGAGCCCCACTGTGAGGAGAGCCACAAGGTCCACCCTGGGGCCACCTTAGCAGGCCAGAGGCACCTTAGTGACAAACCGGATCTGGGGTGACCTCAGCCCGGGGTGACTCCATCCACGCCCACCTCTCAGTTACTCACAGACTGCTGTCTTCCCCTCAGAGACAACCCTCCACTCAGGTTCCTTCCTCCAAGGGGCCTTACTCCCCCACCCCCCTTAGCAGTGGAGCTCTGAGGAGCCTTGAGGGGGTGTTCGGCAAGCCTGCTATTGTTTGATCCCCAAGGGTCAGAGCTGGGCTCTCCTGTTGACATCTTGTGGAGTCCAGTGGGGACAGAAACAGGACCCAGGCTGGGGATAAAGTGGAGGCTGATGTCTCCATTTTCCTCCCAGGAGTTGAAGGAATTAAATCAAGATGTAGTGAGGGCCCACACTGGGGCAGACCCCCAGAGCACACACACAGGGGGCAGGGGTCCCACCTTGGGTTGGGAGCGTTGAATCTGTAGGGAGGGAGGAAGCAGAGGGAGAGAGGCTGAGCTTGGCCTTGGCTCCTCTCCTGCCTCAGCTGAGGTGGCCAGACTTGGGTGGGGAGGAGCAGGCCTGGGGCTGAGGAGGGTAGGGCTGGGCTACCAGCCCTTTTGTGAGCCCTTTTAATTCGTGTAAATGAGGGTTTTTAATTTGTTATTCTGGGTTTTATTTCTATTACCATCTCATTTGCCTCTAAACCCTATTTTGCCCCAGCCTGGACTGAATTCCGTTTGATGCATTAGGACTAATACTCCTCCCTAAGGGTTAGATGTTTTCTCCCTACACAAAAGTCGCTTATTTTGGATAAAGAGACGATTAGATTTAACTTTAATATTTTAATGGCAGCTGGGATTAGTGGGTAAACAGCCCTGACTGGGGTTGCTGCGGATTAGGTCCTGATAAACTCTCAGATTGGGAGCCCCCCACACACACTCCACTTTCTGTTTTCCACAAAGTGCTTTTTATTATTTTTTCACTGAGGGGGGAAAAAAAATCCCTTGTCTTTTGGAGCACCATAAATTCCATTTGCTGTTTTCTATTAAATCAAGTTGATTAAATTCGTTGTGACTCTTTGCACATAGATCTTTTTAATTTTAACGTCTCCAGCATAAAATCTTTAATGGCACAATTTGAAATGGCTGTAATATTCAGCGCAGGCCTTGATAAAACAGATGGAAATGAGGTTCTCCCAGGGAGGGGGGTCCTGGTGGGAGGGCAGAGTCACGAGCAGGCACGAACGTCCAGGAGAAGGCACGGGACGGATAGATGACACCTGAAGGCCCAGACCAGTCCAGGCTCCAGTCCCTGTTCTGCTGCTTCCTTGCAGGGTCCCAGGAAGTAACCTCAGTGATGTGCACAGAGTGCTTGTTGTGTAGGTGACATACATACACACATTTAGTTACTGATAGAGAAAGAAAGATAAAGAACCAGAGCATCAGGGGCTGGGCGGTAGCACAGAGGGTTAAGTGCACGTGACGCAAAGTGCAAGGACCGGTGTAAGGATCTCAGTTAGAGCTCCCGGCTCCCCACCTACAGGGGGGTCACTTTGCAAGCAGTGAAGCAGGTCTACAGTTGTCTCTCTTTCTCTCCCCCTCTGTCTTCCTCTCCTCTCTCAATTTCTCTGTCCTATCCAAAAACAACAACAGCAATGGCAGTAATAATAAGGGCAACAAAATGGGAGAGAGAGAAAGTGAGATAATGCCAACCAGAGCATCACTTTGCATATAGGATGCTGGGGGTTGAATCTGGGGCCTTATGCTTCAAAGTTCAGCACCTTACTCACCAAGCCACCTCCCAGGCCCAGTAATTTTTTTTTTTTTTTAACCAGAGCACTGATCAGCTCTGGCTTATGGTGGTGCAGGGGATTGAACCTGGGACTTTGGAGCCTCAGGCATGAGAGTCTACTTGTATAACCATTATGCCCCCAGTAATCATTTTTTAAAGACTTATTTTATTGCAGTCTTCCAAAGGGGCTGCTGACCACTAGTGGTGAAGCAGAGTTCCCTTTTTCTCCACAACCTCATCAACATTTTGTTTTGTTGATGTAGGACATTCTCACAGGTGTGAGATGGAATCTCAGTGTAGTTTTAATTTTATCTAATAATAAGTGGAGTATTTCTTCATGTTGATTGGCTATATGCATCTCTTCTTTAGAAAACTGTCTATTTAGGGAGTTGGGCGGTGGCGCAGCAGGTTAAGCACAAGTGGCACAAAGCTCAAGGACCATCGTAAGGATCCCAGTTCAAGTCCCCAGCTCCCCACCTACAGGAGAGTCACTTCACAAGCGGTGAAGCAGGTCTGCAGGTGTCTATCTTTCTCTCCCCCTCTCTGTCTTCCCCTCCTCTCTCCATTTATCTCTGTCCTCTCCAACAATAACAACATCAATAATTACTACAACAATAAAACAACAAGGGCAACAAAAGGGAATAAATAATAAATAAATAAATACTAAAAAAAAATCTTAAAAAAAGAAAACTATCGTGGTCCAGGAGGTGGAGCAGTGATAAGGCTTTGGACTCTCAAGCATGAGGTCCTGAGTTTGATCCCTGGCAGCACATGTGCCAGAGTGATGTCTGGTTCTTTCTCTCTCCTCCTATCTTTCTCATTAATAAACAAATAAAATCTTTTTTTTTTAAGAAAAGAAAACTATCTATTTAGTTATTGGGCCCAATTTCATTGGCTTATTTTTTCCTTTGTTGAACTGTATTATTTCTTTATAGATGTTTGATATCAGTTGCTTAATAAATCTGGATGTGTGATGTGAAAATACTTTTTCCTAAGTACTAGGTTGCCTGGTTGTCCTTGTGTAACTTGCTTATGATATGTAGAAACTTTTTAGCTTGATGTAGTTCTATTCATTTATTCTTGTTTCCATTTCACATGCCATGGGGTTGAGCCTCCAAATAAACTTTTGATGTTAGGGTCCTGAAAAAAAAAGGTTTAATTAATTAATTAATTTGCATTATCTTTATTTATTGGACAGAAAACAGCCAGAAATCGAGAGGGAATGGAGGTAATAGAGAGGGAGAGAGAGAGAGAGACACCTGCAACGCTGCTTCACCACTCGCAGAGCTTTCCCCCTGCAAGTGGGGACTGGGGGAAAAGCTTTATTTTATTGATTATGAAAGAGAGAAAGAGAGAGAGATTCACATGAGGCAAAGAGAAGGAGGGAGAGAGAGACAAGCAAAGCACCCCACTCTGGTGCATGCAATGCCAGAGACTGAACTGGGAATCTCAGGTATAAAAGTCCAGTGTTCCGCCAGCTGAGCTGTTTCCCCACTTTGTGGGTAACAATCTTGACAGATGTTGATGCAGTGCTCGCTCTGTGCACCGTCTGCCGCCAATGCTTCTGAGGAGGCTCAGAGAGGCCCCAGGCTCAAGATCACACAGCAAGCCCTGAGTCCAGCTGTTCTTGGACCAGTGGAGCCTCTGTTTCCGTCTCTGGGGAAATAGGGTGGCCAGGCCTGCCCTCATCACAGGGACCAGAAAAGATTAGGTCATTTCCCCCCGATGGCTTCAAAATGGCTCACGGCTGTGGTTGTTCTGTCCTGGGGGTGAGTGGACCATTTGGGAGTCTTTTGCCCCCACCCCCACCCCCCTGCCAGCAGCTTCCCTAACTCCAAAGCTCCCCCTTCCAGCACCCCTGGCCTCCTGGGTTCTCTGGGTCCCTCCCGCTCTAATCCCGACCTCATCAAGTCCTGGGAAGAGTTGATCCACAACAGCAAATCCCTCATTCGGAGAGACAAAATCAGCTTAATTTGCAGCAGTTTGAAGCAGGTCTTTGTCAGGATTTGAATATCAAATTATCCCAGAGCCCCGGCAGGCCTGGGTGGCCTCCTCCCACCTCAGTAAGGATGGAGGGCCTCTGAGCTCCAAAGGGAGGTTGCTCTGGGTGTGTGTGTGGAGTTCAGTGCAGGTGTCTCTGTGTGTGTCAGTGGGGGCTGAAGAAGATGGAGGGACCGGGGGTGGAAACCTGTTCACAAGACTTACCTACAGGGCTTCCCCAAACATAAGGAGTCTAGATAGTCGTGACCGTTGTTGGGAGAATTCTGCTCTTTACAGAATGGAGCTGCTCAGCCAGCCCACCGGCAAACCCTGACTTCCGTGCCTATTATGCCTGTGCTGTTTCCTTAGAGGCCTGCCCCCTCTGTGCCCCCGTGCATGCCAGGGTCTGGTCTGACAGACACTCTCTGAAGGGGCCACATGGGCTGCACTGCCTGGACCTGAGCCCCAAGGCCAGACGCCTCTCCTGGGCCTGTCACTCCCCCACGCTGGCAGGAAGCTCTTCAGGTCTGGCCCTGAGAGTGACACATGCCTGTTCTACACAGCCCGAGCCCCTTTGGGCCCTGCAGGGTGGAACAGCGCCTGGAAGCCCCACACACCTGTCCACCTGGCACCTGGGCACCGGCCCGGCCCTCAGAGCCCACAGCTGGGGCAGGGCGAGCCCTGTAAGCTGCTCCACGCTTCTTCCATCCACTCTCCAGCCTGGATGCGAACTCTGCGAGGTCAGGGACATTACTCAGAACATCCAAGGGGCAGAGGAGGAGACCAAGGCCCAGAGAGCTCAGCCTATGCCTGTGTGTACAGTCTTCAGTGGTGGTCTGGGGCTCCGTTCAGGTGGTCTGACTCGGTCTAACTCCCAGCGCTGCCTAGAGCACCCATCTCTATCTATAACAGCTGGGCTGTGCATCTCATTTCTCCATCAGTGACTTGCCTGATTTTCCTTTAAAGATTAATTTTATTTGGGGCTGGGTGGTGGCTCACTCAGTAGAGCACACACACTGTCATGCATGAGGACCTGGGTTCAAGCCCTGGTCCCCATCTCGATACGGGGTGTAGGGGGAGAGTTTCACAAATGGTGAAGTAGAAATGTAAGTGTTTCTCTCTCTCTCTCTCTCTCTCTTTCTCTGTGTGTGTGTGTGTCTTGCCTTCTCTAAAGGGGAAAAAATCGTACTCTGGAATGGCGGAATTGTGCAGGTGCTGAGCCCCAGTGATAACCCTGGTGACAAAAAAGTTTATATTAATTTTATTTATTATATATGAGAGAGTTTCACATTTGGGAGAGAGAGAGAGACCAGAGCACCACTCTGGTCCATGTAGTGCTGGGGATTGAACCAGGAGCCTCAGGCATGAAGGTCCAATGCTCTAGCAGGCATGATGTGTGTGTGCTGGAGACACAGAAAGGAGCACTGAGCCTGCAGGAGGACAATCACA
The DNA here is from genome assembly GCF_950295315.1 of Erinaceus europaeus. NCBI lineage: Eukaryota > Metazoa > Chordata > Mammalia > Eulipotyphla > Erinaceidae > Erinaceus > Erinaceus europaeus. Next base: position 77,005,948 of record NC_080177.1, read on the forward strand.
GAAGGGTCTTGGGAGGATGTGACCCTCTTTACCAATGTTGCTGTGCAAAGTTGTGTCCCCAGCATTTGTGAAGCAGACATGAAGACGCCGTGGTCTCTGCTCTTGGGGAGCTCACAAACAGGGGGGATGCATGCCCACCAGCAGATGTGCTGAGTGCCTTGATGGGGAAAGCCCAAGGCATAATGGGAGCACTGGGGAGACCCCAAAGCTAGGGAGACTCAGGCAGACTTCCTGGAGGAGGCATATATGAGCTGAAAGTAAAAAAGATAAATGGGCATTTCAAAAGACATATCCCATCCATGGGGACCAGTCATGCAGTTGAAGTTGGGGACCCAGAGGTTCTGTCGAACATGCTCCCTCATCTGCACTCCCTCAGTCCCCAATTCAGCCAGTCTCTCCACCATGAAGCTCTCCTGCTGCCGTCAACCTCAGTCCCTTCTCTGTCTGCCACTCCAGATGGACAGAACTCTTCTTGGAGGTGTGTGTCCTCAGCTTCGGTGTGGGTCTGGGAGGAAGGGCTTGGGCACCAGGCTCAGGAACCCCCAGGTCTGTGGGGTTCCCACTGTGGGGCCAGTGGCTGCCCTGGGAAAGCCTGGTTGTTTGATCTGAGAATTCAGAGCAAGAGGGGCTCCCAGAAGCCACCCAAGCCCACTTCAAAGGCAGGAGCCGGAGGCCCAGGGAATTAGCAGCAGCTGTAGGGGGGTACCCCACACCCCAGGTGCCCTCTCTGGGGTGGCCTGGGCCCACCTGGGCGCTCTGCTCAGCCTTGTCCCAAGGCCTCCTGTGCCCAGTCACAGCCGGGGCAGCCTCTCCTGAATAACGATGGTATTGGCTCAGATTAAGGGCAACTAGCTGGCTCTTGGCTTTCCCTTTTTATATAACAACTAATCTCCTTCTAATCAGCCATTATTAAATTATATTCCGTTTTTAATTCATTCACAGATCACCAGTGAGACAGCTGGGTGGATAATTGGGGAGAGATAATTTATGTAAATGAGGAGCAGCAGAGAGGGAGGCTGAGGGCCAAAAGGGGGGTCTCTGCCCAGGCTCGTGAGGGAGCAGTGAGCAGACTGCCTGGGGATGGGGGGCTGCGGGTCCTGCAGGAGGGGCTGGGGACCTGTCACAAGACCTTAGCATTTCTGACGTGTCCCTCAGCATCGCCCTGGAAGCTTGTGACAAATGGGGGTCCTGCTATTCTTTTGGGAGGGGACAACTCACAGACACCATCTCTCCTGTTAGAAGTGGGTCCTGAGGACCCAGTCGATGGCACACCCAATCGAGCACACACGTTGTACAAGGACCTGAGTTCCAGTCCCTCGTCCCCATCTGCAGGGGGACAGCGTCACAAGTGGTGAATCAATGCCATACTCTCATTCTCTCTATTTATCTCCCCTTCTCTTAATGTCCCTCTACCTCTATTCAAGAATAACAGAAAGAAGAAAGAGAGAAAGAAAGAGAAGAAAGGAGAAACCAAGAGCTGTAGATTCATCCTACAGGTACCAAGCTGATGGCAATTTAAAACATTTATCTATATATGCCAGGTGGTGGCACACCTGGTTGAGTGCATGTGTTATAGTGCACAAGGACCCAGGTTCAAGCCCCTGGTCCCCACCTGCAAGTGGTGAAGCAGGGCTGCAGGTGCTTCCCTCTCTCCCTCTTTATCACCCCCTTTCCTCTTCATTTCTGGCTGTCTCTAGCAAATAAATGAAGATAATGACAAAATAATACATATTCTATATATTGCATACTTATATAATATATAATAAATAAATATATATCCTGAGAGACAGCAGAGCGCTCTAGGGGACTCCAGGTCAGAGCTGACTCCTAACCTCAGCGTTCAGTGTGCAAAGCAGGGGGATGGGTAGCGCCTCTCTCACGTGAGGCTGGAGAAGCTCAAGAACAGCACCCAGTTTGAGCCCCTGCACCCACCTGCAGGAGAGGATGCTTCCCGAGTTGTGAAGCAAGCCTGCAGGTATCTCTCTCTCTCCCCTCACAATTTCTGTCATATCAATAAAAAATAAAATAAAAGGGGGTCGGGCGGTGGTGCAGTGGGTCAAGCGCACGTGGCGCAAAGCGCGAGGACCTGCGTAAGGATCCCGGTTCGAGCCCGGGCTCCCCACCTGCAGGGGAGTCACTTCACAGGCGGTTAAGCAGGTCTGCAGGTGTCTGTCTTTTTCTCCCCCCTCTCTGTCTTCCCCTCCTCTCTCCATTTCTCTCTGTCCTATCCAACAACGAACAACATCAACAATGGTAATAATAATAACCACAACGAGGCTACTGCAACAAAAGGGGAAAAAAATGGCCTCCAGGAGCGGTGGATTCATGGTGCAGGCACCGAGCCCAGCAATAACCCTGGAGGAAAAAATAAAATAAAATAAAATAAAATAAAATAAAATAAAATAAAATAAAATAAAATAGGCTACCAGGTTGTGCAGCCGCCAAGCCCCTGCAGTAACCCTGCTTGAGGCTCGTGGTTGGCCTCAAGAATCCCTGTTCGAGCCCCCGGCTCCCCACCTGCAGGGGGTTCACTACACAATCGGTGAAGCAGGTCTGCAGGTGTCTGTCTTTCTCTCCCCCTCTCTGTCTTCCCCTCCTCTCTCCATTTCTCTCTGTCCTAGCCAACAACAAAGACAGCAATAACAACAACGACAAATAAAAAGGGCAGCAAAAAGGGAAAAAACGGCCTCCAGGAGCAGTGGATTCATAGTGCAGGCACCGTACCCCAGCAATAACCCTGGAGGCAAAAAAAATAATAATAATAAGCAAAAGAGCCTGGCACAGAGAAAGAGCCCAGTGCCAGTGTCCACAGTGGCTCCTGTCACCGTGAAGGTACTATCTGTGCGCGGTCGGCCTCTCCAGCATCCACCCGAGGTTGTTATTCAGTAACTCAGAACCTACACACTTCCTCTGCATGCCCGGCCTGTCTGCCCCACCGGCAACTGACAGTCACACCAGCGGCTGTCCCCGCTTGTCACTCATCACAGACTGTACCTCACTGTATCCACAGCACGACTGCATGAACTGGCACTACTGTCTCCGTCCTATAAAGGAAAATGCTGCTGCCCAAGCGCTCTCCTGACAGCACTGTCAACAGAGATCAAAGCAGAAGCCTGCTTACAGATGTGTATATTGATCTTATGAGAGAAAGGCACCAGTGCCCTGCTCCAGCGTCTGTGATGTAGGAGATCTAGCCAGGGTGCATGCTAGCAAGGAATGTGTTCTCTCCACTGAGCCATCTCCCCAGCTGCCAGAAGCTTGCAAAGGGAGAGGGGCCTCCTGAGACCTGGTGCCTAGCTAGGGGGTCATTCTGGGGAGCTGGCGGAGGCGGCAGGTGGGCGAAGGGGGTTGGTTCTCCAACCTTTTTGACTGTGCTCTTGGAGTCTCGGGAATCATGTCCAGGTGGGCACAGTTGGCTGAGGGGGTCTGGGGAGGGTTGAGGTCTGCATGTGGCTGAGGCTGCCAGATCTGGTGAGGGGGCCTTGGCTCATGCCCAGGGAGAGGCAAGGGATTAGGGAGGGCTCAGGAGGGTGGTCCCAGAGGGTCCATTCGGAGTAATGAGATTAGCCCTTAGGCAGCCAGTGAAAGTTATTAGCATGTGGGGCCTCTGGCTTCCCACCGGAGGCCGCAGCTGTCACCCATTCCCTGGAGTCACCAGCAGCCCCCCACCTCCCACTCCTCGGGAGAGGCTGCCACCCTCTGCTCCCTACAGGCTCTCCTGCTGTGATCATCTGTTAGGGGACAGGCCTCCTGTCCACCCTGCCAGGCCGGGCCACCCACAAGCAACGTGTGCCTAAGCCTCGCTCTACATCTCATTTCTTCACATGAGAATCCCTGAGGCGTGGGGGTTCGCCTCTCAGTCCTAATTCATGAAGTGGGTTAACAGCACTGCAGAGTTTTCCCAGGGAGGGCTGGGATCCATGCAGGCTCAGTTGCCACCTGTCTGAGGTCTAAGGACAGGAAGGGGGGTGGGGGTGCGGTTGCAGAAGCCAGTGTCTGGGGCCGCCTAGAGGCTCCCTCTAGTGGTAAAGTCGTGAATTGCGCGAGGCGTGGCCGCTCGCTCCCGGGTAAAGGCTCTGGGCTCTGGGCTGGAGTCCTCGTCCGGTCCTGGTCTCGGCCCAATCCGCGGAACCCCAGAGTATCGAACCGAGAAACGCTGCAGATCTAAAGGACTCCGGCCCTGATCACTGCCTGGCAGCCCTCGTGGAGTCTGTGTGGATGAAGCACCTCTCTGAAGGGCGGCAGGGGCGGAGGGGTGGAGGGGTGGAGGGGTGGAGGGGTGGAGGGGTGGAGGGAGGGGTGCACACCACGGGATTGGGCCCGCTGCTCTGCCAACACACCTCGAGGCAAACCCAGGGCGTGTGTGTGTATGTGTATGTGTGTGTGTGTGGTGTGTGTGTGGTGTGTGATGTGTGTGAGTATGTGTGTGTGTGTGGTGTGTGTGTGTGGTGTGTGTGTATGTGCTGTGTGTATGTGGGTATGTGTATGTGTGTGGTGTGTATGTGTGTGGTATGTGTGTATGTGTACATGTGTGTTTGTGTGTGTGTGAGTGTGGTGTGTGTGTGAGAGTTTGTGTGTGTGGTGTGTGTGTGGTGTGTGTGTGGTGTGTGTATGTGTGTGTGTGTGGTGTGTGTATGTGTGTGGTGTGTGCATGTGTGTGTATGTGTGTATGTGTGTGGTGTGTGCATGTGTGTGGTGTGTATGTGTGTATGTGTGTGTGGTGTGTGTATGTGTGTGTGGTGTGTGTTTGTGTGTGTGGTGTGTGTGTATGTGTGTGTGTGAGTGTGTGTATGTGTGTGTGGTGTGTGTGTGAGTGTGTGTGTGGTGTGTGTGTGTGGTGTGTGTGTGTGGTGTGTTTGGTGTGTGTGTGAGTGTGTGTATGTGTGTATGTGTATGTGTGTGTGGTGTGTGTGTATGTGTAAGTGTGTATGTGTGGTGTGTGTGTGTGAGCGTGTGTGTGAGTGTGTGTGTGTGGTGTGTGTATGTGTGTGTGGTGTGTATGTGTGTATGTGTGTGTGGTGTGTGTGTATTGTGTGTGGTGTGTGTGTATGTGTGAGTGTGTGGGTATGTGTGTGTGTGGTGTGTATGTGTGTATGTTGTGTGTGTGGGGTGTGTGTGAGTATGTGTATGTGTGTGTATGTGTGTGTGGTGTGTGTATGTGGTGTGTGTGTGAGTGAGTGTGTGTGTGTGGTGTGTGTGGTGTGTGGTTTGTGTGTGTGGTGTGTGTGTGAGGTGTGTGTATGTGGTGTGTGTTTGAGTGAGTGTGTGTGTGTGGTGTGTGTGTGGTGTGTGTGGTGTGTGTGTGGTGTGTGTGTATGTGTGTGTGTGAGTGTGTGTGTGAATGTGTGTGTATGTATGTGTGTTGTGTGTGTATGTGTGTGGTGTGTATGTATGTGTGTGGTTTGTGTGTGTGGTGTGTGTGTGGTATGTGTGTGCGGTGTTTGTGTGTGTGGTGTGTGTGTGTGGTTTGTGTGTGTGGTGTGTGTGTGGTGTGGTGTGGTGTGTGTGTGGTGTGTGTGTGGTGTGTGTGTGGTGTGTGTTTATGTGTGTGGTGTGTGTGTGTGGTTTGTGTGTGTGGTGTGTGTTTTGTGTATGTGTGTATGGTGTGTGTGTGAGTGAGTGTGTGAGTGTGTGTGGGTGGGTGGTATGTGTGTGGTGTGTGTGTGGTGTGTGTGTATGTGTGTGTGGTGTGTGTATGTGTTTGTGGTGTGTGTGTGGTGTGTGTGTATGTGTGTGTGTGGTGTGTGTGTATGTGTGTGTGGTGTGTGTGTGTATTTGTGTATGTGTGTGTGGTGTTTGGTGTGTGTGGTGTATGTATGTGTGTGTGTTGTGTGTGGGTGGTGTGTGTGTGGTGTGGTGTGTGTGTATGTGTGTGGTGTGTGTGTGTGGTGTGTGTGTATGTGTGTGGTGTGTGTGTGGTGTGTTTGTGTGTGTGTGTGGTGTGTGTGTGGTATGTGTGTGTGTGGTGTGTGTGTATGTGTGTGTGTGGTGTGTGTGTGGTGTGCGTGTATGTGTGTGTGGTGTGTGTGTATGCGTGTGTGTGGTGTGTGTATATGTGTGTGTGTGGTGTGTGTGTGGTGTGTGTGTGGCGTGTGTGTATGTGTGTGGTGTGTGTGTGTGTGTGGTGTGTGTGTGTGTCCCTGTGGGCAGCAGATGCCAATAAACCTTGGCTTGTGGGGTCCTTGGAAGGACTTGAGGCAGGAGTCTAACCAGGCACCAGTCATTCTGCTTGCTTGCTTCCTTTTTTTTCCCCCTTCCTTCCATCCATCCATCCATCCATCCATCCATCCATCCATCCATCTGGGAGTGGGAGGGGGTAATGGCTTATAATACAGATGCTCATGGATGGATACAATCGCTCATCTCTCTGGAGTAGGTGTCTGCAACATTCTCACCTCCCCAGGTCCTCTTCCAGCATCACGCATCAGGACCCCGAAGCACCCCCTCCCTAAAGTCCTTTGCTTCAGTGTATAGCGTACTAGGTGCTGCCACATTTCCTGTGCAATGGCTCCTCTATGTATCTTTTCAAAGATTTGTCTTTTTATTTTATCATTTTAGAGATTTGATTTATTTATGAGAAAGCTAGGAGGAGAGAGAAAGAAACAGACTCTGGCACATGTGCTGCTGGGGATGGAACTCAGGACCTCATGTTGAGAGTCCGAAGCTTTGTCACTGCGCCACCTCCTGGACGACTATCTTTTTATTTTTATTTTTTAAGAAACTTTTTTTCCCTTTTGTTGCCCTTGTTGTTTATCATAGTCGTTGTTGCTGTTATTGTTGTTGTTATTGGTGTCGTTGTTGTTGGATAGGACAGAGAGAAATGGAGAGAGGAGGGGAAGATAGAGGGGGAGAGAAAGACAGACACCTGCAGACCTGCTTCACCACCTGTGAAGCGACTCCCCTGCAGGTGGGGAGCCCAACAGCGATCCTAATGCCCATCCTTGGGCTTCACACCATGTGTACTTAACCCACTGCACCACCACCCAGCTCCCTCAAAGATTTATTTATTTATTTATTTATCTATTTATTTATTTATTTATTTATGAGCAAGAGAGAGCCAGAGTATCACTCTGGCACATGTAGCATGGGGGATCAAACTTGAGGATCCAGTGGTTTATCCACTGTGCCACCTCCCTGCCCACAAAATATTTTAAATGTAAAATAATTTGTACATTCCTTCAGGGTTTTACTTTTATTCCCCTATTTCACTGAAAACCTTAACAGAATGGCCCCAAACTATTAAGTATTCAGCAATACTTTTTTTTCTTGTTTTACATGTATGGATACTTGATTCATCTCCACAACAATTTTTTCAGATTACTTTTTTAAAATTAGATTTATTTTTATTTTCCCTTTGTTTTTTATTGTTGTAGTTATTACTGTTGTTATTGATGTCGTCGTTGTTGGATAGGACAGAGAGAAATGGAGAGAGGAGGGAAAGATAGAGAGGGGGAGAGAAAGATAGACACATGCAGTCCTGCTTCAACGCCTGTGAAGCGACTCCCCTGCAAGTGGGGAGGGGGGCTCGAACCAGGATCCTTACACTGGTCATTGTGCCATGTGCGCTTAACCCACTGCGCTACCGCCCGACTCCCTTGAATTTTATTTTAATGAGAGAAAATCTAGAACACTGCTCAGCTCTGGCTTCTTGTGGGTCTAGGGATTGAACCCGGGACCTTGGAGCCTCAGGCACAAAAGTCTTTTGCAGAACCATTATGCTGTTTTCCCAGCCCTTTCAGATCACTTTCTAAATAAACATCATTTTAAGATCTATTTTATTCACATATGTGAGAGAGGAGAGAGAGAGAGAGAGAGGACTAACTCGACCACTCTTTACATGCAGGGTCAGGGATGGAACCTGGAGCCTCAGGCATGCAGGTCTTACTTCCTACCTGTTTAGCTATTTCCCCAGTGCTAAATATTATTTTTTAGAACAGTTTTAAAATGTGCAGAAACACTCTATACAGAGTTCTCATACACCCCACACCCAAACTTCCCTATTATCAACCTCTGACATCAACATGGTAAGTTTGCTCCGGTGAGTGGGTCAAGGCCAGCAGTAGTCAGGTGTGTGCTATACACAGATTTCTTGAGTTGGTCCTTTTTTTCTGTTCCATGATCATGACCTTTAGCCTTCATGACCAAGAATAGACATCCAACCAGAGGAACGCTGTGCTGGTGCCATCACACATCCTCACCTGAAATAACTTCTAAAATGTCATCAGTCTGAAAAGGAAGACTCAGCACAGTGGCTTCTCTTCTCCTGTGGGCCTCTAGTATGCATGTTAGCGGATGCTAATTCCTGCCTGCTCTCCACATCTTTAGAGCTTGCAGTACTGACTTGTGTGTGCCCAACCACCACACATTACACTTCAAACTTTAATTAGGAGGCTCAATAAATGTGGTTTAACTAGGAGTGGGACATGTTTCCAAGATTCAGAAGTAAAGTTGAGACCAGCACCACCCACGAGGCAGAGAGGGGATGTCCTATGCCAGGGCAAGAGAGCACCAAAGTTTTTGATGGGCTGATTATGAGGGAAGGCTGAGGCAGAGCTAGGGGCCTGAACAGGCATGAGTGTGATGGCTATCAGTGGGGGCACAGAGCTGCAGAGTTGACTGCCAGCCTCACCAGGCCCTGTGCCAAGGAGAGATGCCACCCTGTTCATCTCCACGACCATGGTCATGGGTGTGAACTTGCAGTCCCAGGGCTGCCTCGAGACTGAGGCGGATGGGACCCCTGTTCAATCACGGGCCTGTGGTCACCTCACCTGGCCAGCTCTTTGTAAGTGTCCTCAAAGGGGCTGGAAATTGGGGAGGGGTAGAGGGAAAGTTGTGCCCCTGGACAACCCAGTATCTAGCACCCACATGTCCTGAGCAGCCCACTAACATTTTTTGGGAGTGCAGTGCTGCCTGAAAGCTGTCCGGACTTCAGATTTGGGCAGCACATTACAGCTTAAGTGATTCTTGGGTGAGGCTTCCACCAACCCTGCTGTTAAATCTGCTGAGAACTCACCACGTGGCAGGGGCTTCACAAGCGTGGTCTCAGTCCATCTTCACAAAGCACCAATAAGGGCACCTTAAAACCTGCTGTTTTGGGGTCTGACCAGTGGTGCATCTGGTTATTTATGGTACCAAGCACAAGGATCTGGGTTCAAGCCCCTGGTCCCCACATGCAGGGGGAAGCTACACAGGTAGTGAAGCAGTATTACAGGTGTCTCTTTCTCTCTCTTCCTGTCTATTGCTCACTCGTCTGTCAATTTTTCTCTCTGTCCTATAGAATAAAAGAAAGAGGCCAGGCGGTGTTGCACCCAGTTAAGCACATATATCACCATGCCTAAGGACCAGGGTTCGAGCCCCCACTCCCCACCTGTAGGGGGAATGTTTCATGAGCAATGAAGCAGGTCTGCAGGTGTCTTATCTTTTTCCACCTTTCTTTATCTCCCCTCCCCTCTCATTTTTTTCTTTTTCTTGTCAAATAAAAACAGAAAGAAAAAAAACAATAGCTGCCAGGAGCAGTGGGTCCGTAGTGCAGGCACTGAGCGTGGTGGGTGGATTCATTGTGAAGGCACCAAGCCCTCAACCCCCAGCAATAACCCTGTTAACAGTAAGATAAAGAACTTGCTGTTTTCACAGATAGAAACTGTGATTCAAAGGTGTGGAGTTCCTTTGTGTGGTTGGAGTGCTCACAGGTAGCAAGCTTAAGAGTGGAAGCTGGCTCTGTGGGCAGGCACAGGGCTGAGATCCAAGCCGCAGCATGGCCTGGGCTCTGCCTCAGGACTCAGACAAGCACCAGGTAGCGTCTCTCTCCTGAGGTCCTCTCCTCGGCCACGGCCGTCCTCTGCCTGCCCATGACCCTATAGTTGTCCCACCTGCCTCCAAGCCCTGTTCCTCTCTCCCACAGGGCACAGGGCACCAGTGGCCCAGGGGGTCCCGGAGGCCCCAGGATCTGGAGACAGCGGTGGGCAGAGCACTCCAGGGTCTCAGGCAGGCGGGTCGCCGGGCGCAGTGGGGAGGCAGGCAGGGTGCACAGCGCTGATCCTAACCAAGTTTGCCAGCCTGGCTTTTCTCATGGCTCCCACACAATGGTCTGCTTTGTGCCCACCTGCCGATAATGCTTAATTAGGCGAGGAGTTGATTAATTTGAGGTAATTGACAGCTAATTAGAAGCCCACTGGCTCATTAACGTGACATCTTGTCTTCCTGAATTGGTTGAGTGGGGTCAGGTGACAGGAGCCGTTGCCGCTTCCTCCCTGGCTCTGGTCAGCTCACCTGGGCAGGCCTGGCAGGTTAGGTGGGGAAGGTTCAAGGTCAAGGATATCAGAATGGTGGAAGCATCAGCAGAGGGCTCATTTGAGGGGCGGTGGCTTTGCTTGGAGCAGGGGAACATGACTCTGCAGGTAGGGAGGAGGGTCCTGGGAAGGTGACATGTGCGGAGACCTACTGGTCACAAGCTTAGGCATAGGGCTGAGGGGGCCCTGGGGTGGAAGCCCAGCTCCGCCCCTAAGCCGCGAAGGGACTAGGAGACAGTCAGTTACTCTCCAAGCCCAAGACTTCTCATCTGTAAATGGGAATAACAGTACCTGCATCGTGAGCTAGTTGTGAAGAGTGAGCACACGAGAGACATCGAAGGAAAGGATTTAGACAGTACCTGGAGGGCCTAGAGGACATGCCGGGAAATGTTAAGCATTCTTGGCAGCAGGGAGGAGTAACAAGAAGAGGGGGAAGTGGGTGGGAGGCAATGGCTGAGCCCTTCCCCGTGGGGACATTCACTGTGCCTGATAACATACCACTGAAGGTGTGTGCCAAAGACTTCTCACTGTCCTAGCCACCTCAGGAGGTGATTTAGTAGTATATGCGCTAGGTATTTGAAAACTATTACATGCAGTCTTGGAGGTGGAACTGCTGAAAGGTGTTAGACTGTCAAGCATGAGGTCTTGAGTTCGAGTCCTGACAGTGTGAAGACAGTGGTTTTTCTCTCCCTCTCTTTAGTGTGTGTGTCTGTGTGTGTGTGTGTGTGTGTGTGTGTGTGTTATATTTAAGTTAAAAGTGACCCATTATTGGTGTATTGCACCAAAGTAGAAGACTCTGGAGTGGCGTGGGTGGGTGGGAGGGAGAGTATAGGTCCAAAAAGGATGACAGAGGACCTAGAAGGGGTTGTATCGTTGTGTGGAAAACTGAGAAATGTTATGCATGTACAAACTATTGTATTTACTGTTCAATGTAAAACATTAATCCCCCAATAAAGAAAAATTTTTAAAAAGTGACCCATTAGAGCATGATGGTAAGGGGGTGGTATACCTGGTAGAGTGTACGCAGTATACAAAGACAAGAGTTCAAGCCCCGGCTCCCCACTTGCAAAGGAGACACTTCACAAGTGATAAGCAGGTCTGTAGGTATCTCTCTCCTTCTCTCTCTTTTAAAAAATTTTTAACCATCTTTATTTATTTATTTTATAGACAGCGAGAAATTGAGAGGGGAGGTTGTGATAGAGAGAAAGAGAGAGAGAGAGAGACATCTGTGGCACTGATTCACCACTCACAAACCTTGTGGGGACCAGGGGCTCGAACCTAGGTTCTTGTGCACTGTAACGTGCACTCAACCAGGTGTGCCACCGCCAGGCCCCATCTTTCTCCTTCTCTGTATCCTCCTTCCCTTTCAATTTCTTTCCTTTCCCTTTTAATTTCTTATCAAAAATAAAAATAAAAGACACTGGGAGTCAAGCAGTGGCACACTGGGTTAAGCACACATAGTACAAAGCACAAGGACCCTGGTTCGAGCCCCCAGATCCCCACCTGCAGGGAGGTCGCTTCGCAAGTGGTGAAGCAGGTCTGCAGGTGTCTATCTCTTGCCACTCGCCACTCTATCATTTCCTTCTCTCTCAATTTCTCTCTGTCCTATCCAACAACAACAACAAAAATGGAAAAATGGCCACCAGGAGCAGTAGATTTGTAGTGTAGGCACCAAGCCCCAGCAATAACCCTGGAAGCAAAAAATAAAATAAAAATAAAGTGACCCATCATTTGCCCTATCAATTTCCTCACTAGCAGCCTGTTCTACTGAAATATTTGCACACACACAAGTATCTAAGCACAAAAATGATTGTTCCTCATAACATAGATCGTAGTCACCCAAAGTGGAAAGAGCCCAGAAGTCTGTCATAGGGCTGGTTAACTATTCTCTGGTAGCACACCCACGCAGTGGGGGAGTCTGAGGTGGTGGAACACAGTTAGATGTGCTGAGTGGGCGCTTGAAATGCTACTGATGTGATTGAGGAACTTAATTTAACAGTCCCATGTGGCAAGTGGCCTCTGCCTTGGAGCTCAGAAATCTGTTTAAGGGGTCAGACAACTCAGGCTTCCCTACACGGGCACAGCAAACCCCAACACATTACTGCTGGCACCACCGAGGACTGCAGAGAGTGGCCTCACACTTTGCTAGGCAGAGTGGTGCTGGTGCCGCAGAACAGTCCTAGAACATGGTTCTAGAATGAGCTGGACTTCTCTAGTAGAATCAGAACTAATCTGAAAAAAAAAATAGAACTAATCTGGATGGTTCTCAGATCAAGGCCATGAGGACACAGGCATCAAAAGTGAGTCTCCATGAGCTGAGGCAGGAGGACAGGTGACTAGAGAGATGGGAACCTGTGGACTGGGAGGTGGTGCAGTGGGAAAGGTGTTGGGCCCTCAAGCAGGAGGTTCTGAGTTTGTTCCCCAGCAACACAGGTGGCAGAGGGGTGCTCTGGTTCTCCCTCTCATCTCCCTCTCTCATTAACACATAAATGATAGAAAGAAAAAAAGAAGGAAAGAAAGAAAGGAAGAAAGAAGAAAAAAAGAAAGGAAGAAAGAAAGGAAGGAAGGGAAGGAAGGAAAGAAGGAAGGAAGGAAGAAAGGAAGAAAGGAAGGAAGGAAGGAAGGAAGGTGTAAGGATCCCGGTTTGAGCCCCCGGCTCCCCACCTGCAGGGGCGTCGCTTCACAGGCAGTGAAGCAGGTCTGCAGGTGTCTGTCTTTCTCTCCCCCTCTCTGTCTTCCCCTCCTCTCTCCATTTCTCTCTGTCCTGTCCAACAACGACGACATCAACAACAACAACAATAATAACTACAACAATAAAAAACAAGGGCAACAAAAAGGGTAATAAATAAATAAAATTTATTTTAAAAAGAAAGAAAGAGAGGGAGAAAGAAAGGGAGATAGAGGGAGGAAGAGGGAGAGGGAAAGAGAAAGAAAGAAGATGGAAGCCTTTGCAGAGGGGGTCGGGCGGCGGCGCAGCGGGTTAAGCACACACGGCACCAGGTGCAGGGACCGGTGTAAGGATCCCGGTTCGAGCCCCCGGCTCCCCACCTGCAGGGGAGTCACAGGCGGTGCAGCAGGTCTGCAGGTGTCTGTCTTTCTCTCCCCCTCTCTGTCTTCCCCTCTTCTCTCCATTCCTCTCTGTCCTATCCAACAACAGTGACATCAACAACAACAATAACAATCACAATGACAAAACAACAGGGCAACAAAAAAGAAAAAAAATTAAAAAAAGGAAAGGAAAGAACAAGTAGAAGAAACAGCAATAAATAAAGGGCTCAGTGATCTTTCTGTTTATTGCAATTGCTCCAATGAAAATAAGTTTCCCCTTTCTCCTTCTGCTTTCTTTCACATAAACAGGGGTTTGTTTTTTTAACTGCTTATGGAAAGTAAAGGAAAAGAAAAAATGCTTTTGGAACCCAAATACTACATCTAAAATAAGACTGAAGTTCACTCTTTTCCCTCTAGAACATTTCTAGCTAAGCAGAAGACTGTGGAGTTTCTTCTAGTGAGTTCTTTACTGAGGAAATCGCTACTCATATCATTCCGAGTTTTCCTGTTATTATCAATTATTATTACTCAACACATATAATCCTAGTCAATCCTCCAGCTTGGCTTCTTTCCTCTTCACTATCTAAAGTCTCCCTTTCAGGGGAGGCCGGGCAGTAGCACACCTGGTTAAGCAGGAGAACCTGCACAAGGATCCGGGTTCGAGCCCCTGGCTCCCTACCTGAAGAGAGGAAGCTTCACAAGCAGTGAAGCAGGCCTGCAGGTGTCTGTCTTTGTCTCTCCCTATCTCCCCTCCCCTCTCAATTTCTGTCCTATCCAATAAAATGGAAAAAATGGCCACCAGGAGCAGTTTGTAGTGCCCAGACGAGCCCCAGAGATAACCCTGGAGGCAAAAAAAAAAAAAAAAGCCTCTCATTCAGTTAATCTAAGGAATTCACAATTCAGTTTCTCACTTGAGTACCTCTGTTCATGCCATTGAGCTTCTAGAAAGTCACATCCCTTCTGCACATACAATCCTATTTTTTAAAAATATTTGCTTTCCTTTTTTTAAATATTTATTTATTTATTTCCTTTTGTTGCCCTTGTTTTATTGTTGTAGTTATTATTGTTGTTGTTATTGATGTCGTCGTTGTTGGATAGGACAGAGAGAAATGGAGAGAGGAGGGGAAGACAGAGAGGGGAAGAGAAAGACAGACACCTGCAGACCTGCTTCACCGCCTGTGAAGCGACTCCCCTGCAGGTGGGGAGCCAGGGGGCTTGAACCAGGATCCTTATACTGGTCCTTGTGCTTTGCATCATGTGTGCTGAACCCACTGTGCCACTGCCCGGCTCCCCCCCTTTTTTTTAAGACTTTATTTATTTATTAATGAGAAAGATAGGAGGAGAGAGAGAGAACCAGACATCACTCTGGCACATGTGCTGCTGGGGATTGAACTCAGGACCTCATGCTTGAGAGTCCAAAGCCTTATCACTGAGCCACCTCCCAGACCACTGCACATACAATCCTGTCCTTCCTGGAAAACTCAGTTTTGGCCTAGTCTTTTTTTTTTTTTTTTTTTTTTGCCTCCAGGGTTATCGCTGGGGCTCGGTGCCAGCACTACGAACCCTCTGCTCCTGGAGGTTATTTTTTCCATTTCGCTGCCCTTGTTGTGGTCGTTATTGTTATAGCTGTTGTTGTTGTTGTTGGATAGGACAGAGAGAACTGGAGAGAGCAAGGGAAGACAAAGATAGACACCTACAGATCTGCTTCACCGCCTGTGAAGGGACCTCTTTGTAGGTGGGGAGCCGGGTGCTCAAACCGGGAGACTTATGCTGGTCCTCGCACTTTGCGTCACGTGCGCTTAACCCGCTGCGCTACTGCCCAGTCCCCTGTTTTGGCCTATTCTTCCCAAGTCTGCAGGCCCCACCCCATTCCTTCCTGATGCGACTTTCACGTTCCTGGGATGGGTCCCATCCGACCCGCCTACATTTCTGGGGTCTCACCACGCTGTTTCAGGATTTGTAATATCGATCACCCACAGTTCCATTAGCATGCTGTTTACCTGTCCTTCGGATCATTAGTGAACATGAGAAGTGAGCCACCAAGCCTCCCGGCCCCCACCGCGTGCCCCCTCCCGTGTCATTATCCTTCCTGGTGTGACAGGGTCAGAACTAAAACCAATTTGCTTCCATCTTTGGCGATGCTGTGACTGTGAAGTGTCACCCGCCCCGCGATGTCTGCATTGCAACAACTGCTTCAACTCTGTGCCGCCGGAGTAGCCTGCGCTCTTGTGGAGGGCTGAGTCCTCTGGCTGCCCCTGGCTACAAGTCCCAGAGCAACATCCAGGCAAGACTCAGGGCTGCTCCTGGCTGTTGACATTTCCCTCGCTTTGCTGTCGGGAGCTGGGTGCAGGGGAGCCTGTGATGCACACATCAGGGAAGTGCAGGAGGGTGTGGGGTGGCAGGGACAGCCTTACTCTCACTTACTCTTCACAACATCTATTTCTGCTGTGGGAAAACGAGGGGCAAGTCCCCTTACAACTTTGCAAGGCTCAGCCTTGTGTATTCTAGGTACCTGGGGCTAGGGTGGTCAAATCACTTCTTAGGGACAACAGCCATCCTCATCCCATGATCTTTCTCTCTCTCATTTCTTTTACCAGAACACTGCTCAGCTCTGGCTTACGGTAGTGCTGGCTGGCAATTGAACGTGGGACCTTTGGTACCTCAGGCATGAGAGTCTTTGCATCACTGTGCTATCACCACAGTCCTTCCTTGATTATCTTATGTTTAGAGAATGCTCTGGGACTAGGGTGGTGCACCTAGTTAAGTGGACACATTGTAGCACACAAGGTCCCTGCTGCAGGTGGGGAGCTGGGGGGCTAGAAATTGGGTCCTTGTGCAGTTAGGTCCTTGCGCTTAGTACTATGTGCGCTGAACCAGGTGCGCCACCGCCCGGTCCCCCACTTTCTAATTTCCCAACTTGCTGCTTTCACATACTCTTATGACAAGCCATTCCATCATACATTGTAATCTCTGCAAATGTACCAACAGCATAATGGCTCACTGTGTCACTGTTACCCTAATGTTGACGTAAAGGAGACACCCTTGAAGCCTATATGTTATAAACCAATACTACTTCAGTAAACGCTTGACTGGATAGTCACACGTTTGAAGGGCTGATGGGCAGCTGGTATGGGCACACGGGGCTACGAGAGAAGCCTGGGATGAGGTTCAGCAGGTGAGAAAAGGAGGGAAGCAGGGGGCTCAGGAAGAAACTCTGGGGAACTGCCTCCCCCAGGTCACTGCCGCTGCCCCAGTCTCCCTCACAGCTCCGCCTGCTTTGTGGATGGCGGCAGCTGGTACTTCTCAGTTCCACTCAGCCTTAAGTCACTGACTTTTCCAGCTTGACTTCTCAGCTGCTCCTTTTGTGTGGAGCTGCTGACTCAGGCCGGCTCGGCTCCTGGGGTTTGGCTGCACTCAGGAGGGGCCTGGGGTGTGACCTTCAGCCCTGCTTGACCCAGAGGCCTCAGACTGTGGTCAGGCTCTCTGTGAGCTGCCAGAGAGCTGAGAGGGGGCTGCTGGGAGAGCCCAGGTCTAAGTGGACCTGCTCGCCCCAGAAAGGGAACACCTGGAAGGAGAGTGGCAGGAGAGACAGAGCAAAACAGGGATGTATGCTCCCATGCAGAGACTGGAAAAGCATGGGTGCCCAGAAAATACTAGGACCACCAAGGCCACTGTGAACCATGACAGTCTGAGGCTTAACGCCCGGCTCACCATTAGCCCAGAAACCTGCCAGTATCACTGAGCATCTATTTCCTGTTTTCCCGCAGCCAGTGGTCTTCAGTGCGGTTTAGAGTCAGCAGAGGCATTTGCCGAGTGTCCCTGTGGCAGGGACTCCCTCATGTCAGAGGATGGGGTGGCAGAAGTATTTACCAAACTGCCAGCTCTCTTGAAGAATAGAGAAATGGGCTCTGTGCTTCCCTGCCTATCCAAGGCAACCAAAGTCACTGTATTTTCACTGTAAGGATAATTCATTTAAAAAAAGTGTGGGCATAGTTTTAAAGGGGGGGGGCTGGGTAGACAGCATAATGGTTATGCAAAAAACATTTTCATAAGAAAATTCTTTTTAATCTTTATTTATTGGATACAGACAGCCAGAAATTGAGAGGGAAGGGGGTGGTAGAGAGGGAGAGAGAGACACCTGCCGCACTGCTTCACCACTCACAAAGCTTTCCCCTTGCAGGTGGGGACTGGGGGCTCAAACCCGGGTCCTTGAGCATTGTAACATGTGCGCTCAGCCAGGCGGGCCACCACTCGGCAACTCAAACAAGATTTTCATGCCTGAGCCTCTGAGGTCCCAGGTTCAATCCCCATACCATACCACAAGCCAGCGCAGAGCAGTGCTCAGTCTCTCTCATTCTCTGTTTTTCTTTCTGTTCTCTCACTAAAATAAAATGTTGAACAAGCAAAACAAAACAAAACAAACAAACAAAAAAACAAGTAGCTGAGGAAGTGGCTCAGTGGGAGAATACTTACTTTGCAAGCCCCCACGTGCTTCCCATCCTCTGATAATCCACATAATCAAAGGAGTGCTGTATCTCTCTCCTAAGATGAAAGAATTTTTTTTTTTTTTTTAAAGACTAGTTACTGGACTGAGATCCTTTACAGAGGACACAGTTTTACAGAAGTGGGTGAAAGATGCCATGATAGTCCTCATTCAATTTCCACAGCTACCCCAGTACTTAGGTGATGGTAGGACCCACCCACTCCATAAATAGGTGAATTAAGACACAGAGATCTAAGCATCTGACCCACAGCAGGATGACAGAAATAGGATTTGGCCCCTGGCAGCCTGACCTTTAGGCCTATGTCATTATCCATGAGGCTGGGCTGAGTATTGAAAGTGGAAAAGGTCCTCAAGCCAAAGGGGGTGACTCAGCAGTGCCAGTGCAGGGCCTGCATGCCTGAGGCTCTGGGCTTGACCCCTGTATCCATATGCTAGAGTGGGCTCCGATATTCTCTCCTTCATTTCCCGTATGAAAAACAAGCAAAAACCCAAAGAAAAACTAAGATGAAACAGGCAAATGCCTCTAACCACTCTCAGTGGCACTGAAGACCATGAAACAGGTCTAAGGCTCTGAGAGAAGTGACCTGCAAGAACACAGCCCAGCCTCTTTCTCACACTACAGGCTCTTACTGAATTTAAGACTAGCAGTTAAGACTATGAACATGGCAAACTTCAATACTGAGAGATGATGAAAAAGAGAGACAGAGACAGAACCTGAGTACCACTTTGGTTGCCAGGAGTCGTGCTGCTAGGACTTGAACTTGGGACCTCATGCTTAAGAGTCCAGTGCTTTATCTACTGCTCCACCTGCTGGGCCACCAGCCCAATCTGCCAGCAAATTCTTAGTATTATGTATCAGGTGTTGGTTATAGCTAAATTGCAGAAGGGTGAAAAATTTTGGATCAGGTTTTTTTCTTCATTGGGGGATTAATAGTTTACAGTCGAAAGTAAAATACAATAGTTTGTGCATGTGTAACATTTCACCCAACAATACAACCCCCACTAGGTCCTCCTCTGCCAACATGTTCCAGGACCTGAACCCTCCCCCCTACACCCCAGAGAGTCTTTTACTTTGGTGCAATACACCAACTCCAGTCCATGTAATGCTTAATGTTTTCCCTTCTGATCTTGTTTTTCAACTTCTATGAGTGAGATCATGACATCTTCATCCTTCTCTTTCTGACTTATCTCACTTTAACATGATTTCTTCAAGCTCCATCCAAGATGAGGTAAAGAAGGTGAAGTCACCATTTTTAATAGCTGAGGAGTATTCCATTGTGTATATAGACCACAACTTACTCAGCCACTCATCTGTTGTTGGACACCTGGGCTGCTTCCAGGTTTTGGCTATTACAAATTGTGCTGCTATGAACATAGGTGTACTCAACTCTTTTTGGATGGGGTGTGTTTGGTTCCTTAGGATATATCCCCAGGAGAGGATTGCAGGGTAGGTTCACTTCTAGCTTACTGAGAGTTCTTCAGACTGCTCTCCACAGGGGTTGGACCATTTTACATTCCTACCAGCAGTGCAGGAGGGTTCCTCTGTCCCCACAACCTCTCCAGCAGTTGCTGTTGCTACCCTTTCTGATGCATGACAGTCTCATAGGAGTGAAGTGGCATCTCATTGTTGTCTTTATTTGCATTCTTCTGACAGTCAATGACTTAGAGCATTCTTCCTATGTTTATTGTGGATCAGATTTTTGACATTCCCCCAAAAGTTATTTTAAAAAGCTAAGGGTGGGGGCCAGGCAGTAGTGCTTAACTCACTGTGAGTTAAGCACACATGGCACAAAGTGCAAGGACCGATGTCCTTACAAAGTGTAAGGATCCTGGTTCGAGCTCCTGGCTCCCCACCTGCAGGAGGGTCACTTCACAAGCTGTGAAGCAGGTCTGCAGGTGTCTGTCTTTCTCTCCCCCTTTCTGTCTCCTAGCCTCTCTCGATTTCTCTCTGTCCTCTCCAACAACAACATCAATGGCAACAATAATAATAATGACAGCAACAAGGGCAACAAAATGGGAAAAAATAGCCTCCAGGAGCAGTGAATTCGTAGTGTAGGCACCGAGCCCCAGAGATAACCCTGGAGGCAAAAAACAAACAAACAAACAAAAAAACACTTTTCTTCCTATCTCCCCCTCCCTTATCAATATCTGGCTATCTCTCTCTAAAAAAAAAAAAAAGCTAGTATCTTGATAATTTTTCTCAGTGTTACTGACAGGGAAGATGGAAAAACAACAACACAACTCTTGATTCCTTGAGTTTTCTGATTTATTAGATAATTGAGTGTTTCCTGGTATTTGATGTCACTCTGAAGAACATCTAATATCAATCAAAGCAGAAAGTGGAGGGCAGAATAAGCATGTGAATATGAGTCCAGGCACGGAGTGTGAGACTCCTGTCCCCCTGCCTTCCTTTGTCTCTGAGACCAAATTCACGGCTGCATCACCCCAGTAGTCCCAGTAATGAGCTGCAGTCTGTCTCTTGGAGCTTTGTCTAGGTGGCCAACATCTGAGCCACATGGAGTTATTGCCAGTTGTGACTTCTTGCCCTGATAGCTGCTCTTTCTCTCTCTCTCTCTCTTTTTTTTTTTTTTTGCCTCCAGGGTTATTGCTGGGGCTTAGTGCTGGCACTATGAACCCACTGCTCCTGGTGGCCATTTTTTTCCATTTTACTATAGAGGACAGAGAGAAATTGAGAGAGGAGGGGGAGGGAGAGAGGGAGAAAGACACCTGCAGACCTGCTTCACCACTCGTGAAGCTTCCCCCCCTGCATGTGGGGAGCAGGGGTTTGAACCCGGATCCTTCCGTTGGTCCTTGCGCTTCACACTATGTGCACTTAACCAGGTGCACCACCACCCAGCCCCTCTCCCTCTCTTTTAAAATATAACATATTGGGGTTTGGGTGGTAGTGCAGTGGGTTAAGCACACATGGTTCGAAGTGCAAGGAACGGTGTAAGGATCCCGGTTCAAGCCCCCGGCTCCCCACCTGCAGGGGAGGGGTCACTTCACGGGTGGTGAAGCAGGTCTGCAGGTGTCTGTCTTTCTCTCTCTCTCTGTCTTCCCCTCCTCTCTCCATTTCTCTCTGTCCTGTCCAACAACAGCAGCAGTGACAACAATAATAACAATAACAACAAGGGCCACAACAAGAGCAACAAAATGGGGAAAATGGCCTCCAGGAGCAGTGGATTTGTAGTGCAGGCACCGAGCCCCAGTGATAACCCTGGAGGCAAAAAAAAATTAATTAAATAAAAAACATATTCCACAATTTGCACAGTAATTTTAATATGCTATGAATCCTATGCTTTTATGTTCTACTAGTTGAACACGCTAGTGAATAAGGCTGATTGAGGAAAAATCTAAAAATAGATACTATCTCCCAGGAGAGAGAATGGAGACGAGCCGGCGAAGATACAGGAGTTGTGGGTGTGGACTCTCCAAGGGGAATTCACGTATATGTGTCCGTTAGTTCTTCTGAGGACTGCACCTGTGGTTGAATAGGTGTTCGGCACAGCTCTGGGGAGGATGTCATCAGAAAGGATGAAGACACCAAAAGGGAGCGAGTAGGGTAGCGAGTCAAGCAGGTGAGGCGAGTAGCCAAGAATGGGCTTCCCTAGAGGGTCAGGGCTCCTGAGGTCAGGGCCCAGGCTGTACAGGAAGGCTTCTCCCTCCCTCTTTCCTCACAGCCCCAAGATCTGCCCTGAGGAGTCAGGGAAACATTGCAACAGCTGCTTTTTTAAGGACCCTGTCCCTTCAGAGTGTCCTACCTCCCTCCCACCCCCCAATCTGTTCTCTGGTTAGAGTTGTGTCAAGCGGAAGGCAATTTGGGGCTTATTAGTGCCCCAGGGAGACATGGAACTTGTGTGCTGGGACCCAAGCAGCAAGAGTCTTAGCGGCAAGCTCCAGCCGAGAAAAAACTGAGGAATTGTCTCACCTAATTATAGGGAAAGGCCTTCTTTGTGTTTGCAGTTCAGTACGGTTGTCCGATCGCTTTTGATCGCTTTTCTCCATTCGCTGGCTCAGGCCATGCTGGAATTGTGCTAATTAGAAGAGAAATGGACAGAGTGATCCTGTCAGCCTTGGTTACTGGTGGGGACAAAGCAGAATATTATTCGGAGGCAATGTTTTGTTAGAGCCCTTTTCCTGGCTCTCATTAGAAGGAAGGGGCCCACCGGAGGGGAAGGTTCCGAATGCCTGGCCTGGCTAATGGAGCACTGGGGTGCTCACGTGCTAATTAACAGGCTCTGCCAGCACTTGTACCAACCAGGAGCATCAAGGTTATGCCTGGGGCCGCTGAAGCCCTCAACTGCCCCTCTCATGAAGAGGAAGACCTGGGAAAGCTTAAGAAGCCAGGATGGTCATGGACTTATCCCCAGAGCAGGTTCATTTCACCAGAGGGCCTTGGGAAACCTCTACCCCCAGAGAATGGGAAGACAAAGGTTTCTTCAAGTTTATACGTTTCTGACTGGCCTATACCTGACTTTTCCTCAGACAGGAAGAGTCAAGCACAGGTCAGTCAAAACCTATAAACTTGGAGAGGCCAGAGGCGGGGCTGGGCGGTGGTGCACCAGGTTAAACGCACATAGTTCAAAGCTCGAGGACCTGTGCAAGGATCCCAGTTCAAGTCCCCAGCTCTCCACCTGCAGGAGGGTTGATTTACAAGTGGTGAAGCAGGGTGTCTCTCTTTCTCCCTCCCTCCCCTCTCAATTTCTTTCTGTCCTAGCCAATAAAAATGTGAAAAAAAAATTAGATAAACTTGGAGAGACCACTGTTTTTCCATATTTTGCCCAAAACCCTCTGGTGAAGTGAAGCCCATTTAAGGGTAAGGTAATCTTACTACTCTCTCAAGGGATGAAAGAAAC
Source organism: Erinaceus europaeus (assembly GCF_950295315.1). Lineage (NCBI taxonomy): Eukaryota > Metazoa > Chordata > Mammalia > Eulipotyphla > Erinaceidae > Erinaceus > Erinaceus europaeus. The sequence goes on from NC_080177.1 coordinate 77,028,645, forward strand.
AGAAATTGGAGAACAAAACTAAACACTTGGAGATGGTGTGTCTCAGAAGTTGAGGGTCAGTAAAAAATCATGTTAATCATGGTCCAGGAGGTGGCGCAGTGGATAAAGCATTAGACTCTCAAGCAGGAGGTCCCAAGTTCAATCCCTGGCAACACATGTACCAGCATGGTGTCTGGTTCTTTCTCTCTCTCCTCCTATCTTTCTCACTAATAAATAAATCTTTAAAAAAATGATGTTAATCTAGCAAAATAAGTAAGAAGATGAAAGACAGCTACCAGATGGTTTCACTCATAGGCAGAATCTAGAGATGATTTACATGAAGTTGCCCCCTCAAAAAAAAAAAAAAAAGCAAGCAAACTAAAACTTCTTTACAGTTTTATTTTTTCTTTATATTTATTTATTTTCTCTTTTGTTGTCCTTGTTGTTTTTTATTGTTGTGTTAGTTATTATTGATGTTGTTGTTGTTAGGAGAAATGGAGAGGACTGGACGACAGAGAGGGGGAGAGAAAGATAGACACCTGCAGACAGCCTGTGAAGCGACTCCCCTGCAGGTGGGGAGCTGGGGGCTCAAACCGGGATCCTTGAGCCGGTCCTTGCGCTTCGCGCCACGTGCGCTTAACCCGCTGCAGTACCTTCCGACTCCCGCAAACTAAGACTTATGAGAACTGTGGTGGTTACCTCTGGGAGGCAGGGATACAGAACTTTGGTGGTGGGTGTGGTGAGGTGTGGAACTCTAAATTGTAATCTTACAATCTTATAACAAACTATTAATAAATAATGAAAAACAACAACAACAATAATAATAATAAATGATGTTATCTAATGCCTGAGCTCATCCTCTTGACCCACCTGCCCATTTCCTCACTTCCTGTCTGCCTGCTTATCTTCTTGAGATGCCTTGATCTTGGAGGAAACTGAGGGGACCCGAGCATTCCACTAGAAATACAACTTCTCAGTTTCATTCCAAAGCACCCATCAAAGTCTGAATACCTACCGGAATGCCATAGGGACAGTGGACTGGCACTCACCAGTTCCAATCACAGTTCCATCTTTATTTGGATGAGTCTGGAAAACTGAGGAGTTTCAAGCAGCAGCTGCTCGAGAATCAACAAGAAGTTAGAAAGGCTTATTAAAAAAAAAAAAAAAGCAAAAAAAGCTAAACGAGTCACAGAAAGGTAGAGAAATGAATGGTGGCATTTTGACCATCAATGCAATTAATATCTTGCGAGTTTTTAGTGTCCTAATGATGGTCGTAAAGTCAAGCAAATTAGTGCAGGTCTAAAGCCCAAGGTCAAAGTGAACAAGCAATACAAACTATGGGAGAAAAAGATTCAAATGTGATTTGAAAACTTGGGGCTAAGAAGACAGCTCAGTCTGATTAGAGCGTCAGCTTTTCATGCCAGAGGCCCCGAAGTCTCAGCTTTAAATCTCAGCATCTCAGCACCACCTCATGTCAGAACTGAGAATTCTGGTGCTTTCTTTTCCCCTCCTCTTTCATTCTCACTCTCAAATATATAAAAACATTAAAAAAAAAAAAACATTTGAAAATGTGATACCAAATATTAATGTTATGCTCCTCAGATTAGTACAATCTTATAACAAATGTTACAAGGATGGTCTTCAGAATGGCAAAGTGAAAGGGAACATGAATGGGTGAGGAACTAACTAATATTTAATTAGAACAATAACCTCTGAAGACGTAGCGCACAACATTCATAACACTGTCCCTGTTCAGTCAGCCATGTTTTTCTAGATCATAGAATTCAGATGTTTTCTTAGTAATAAAAGTGAATCAAAGACACTGAACAACCTGCTTCCTAAAAGTGAAGTATTTTCTCTAGAAAGGTATGCCTGGTCCCAGCAGGTGAGCTACAGATGGGAGATGGTAGTACTGGTGAACACCTGCTGCTCTCTAATTCTTGAAGAGGTAAAGAAACGCACACGAAGGGCTGCAGCGTCAGGGCAATCTGTGTTTTCTTTCTGTCGTTCTTGCTCTCTTTCTTTTTCTTTCTCACAGAGAGAAATGCTCAGCTCTGGCTTATGGTGGGGCTGGGGATTGAACCTGGGATCTCAGAGCCACAAGGATGAAAGTCTTTTACATAACCATTACGCCGCCTCCCCGGCCCTCTCTTCCTCCCTCCTTCCCTCGCTCCCTCTCTTTATTTCTTCTTTCTTTGCCTTCCTTCCTCCTCTTTTCTTCTTTCTTTCTTTTTCCTCCTTCTTTCCTATTTTGATAGGCCAGAGAGAAATTGAGAGGGGTGGGGGAAATAGAGAGGTAGAGAGAAAGACAGACAGCCACCTGCAGGCCTGCCTCCCCATTCATGAAGCATCCCGCCTGCAGCTGGGAAGCGGGGGCTTGAAACCAGGTCCCCGTGCACGGTGATGTGCGCTCTCAGCCACCAGGTCCCCGTGCACGGTGACGTGCGCTCTCAGCCACCAGGTCCCCGTGCACGGTGATGTGCGCTCTCAGCCACCAGGTCCCCGTGCATGGTGATGTGTGCTCTCAGCCAGGCGCATAACTGCCAGGCTCCACAATCTTCACTTTCAATCTATCAATGTTTAACTGGAAGCCTGCTAAGAGATAAGTTCTGAGTCCCCAGATCAAAGAAGATACTAAAGAAGAACTAGATGTGTAGAAGATAGTCACAGCCCTGAGGTGGCTTATAATTGAGTAGGACAATCAACTAGATGTGCAGGTTACTTAAATGGAGGGTGAGTGTGGTTAAGAGTCATCAGGATAATGTGTGAAGTGTCGTGGGCACTCAGAGAAAAGGCTCATTTGTTTCAGAGGTCTTCCAGGAAGGACAGGCTCACATGTGCAGAAGGGATGTGACTTTCCAGAAGCCCAATGGCATGAACAAAGGTACTCAAGTGAGGACTGTGAATTGCTCAGATTAACTGAAAGAGAGACTTCGGATACTGCAGAGGAAGGAAGCCACACTGGAGGGCTGACTAGGATTATATGAACAGTCTTTGAAGGCAGGATGAGAGATCCAGACTTTATTAATAAACACAAAGATGTATCGAGGGCTTCTAAACCTGCTTTGGGCAGCTGAGTGGTCATGAGCCAGGTGGCTGCCAGGACAGACTGGAAGCTCTGAGAGCAAGTAGCTGATCACAAAGCCCCAACCACTCACTGTGTTTTAAGGGAAAACAGTCAGTTATTTATCATACAGCTACATTTTCTGACATGGTCTGTGCTTTAAACAGGCAATGTGGGCCTTTGAGGAAAAACTCACTCTTATAAAAGGGACATACTTTATTATGATGTCACAGAAATGACCACATACAAAGAATAATCCTCTAATATCCTGTAACACATACTCACACACATTGTACATAAATTTATATTACCAATATAAAAATACATCATCAACATTTCAATGGATGACAAACATAAAACCAATAAATATCGTAATTCTAAAACATCTACTTACATAAGTGCTGGTGAATAAGATGACAGAAAAAGAAGTGAAAGCAGACCAAAAACCAACTCTGCAGCTTCCGGTTACAGGTGCCAGTCAGTTTTGGGAAAGTCGTTCAACAGACTCCACACAGGTCTCAATCCCCATGCACTTGAAAGTGCCAAACATTATCAACTCTCATCAACACAGCAAAAGGAATCTGACATCATGGCACTATCTATCTTGCCCATTTAGACTCTCTCTTACAAATACACACACACACACACACACACACACACACACACACACACACACACACACTCACTCTCTCTCTCCAACCGCATTTAGAGATAAAGGAATGTTAATAATAAGTTTATATTAAAATCAAAGTCTCTCCAATATAACTTTCTATATAGCACCCAAGCTGAATCTTTTCTTCCTCACACTCACCCTCTGTGTCTTGTGTTCAGTCCTCCCCTTTTTTAATATGCACAGCTGCATGGGTAGTCATAGAGCCGTAACATCAGGAAATGGTGAACGCACCAGCTGTTATTAAAGTCAGCAGCATTGTGGCTAAGCACACTCAACCAAAATCCTGACCACTTCTTTGCTTGTGTTCAAATGCCATCAGATGACTGCCACAGAGGCGGTATTTTCAGAAAGCTTAGAAAACTCCACATACTTTCTAAAAGACTGTAGAGGCTGGGAGTTGGCTCCTAGGTGAAATACAGAAAACCATGGGCTGGACTTCTAGGTTCTAACACAGAGAACAGAGATTGACAAAGAGCTCCACAAGGGTTGGGTTGAAGTTAGGAAGCTGTTTTCCTTTTACCCGTGTTTCTGTCATACTCTGTACGCACTGTGAGAGGGAACATGGGAGGCAAACCATTGCCCCATCCCACAGCGCATTCCTGTAAGGACAGAACTCCTACAAATAACCCCATTCCAGCTTCCAGGCCATATAACTTTCTTGCTTGACCCTATAATAGATCAACTAGAACTCACATCCTTTCTGCTGCCTTTACATTAGGCTTAATGTCTAGAACCCAATGCAACCTCACAATGGTCTCTCACCACACAAGCTGATTGGGATGAAGACCTCATACTTTGGGGTCCATCCTCTTTTGTGGGGTCAGAACCAACAGCAGGGGAGGGGAGGTGGGGAAAAGGATGCATTTAGAGGATAAGACTATTATCAGAGGTGTAGAGTTTTTAAAAACCGGTGTACATGCCAATAAAGACACTGGCTTCTCAATCTGGGGATTCCTGGAGTCTGGTATAGACCGGAGAGGTCACAGGCCAGCTGCTGGCCTGGTCCAGAGATCTCTATCTGGTCTCAAGTACAACTCAAAAGAACCCCTACATTCAACAGGTCTCAGCCGACTTTGCCATCACCGGATCAAATCAACTGTAAGATGCTGAGGCTCCTGAATCATTTCTGGAAGAAAGCAGGACTTGGTCTTTACGCTGCTCTACCCTCTGGTGCCAAAGCGGAGAAGCTGACTGAGTAGTGGCGCTGATCCTCGGCTGCAGCAGGTTCTTCTCTGGCCGACGAGTGAGCGTCTGAGAGGTGCAGTGTGCCAGGGGCAAGGGAGAGGGTCAGTCCTGGAGGCACGTCCTCCGGCCTCTCCGAGAAGCTGTGAGGTTTCCGGAGGCCGAGCTGCACTTGCAGGCGAGTGTGATTCCAGTCCCCAGGACATCCTGTCCACCAGCAGCTGCTACTTCTTGGGTTTCTCTAGAATGTTGAGGAATTTCCCTCGAGTCATTTCTCTGGCTGGAATCACAAAGAGAAAGACAGCTCAGTGAAGACCTACCATTTGAAAAGGTGGGGGGGGGGGTCACAAGAAGATTTAAGCTTAAAGTGCGGATTGATTTAAACTGTGTAGAGGGGCTGGGGAGATAGTCTGATGCTTTTGTAAGACTTTCATGCCGGAGGCTCTGAGGTCCCAGGTTCAATCCCTAGCACCACTGTAAACCAGAGCTGAATACGGCTCTACTCTCTCTTTTCTTCTGTATCTTTCAGATCTGAATCTCTCTGATTAAAGGTAATAAAAAAAATAAGAAAATGTACTATAGGTAAAAATAAACAAAGCAAACGGTGTAGAAAGTCACTACCATAGTAGATTCTGCCACCTCTAACCAATGAACACAAGCCACTACTGACACAACTCAAGTTTGTATAAAAGCTGTTCTGGTGGCCTGGGAGGTGGTACAATGGATAAAGAGTTGGACTGTTAAGAATAAGGTCTTGACTTCAATACCCAGCACTGTACATGCCAGAGTGATGTTGTGGTTCTCTCCTTTATCCTTTATACATAGATCTACTTTTAAAAAGGTCTTCTGGGAAGCTGGGCGGTGGCACAGCAGGTGAAGTGCACGTGGCACAAAGCACACCACAGTGTAAGGATCTCGGTTCAAGCCCCCGCTCCCCACCTGCAGGGGAGTCGCTTCACAGGTGGTAAAGCAGGTCTGCAAGTGTCTTTCTCCCCCCCTCTGTCTTCCCCTCCTCTCTCCATTTCTGTCTGTCCTAACAATGACAACAATAATAACAACAACAATGATAAACAACAAGGGCAACAAAAGGGAAAAAATAAAATTAATTACTTTAAAATTAAATTAATTAATTAAAAAAAATTAAAATGAAAAAGTAAAAAAGGTCTTCTGAAGTTGACAGTTGCTTAAGACACAGGTCAACTAAAGGAGATTTTATCACCCATTCACCCTTAAAAAAAAAGTTATAGAAGCGCTCACACTTGACAGTGCGCAAGGACCGGGGTTCAAGCCCCGGGACCCCACCTGCAGGGGGAAACCTTCACGAGTGGTGAAGCAGGGCTGCAGGTGTCTCTCTGTCTCCCCCTCCCCTCTCCATTTCTGTCTCTCTAATAATAAAATGAAAAAGAAAAAAAAAAGTTATAATATCATAAATCATAGCCATGTGTCAACTATTGTCCTGTAACCATTAGTCCGCCTATAAAGTGATAAAATATACTAACGATAAGGCTGCTGCTGGCCCAGCGAGCATGGAGCTCGACTCAAGCATGCAGTCCCGAGCTTCACCCACAGCACCGCAAATGCCAGTCATGCTCTAGCCTATCCCCCACCCCTTTATAAATAAATAACGAAAGACACCCCCCCCCCCCCCGTAAGAATGAAGCCTAATATTCATGTTCACTATTCTGAGGGGATTTCTTGCTGGAGGCTACACTCTAACCAAGATTAAAGTCTTCTCTGGGTCTCTGGCATCTTGACAGTCAGAATCTCCAGTCAGAATCAGAGATGGTTCAGTCAGTCTCTCAGTAGTGGTGGTCCCTGGATGCTGCAATATAACTGTTTATATTCCCCCAGCGCAGTTCATCCGTGGATAGTGTAATAAAGCGGGGTTTATGGAGTTTTGGTCTTCTCTCTCTTGGCATTGTCGGTCCTTAGATATTTAATATTGCCAGGCAAGGTTTATGCGTCTTTCTCCTACTTTCGGACTATCAATCTTTGAATACTGTAGTTTCGAGAGGGTTTACACAGCTACTTTCCTACATACGGTGCTCTGCAGGAAAAGTAAAATGCTTCTCAATTATAAGGGCCACTCCACAAGCCCGCAGTGTTAGTTCTGTCAAGCAAATCCTCAAAATTTGTCTGTGCATGCTATTCCCTTCACTCTCCTCTCCATAAGACCATCCTTTGAGATCTCTTAAAGGGACCTAACTGTGTGAAAGTTTCTGAGGTCCTGGGGTCAGAAATGTCGACTGTGCAGTGGGCAGAGAGCAGGTCTTTGAAAGCCCAAGAAAACACCTCCACCGTGGTCAAGTAAGTGAGACAGAGGGGAGGTGGGGCAGGGTATAGGATCTGCATATCTGCAACCCCCCTCCCCAGGTTTGATCCCTGGGGATGCAGAGGTTGGAGACATGCTCTGGCACCTGTTTCTCTCGTAAAATAAACAGGTAAGTAATATTTTTTTTAAGGTGAGGTGGCTACAGAGAAGCCTGCAAGGATGAGAAGGGTCTTTGCCTGAGTTACCTCACTGCCTTTGCCTCGTCCAGAACAAACAGTGCTGCGAAAACGAGCTCCACTCCCCAGCCCACCACCACCTAACAGTTACTGGTCTGTTTGTACAACAAAGAAATAAACCAGCAGCAACTCTGTCGCCACCGGAAGGCTTTAGGTAAGTGCAGTTTATTCAGTTCCCATCTTTCCCAAGTTCCTAAGCTCTGACAAAAGGAAACGTACATTATATTAACCCAAGATAGAAACCCCAGTCCTAGGTCCTGTCTAATGTGCTCAGGACTCCACCTCAGCCCAAATCCAACTGGCCGCTCCTTTTTAAGTAGATGACACCAGATCCTACAGAGACAAAATTAATTCCCTTATGACTTGCTACTACTTGTTTCTATACTTGTCTTCCTCACCTCAAGTGTAAAGCCCAGACCAGAGATTCTGTGGAAGGTACTTGATTTCACCAGCACTATGCAGAGTGCTGTACAAAGTATCTACTAGACCCACAACACAGTAAAGTTCTTGCCTTCCCTTTTGCAGAAAAACACTTAAGACTTGTTTTTTTTTATTTTGTTTTCATTTTTGTCCCCTCCAGGGTTACTGCTGGGGCTCAGCGCCCGCACTAGGAATCCACTGCTCCTAGAGGCCATTTTCCCATTTAATTGCCCTTGTTTTGCCTTTGTTGTTGTCATCCTTATTGCCGCCATTGCTGTTGTTGCTGGATAGAACAGAGAGAAATCAAGAGAGGAGGGGAACATAGGGAGAAGAGAAAGATAGACACCTGCAGACCTGCTTCACTGCTTGTGAAGCGACCCCCTGCAGGTGGGGAAAATAAGACTTGTTATTGGCTGGGGGTCGGGTGGTAGCACAGCAGGTTAAGCGCATGTGGCACAAAGCACAAGGATCCCGGTTTGAGCCCCCGGCTCCCCACCTGCAGGGGAGTCACTTCACAAACGGTGAAGCAGGTCTGCAGGTGTCTGTCTTTCTCTCCCCCTCTCTGTCTTCCCCTCCTCTGTCCATTTCTCTCTGTTCTATCCAACAATGATGACATCAACAAGAATAATAACTACAACAACAACAACAACGACAGTGAAAGGATCCCAGTTTGAGCCGCCGGCTCCCCACCTGCAGGGGGGTCACTCCACAGGAGGTGAAGCAGGTCTGCAGGGTCTTTCTCTCCCCCTGTCTGTCTTCCCCTCCTCTCTCCATTTCTCTCTATTCAACAACAATGACATTAATAACAACAACAATAGCTACAACAACAACAAAAAAAATCAACAAGGGCAACAAAAAGGAATAAATATAAAAAAAAGTAATTGTTAAAAAAACAAGGACAACAAAAGGAAAAATAAATAATAAAAAATTTAAATACTTGGTATTATTCAGTTCTCTACATTTTGAGGTTATTTATTTATTTGCTTCCAAGGTTATCGCTGAGGCTTGGTGCCTGAACTACCGATCCACTACTCCTGGAGGCCATGTTTCCCCACTCTGTTGCCCTTGTTGCCATTGCTGTTGTTGTTGGATAGGACAGAGAGAAATCAAGAGAGGAGGGGAAGACAGAGAGGGGGAAGAGAGAGAAAGACACCTGCAGACCTGCTTCACCGCCTGTGAAGCAACTCCCCTGCAGGTGGGGAGCCGGGGGGCTCGAACCAGGATCCTTACGCCGGTCCTTACGCTTCACACCATGTGCGCTTAACCCACTGCGCTACCACCTGGCCCCCTTTGAGGTTATTTTTAAAATTTACTTTATTTGGTAAGAAAAATCATTTCCCTGGATGGAACTAATGCCAGATTAATGGCAAGATGGGGACTAACTTCCCTAGAGGAAATCTAGACAACACTTCCTTGTCCCTGGGGGAGGTGTGAACCTCTTTGAGAGACCACAGGGTGTGGATGAAGTTGAAGTTCCAGCTCTTAGTAGCTGTGTAACACCTTGGACAGGCTACAGTCTCTGTGCCTCAGCTTCTGCATCTGTAAAAGGAGTAGCATGTCAATACTACCTATGCCCTGCCTTTTTCTTGTCCCATCAACATGTATGAGATAGTGGAGGCACTGGCCCACTTTTGCTTGCTGGTAAACAGTCTGCTTCTGTACTCAGTATCTCCTGCATGAGTGATAAGAATGGATAAGAATGGAGGCTAGGATAAGAATGGAGGCTAGGAATTTCAAAAATCCTGCTCCCTGGACCCTTTCCCTTAGTCTCATCCCATAGAAACTGACTTTTACCTCTGGCCAATGTGGGTCTCATCATTTATTTCTTCTGGATGGGTTTTCTACCAGATGGCCTTCTTCCCACTACATAGTAAGTATCAAATGTTAGTAACATACATCAAGTGCCCTTACAACATGGCTAGAAGCAGGTGCTCTGGACACCAGATATGGGTGATATGAACAAAAACAAAAATAAAAAGCCGGCAACTCTGCTGGATACAACAGTCCTGTCCCAAACATCCTGGGCCAGCAACACCTCTCTGTTTACTGCTGCTTCTTGTCCTTCAAAACCAACCCCCCCCCCCCAGTGCTGTACTGTTTATTTTCCCTAAATGGGAGAATGACCAATATCTTAGGACATAAAACAGCAAAGGACCCGATCTATGTGAGGGATCAACAGGATTTTAAAGGGAAAATAAATGGATGTTCCAAAGTCTCTCAGGGGCGAGCTCTCCTTGAATTTAACCAATCCTTTTTAACAGCCCCCTTTCCCACTCAATCATTCCTCCCCCCTTCAACCTAATCTAAGTACACAGAGCTGCAGGAAACCACCGTAAAAGTAGAAGTAATTCAAAAGACATCATCTTCTGCATGGGAGGGGAGAAAGTTTTCTGCTCGCCAGTCCCATATAGGAGATATACGAATTCGTGACATAGCTGCTCCCTAAAAGAGGGCTGTGCCTTATAAATCACTGCCTACACACCAGCCCCTTTTCATGCACTAAGAAATTGCTGTGGGTCAGGGGCCGCTCCAGAGCACGTGCCCTCCTGTTCACTTGTCATAAGCGATGTTAACATCTCTGATTAATTCACAGACCCCTTATTTCATTCTTCATTTCTTTCTCCTTGCTCTCCTCTCTGCCGCTGCGTGAAGATTCCTACCTACCTGCTACAGTAATCACCACCCACTGACTGCACCCCCGAAACCTAGTGATGCCAACCGTGCTTTTAATTTGCAAGACATCACACACAGAGGTAATTTATACCAACATCTGTTCATTTTTGACTTCTGAAACAAACTCACACATGCTGCTACAAAATCCCATTAGGAAGCGGGAGACAGCCTTCTGCTACTATTCTATATTCTCCTACACACACACACACACACACACACACACACACACACACACACACACACGCACCCCCCTACCTTCCACATGCAAACATCTTAAAGAAGAAAAAAAAAACAAACAAGGATTTAAATCTCCTTGGGAGAAAAGCCTCTAGAGATGTCTACCACATGTTTACAGAGAGAAGGTGTTTCTATTTCCCCTGCCTTATTCCATTCTTTCTTCCCAGCACTGAAGTTTTGGTGCAATTCTAGCTTTAATGGCCAGGTTAAAATAAATTGCTCTTTAGGATTTCCAGTTTCTTTTTTCTCTGTGACTTCCTTCCTTCCTTTCTTTCCAAACTGTGGTGCAGGGACCTTGCAAGCATGATACCACCTCTCCTGGGTCAACTTTTTTTTTTAATTTAATTTTTTAATTTTTAATTTTAATTTTTTTTTTGCCTCAGGGTTATTGCTGGGGCTCAGTGCCTGCACCATGAATCCACTGCTCCTGGAGGCCACCTCCCCCCCCCTTTTGTTGCCCTTGTTGTTGTTATTATCGTTGTTGGATACAAGAGAGAGAAATGGAGAGAGGAGGGGAAGATAGGGGGAGAGAAAGACAGACACCTGCAGACCTGCTTCACTGCCTGTGAAGCGACTCCCCTGCAGGTGGGGGCCTGGGACCTCGAGGTCCTTGTGCTTTGTGCCACGTGCGCTACTGCCTGACCCCCTATTTTTTTGTTTTTGAGAGACATGCAGAGAGAAACACCAGGGCACTGCTCAGCTCTGGCTTATGGTGGTGCAGGGGACTGAACCTGGGACTTCAGAGCCTCAGGCATGAGAGTTTCTTTGCATAACTATTATGCTACCTACCCCTGCCCTCCTGGTTCTACTTTTCTCATTCTTTAGCTCAGCAAGACAGAGGCTAGAGGGAGAGATGGACAAGAGGAGAGACAGCACAGTATTACCCCACTATCCATGGTTAGTGGGGTAATAGCGCTGTGGTTATTTCCACATGACGCTGGGGCTCAAGAAGCTTGCGCTGAGGAAGGTATGCCCTGTAACTGGTGAGGAATTCTCTTTGATCCCTTTCTTGGTTTTTCCTAGTTCTTTTCTTTCACAGTGTTAGAAGACTCAGACTGCTCGAGAGATTTATAGTCAGTAAAGTTTGTTGACTTTGCCCTCCCCCCCACACACACACACACACACAGCTCAGCTCAGCTCAGCTCATGCCGGTGCTAGGGTTTGAACTTGGGGGCCTTTGGTGTCTCAGCCATGAAAACCTGTTGTGACAATGGTATTACCTCCCTGGTCCTCTTAGTGATTTTCTACTTCTGGATCAACTCTCTAGGACTATAAGGCTCAACAGGAAGACAACGCAACCACCATATTCTAGTAACCATGCCAAGAAGAACATGCTGGTCAGCAGCTGCCACAGGGTATGTTGTGCAGAAGAGCAGCGTGACCCCCCGCGTGCAGTCATGGGTCACAGCCCCCTCAGTTTGTGGACAGATCCAGTCAGCTGACAGAGTCGCACCACAGGCGGACATGTGAACCGCTGCAGAGAATGTGAAGGAGGGGGCTGCACCAAGATGGCAAATGGACAAACCCCAATCAACTTCCAGGTTGTGGCTGTTTCTACGGCCCCTGTCAGGTCTGTGGCAGCTGTAAATGCTCGGCTCCACTAGGAGGCCAGGGCTGAAGGGAGGACGCCACCTTGCTTGCTCCGGAGGTGGCGTGTGGTTTAATATGATCTCTCTCTTCTTCAGACGCTCACTCACTTTCTCCATCCTGCATTTAGCCTTGCCTCTGGCTCCCTTTCCACAATGACTATCCCCAAACTGCCTCCTCTGCAGTAAATTTTCTAGTGGCTGGTTGAAAAAGATTCAGTGGTACAGATTGATTTCTCACTGGTGAGGGGATGAGGGATTACTAGAGGCACCCTGGGTAACGAGATTGGGTGCAGAGTCTCTCACAAAACCAGCCCTCTCCGCCAGGGATTTGCACCTTTCACCCATGACATATGGGTTTCATTACAGAAAGATTCCCAGATTATAGCTCTGAGGCAATTGCCAGATAAAATTCTGCATGGTCTGAATGTAAGGAACAAGGTAAAGATGAACTTTTTAATGAAATGGGAAAAACTCATGTTTGGTTTCTCAATTCCAAGACAAAGTACTTTAAACATTTCTGTGCCTCAGGATAATTAGAGAACATTATTGAGCTGGAGAAGAGTTACTTTCCTCTGGGTTCTCTCATATCCTCAAGAGTGACAATGGACTGTCTTTGAGAATCTAATATGAGTGGTGAAAAACAAAGCGTACAGCTTAACATTGTGGAAAGAGCTGGGCATACAGACTTGCATTCGAACCCCAGCACCTACACTGACCCTGAACCACTGAGTGCAAGTCATCCAACCCAAGTTCTGAGCTAGAGTTTCTGTGTCTATTAAGGTGGGATTAGCACAAAGTTTCTCTCCACCTTTCTCTTTCTCTCTCCACCCTCCCCCCCATAAATGCTAGTTAGTGTACTAATACTTATTTCTATCATTCCATAAAAGGCTATTTAAAGAGGCCGGGTGGTGGCACATGTGGCTGACCACATACATTACTTACTATGTGCAAGGACCTGGGTCTCTCTCTGCCTGCAGAAGGGGAGTTTCACGAGCATAGAGGCAGTGCTACAGGTGTTTCTCTTTCCTTTCTGTCTTCCCTTCTTTCCCCTCTAAATTTCTCTCTGTCCTAGCAAATAAATAAATATTTTTTAAAAGTTCACTTAAATATCAGGATACTTGATAGGAAAGCTACTATTCATTTCTTTTTCTTTTTGATTTAATTAATTTTTTTTTTTTGCTTCCAGGGTTATTGCTAGGGCTTGATGCCTGCACCACAAATCCACTGCTCCTGGAGGATACTGTCCCCCCTTTTTTGTTGCCCTTGTTGTTTTATATTGTTCTTGTGGTTATTATTATTGTTGTTATTGCTGTCATTGTTGTTGGACAGGACAGAGAGAAATGGAGAGAGGAGGAAGACAGAGAGGGGGAGAGAAAGACAGACACCTGCAGACCTGCTTCACCGCCTGTGAAGCCCACCCCCACCCCCGCGCAGGTGGGGAGCTGGGGGCTCGAACCAGGATCCTTACACTGGTCCCTGCACTTTGTGCCATGTGCACTTAACCTGCTGTGTGACCACCTGACCCCCCAGTGTTCATTTCTTTTGGAGTAACTTAACCCTATTTAAAGACAGACAGCTGTTGAGGTCCAGTGGTGGCACACCTGGTTAAAAGCACATATTGCCATGCCTGCCGACCTGAGTTTGAGCCCCTACTCCTTACCTGCAAGGGGGAAGCTTCATGAGAGGTGAAGCAGGTCTGCAGGTGTCTATCTTTCTCTATCTCCTCCAACCCTCCCCTCTCAACTTCTGTCCTATCAAATAAATTATAAACAAACAAAGACAGTCCTACATGTAATAGCTACATCCAAAAAAAGTTTGAAAACTGTCTTTGTTTTTTACACTGATAAATGAAAAATTCTCCAGCTAAACACAGTATGCAAGGAGTTCTGTCATTGTTAAGCAGTAAAAGCAAAATGACTGACTGGAATGAGAAAAAAACAAACCGAGCTGAGATGCCACTAATGAAGAGGGGGGTCTGGTGGGTGTTTTCAGAGTCAGTGTTCTTACCTCTCCATCCCATTTCTGTTTAATGCCAATCAAAATACACCACTGGTTACAAGACAAGGAAGGGAGGGAGGGAGGGAGGAAGGAAGGGAAGAAGAGGGAGAAAAAGGAAGGAAGAGAGGGGGAAAGAAAGAAGGCAAGCAGTCCCCAGAAGGTCAGTTGTTCAGCGGGCCAAGCACCTGTCTTCCATGCCTGAGGCCCTGGGACTCATCGAGGACCGTCAGAGAACACTAAAGCTAAAAAAAGCTGGGACTTTCTGTCTATAGATGGTGAAACAATGCTTTGGTGTCTTCTCCCTCTCTGCCTCATAAAAATATAAAATAAAAAAACCAGGCCAGGAGCTCCATGGTAGAGCACGCCTGTAAGGCCCTGTGTTTGACCCCAGCACCACGTCTGAAAAGTAAGGAAGCGGTGCCTGTAAGCTGTTAACATAACTGGCCTGTTTGGAAGCAGACTACCACCGCAGATCAGGAAAATGTCAGTCCTGATTTGAGTATCATGTCACCTAATAATTGACCCCCACATTAAAAGAAAATTTTATGTATACACTTGTGCAACAGTTACTTCACGTACAGTAAATGGTTGAGAAAGGGAGACATGAAACGATTGCGAGATGGACAGTGTAACAGAGCTTGAGCAGTCTTGCTCTGTGGGAGCAGAGTGCTGGTGCAAACATGAGGCTCCTCTTCTTTTTTTATGTGTTGGATAGAGACAGCTAGACATCGAGAGGGAGAGGAGAGACAGAGGACAGAGAGACAACCGCAACACTGCTTCACCATTTGCAAAGCCTTCCCCTGCAGGTGGGGGCCGGGGACTCTATCCCAGGTCCACCACCACCTGGCCCTAGCAGATGCCTTCTCTACTAGGCCTCACCTGTCTGTTGCTGGTAGCGATGCACCAATTCTATCTTTAGACTCCATTTCCACACACGGACTGCCCATCAAATTAGGAGCTGACCTGCTTCACTGGCAAATCCTGCCATTCACAACAGGCTCTCGTTAGTTTACCAAGTGGCACGTGCCTCTTTACCTGACCCTGTCACCAAGAAGCAGGGCTCCAGCTGAAACGAAGAAAGAGGGGGGGAGGGGAGGGGGCGGGGACGGACGGAGACGACACATCTCCAATGGAAGCGTGAACTGCTTGCATCTGTGGAACACGTATGCTCTGGAGAATCCAATCTACTAGAGTGACAGGGTAAACAGAATCAGCTGCCTTCCTTTAACTATACTGGTGGCGACTCCCCCCCCCCTTTCGTTGCCCATGTTATTTTATCGTTGTTGTTATTATTGTTGTTACTGATGTCACTGTTATTGGATAGGACAGAGAGAAATCGAGAGAGGAGGAGAAGACAGAGACAGGGAGAGAAAGACAGAAACCCGCAGACCTGCTTCACGGCTAGTGAAGTGAACCCCTGCAGGTGAGGAGCCGCGGGCTCGAACCAGGATCCTTACACCAGTCCTTGAGCTTCGCGCCATGTGCGCTTAAACCATTGCACTACTGCTCGACCCCTGGTAAGTATTTTTGTCCAAAAAAAGGAGGACATAAAAAACCTCATTGGTTTACTTTATGTCAAGATGCTGAATAGGTTGATTTCCTTAGTCTTAGAGAACTTGTTTAATAGGAATCATGCACCGATGTGTTCTGGAACCTCACCTCTCCAGAGCTCCACCCCACTAAGGAAAGACAGGAACAGGCTGGGGGCATGGATTGACCTGCCCTGCCCATGCCCATGTCCAGCAGAAAAGCATTTACGGAATTAACTCCCACCTTTGGCATCCCCAAAAGAATTTTGGTCCATAAACCCAAAGGGGAAGAAATGTTAGTGGAAGATGATCAGAGGGCTCTGCCTCTAATTCCATCAAGACCCAGAGAGAGAAGAGAGAAAAAGAAATGACATTCAAAAGCAACAATAGCAGGAACCGGCGTAAAGATCCCAGTTCGAGCCCCCGGCTCCCCGCCTGCAGGGGAGTCTCTTCACAAGAGGTGAAGCAGGTCTGCAGGTGTCTGTCTCTCCCTTCCTCTCTCCATTTCTCTCTGTCCTATCCAACAACAATGACATCAATAACAACAATAACTACAGCAATAAAACAACAAGGGCAACAAAAGGGAATAAATAAATAAATACAAAAAAACAAAAGTAACAATAGGTGTGCCTTAGAAAGGAAGAAAAGGCAGGACAAAAAAAAAAAAAGCTGAAAATTTACACATATAGATAATTATAGAAATAATAGTCAATTCATATTTGTGACCTTGGGAGAACTACTGGTTTCTAATGGAGGGGAATGGGGACAGAGAACTCTGGTGGTGAGAACAGTATGGAATTATACCCTTATTATCTCATAATTTTGTAAGTCAATATTAAATCACTAACAAAAAAAGATGCTATCTGGTATAATCATTTTTTAATATTTATTTATTTATTTTCCCTTTTGTTACCCTTGTTGTTTTATTGTTGCAGTTATTATTATTGTTGTTATTGATGTCGTCGTTCTGGATAGGACAGAGAGAAATGGAGAGAAGGAGGGGAAGAGAGGGGGAAAGAAAGATAGACACCTGCAGACCTGCTTCACTGCCTGTGAAGCGACTCCCCTGCAGGTGGGGAGCCGGGGGCTCGAACCGGGATCCTTAGGCCGGTCCTTGCACTTTGCGTGGTATAATCATTTTAAAAAATATTTATCAGTGTGGTCCGGGAGGTGGCACAGCGAATAAAGCAATGGATTCTCGACCATAAGGTCCCAAGTTCATTCCCCGGCAGCACACTTACCAGAGTGATGTCTGGTTCCTTCTCTCTCTCATCTCTCATCTTTCTCATGAATAAATAAATTAAAAAAAATATTTATCAGTAAGAGAGAGGAGGAAAGAACCAGTGCATTACTCTGGCACATGTGATGCCAGGGGCTGAACTCCATCCAGACCTCACGCTTGAGGGTTCAATGCTTTATCCATTGTTCTGTCTCCTTGGTCACTATAATTATGGTTTTAAAAAAAAGATTTATTTAATGTATGTGTATGTGAGATAGTTTTACATAAGACAGAGAAGGCAAGGCGGAGAAGAAGACAGAGTACCACCTCCTCCTATTCCATTCCTCTAACCCCCCACCCCATAGAGGCAGAGAGACAGAGAGGCAGAGATAGAGAGCGAGAGAGAGAGAGAGAGAGAGAGAGAGAGAGAAAGAGAGACCATAGCAATGATGCTTCCTTCAGTGTAGTGATGCCCAGGTTCTAACCTGGGTTACACACATAGCAAAGTAGCATACTATCCAAGTGGGCTATTTCACAGGCCCTGAAAGATTTTATTTATTAACACGAGATAGGGAGGGGAGAGAAAATCAGAGCATCACCCTGGCACATGGAATGTCAGGGTCAAACTCAGGACGTCTAAGTCCAGCACCCTATTCACTGTGCCACTACCTAGGCCCTTAATTCTTCTTTAAAAGTCACCCTTCTATGGGGCCAGGCAGCGGCGCACCTGGTTGAGCACACATGCTACCATGTGCAGGGATTAGGTTCAAACTCCCTGCCCCCACCTGCAAGGGGGAAGCTTCATGAGTTCTGACACAAGGCTGCAGGTGTTTCTCTTTCTCTTCCTATCTCCCCATTCCCTCTCAATTTCTCTTTGTCCTATCAAAGGGGGGGGGGATGGCCTCCAGGAATGACGAATCTGACACAAAAGCATGGAATCCCAGTGATAACCCCGATGGAAATATAAATACACTTCTATTTAAAAAATATTACTCTTTTTTGGCCTTTGAAATTTGACTAGCTCTTCATGACTACAAGAAGAGGGGAAAGATGTAGTTTTCAGTTTGTGCAGGAGAGAAGCACGAAGGGGCAGCTGAATGGTAGGAGTGCCAGAGTGCTCCAGAGTGCTTGCTCACCAGGTATTAGGTGTTAGCTATTTGGCAGAGGCAAATAAATTAGGAGTGTCCTTTCAGAAGCAGCGAGCTGTTCACACGAGTTCTGGATGCATTGGAGGAGGAGGAGAAGGCCGCCGTGTGATTAATAATGCTGAGGTCTCTCTCACAGGAAGGTGGGACGTGTTCTGTCGCCCTGGCACAGGGCCGGCATACAGCAGAGCAGCTCCAGGGCAGCCTGCCAGGCTGGGCTTCTTCACTGTGCTCCAGGCCAGACTTCTGCGTAAGACAGACTGCTGGGCAATTAATAATTCGAGTCAAGGACTTGAGAAATATTTTTATTATCATTTTTAATGAGTGAGAGACCAGCGGACTTCTCATTTGATGTTGGGTCTTAAACTCCTGGAGCCTCACATACAGCAAGGCACTGGCTCTATTGGGCAATCTATCTGCCACTCCCAGAATTAATACTTTCTGATGTTTCTTTTCTTTTCTTTAATGAATTACATTCATTTATTTATTGGCTAGAGAAAGCCAGAAATTGAAGGGGGTGGGGGAGACGAAGAGGGACCTGCAGCCCTGCTTCACCACTCGTGAAGCTTCCCCCTGCCGGTGGGGAACAGGGGCTTGAACCCGGGCCCTTGCACATTGTAATGTGTGCCCTCAAACAGGTGTGCCACCTCCAGGCCCTCTTTCTGATGTTTCTTTCTTTTTTAAACTTTTTTTTTTAATTTTTAAAATTTATTTAGTTTATTTATTCCCTTTTGTTGCCCTTGTTGTTTTATTGTTGTAGTTATTATTGTTGTTGTCGTTGTTGGATAGGACAGAGAGAAATGGAGAGAGGAGGGGAAGACAGAGAGGAGGAGAGAAAGACAGACACCTGCAGACCTGCTTCACCGCCTGTGAAGCGACTCCCCTGCAGGTGGGGAGCCGGGGCTCGAACCGGGATCCTTATGCCGGTCCTTGTGCTTTGCGCCACCAGCGCTTAACCCACTGCGCTACAGCCCGACTCCCTTTTTAAAAATATTTATTTATTTATTTATTCATTCCCTTTTGTGGCCCTTGTTTTTCTGTTGTTATTGATGTCGTCGTTGCTGGATAGGACAGAGAGAAATGGAGAGAGGAGGGGAAGATAGAGAGGGGGAGAGAAAGACAGACACCTGCAGACCTGCTTCATCGCTCGAACCAGGGCTCGAACCAGGATCCTTAGGCGGGTCCTTGCACTTTGCGCCATGTGCGCTTAACCCGCTGCGCTACTGCCCGACTCCCCTTTTTGATGTTTCTAATGTAAGAGCACGTGGTGCTGTGGGTTGGATGAATATGGGTCTCTTGGAACCTTATCAGGATACCTGGTGGTTCTCAGAAGGTAGCATAATTGCATTAAGGCCTGCTGATAAGTCTCAGTCAACTTTTACAGGCAAGGTCAGGTAAGTGAGCCTTTAGTAGAAATTACACCTCTCTCTATCTCAACTTTTCTTCTCAGAAAGGGTTAGGTGGCTAAGAATAGTATGCCTTCCAACTGAATACTGAAAAAGATAATTTTTAAAAAATATTTATTTCCTTTTTGTTGCCCTTTTTTTTTATTGTTGTAGTTATTGTTGTTGATGCGTCATTGTTGGCTAGGACAGAGAGAAATGGAGAGAGGAGAGGAAGACAGAGAGGGGGAGAGAAAGACAGACACCTGCAGACCTACTTCACCGCCTGTGAAGGGACTCCCCTGCAGGTGGGGAGCCGGGGGCTCAAACCGGGATCCTTCTGCAGTCCTTGTGCTTTGTGCCACCTGTGCTTAACCCGCTGCGCTACTGCCCGACTCCCTGAAAAAGAGAATTTTATAGCAAACATTTTTTTTTCTTAAATTTTAGTAAGGTCCAATTCCAGAGAATGCTCTAAGGAGTAAAGAAAATCTAGGACTCAGTGCACAAGTAAAATGAGGACAGTTCCAATATGGAAAATAATTTTAATGGCTTTTCACTCTTTTTAAGGGGAGGAAAGAAAAAAAAAAGAGAAACATCCAGTCAACAGATTTATTTTCAGAATATAAAACATCAAGCAGGAACATAAAATATGGGAAGTGTCAGCCATGATGCCTGAAGATTGAAAGCAGAAGTAGGAAAATCTTAATTGTCAGGCACTTGAAAAACGTTGTATTCAGGTGAAAACCTGTGTTTCTCCATCAACTCTCCTTGCCCTGCCCTCTTTTCAGAACAAAACAGGACTAGGTTTCAAATATTCAGTCCTTTCCACCATCCCTTTCCCTGTAAGGAAACAACAAAACAAAACCAAGCCAACAACAGCAACAATTCCCCAAAATCCTTGTGTTTAGTGAGTGAAAGAACGTCAATCACTTATCTGTACATCGCCTCCTTTCCCAAGGACCTCACAGGTCTGCTTGTTTTCACATTGTTCCCTTTCCTAGAGTAAAATCATCTGAATGAAAGGCAATCTTGTCAAAGCAGTGGACTAATACTCTTGGAGGGAAAACTTCTGTTAGATATTCATAAACTGGTATAATGGAGAAAGCAATGGATTCTCAAGCACGAGGGCCCGAGTTTGATTCCCGGCAACATATGTGCCAAAGTGATGTCTGGTTTTCTCTCTCTCCTCTTCACTCGTTATCTAAATATTAAAAAAAAAAAAAAACTCATGAATTTGTGCAGACCATTCATACTTCAGTGCTTTAAATACATATATTGGGTTGTGGGAAAAGTCATGACATATTTTTGCATAGAAAAATATATTATGACTTTTCTGACAACCCAACAGTAATAGGTCATGATAAAACACTCATTATGACCAAAAACTAGCAGTCTCACACAGCCTTAAATTCCTCATCCATGGGAGTCAGGCGGTAGCACAGCGGGTTAAACGCAGGTGGCACAAAGTGCAAGGACCGGCCTAAGGATCCTGCTTCAAGCCCCCAGCTCCCCACCTACAGGGGAGTCGCTTCACAAGCGGTGAAGCAGGTCTGCAGGTATCTATCTTTCTCTCCCCCTGTCTTCCCCTCCTCTCTCCATTTCTCTCTGTCCTATCCAACAACAACATCAATTAATAACTACAACAATAAAAAAAGGGCAACAAAAGGGAATAAATAAATTTATATTAAAAATTCCTCATCCATAAAGAACTTAGGGCCAGGCAGTGGTATTAGTTAATTGCACACATTACAGTGCACAAGGACCCAGGTTCAAGCTCCTGGTCCCCACATGCAGGGGAAAGCTTCAGGAGACTGTAGGTGTCTCTGTCTCTTTCTCTATCTCCCCCCTCCCCTCAATTTCTTTCTCTCTCTATCCAATAATAAATAAATATATTAAATTAAATTCATCATAAAATACTCCAGTGATTATCTATCAACTAGTAGTCAAAGTGACTTGATCAGCACACAAAACATCTTGCCCCAAACTAGACTGAGTAATTTCTCTAAGATTTCAATCTCAGGGACCTCAGGCTAAAATCACAATGTAGATCCTTTCAAATGATTTGGATATTAAGATAATTTTCTTGCTTAGAACATTCCCACTTCAAGGTTCTGGGAGTAGCTAGTCTTTTTAGGATAAAGGGCTTGTGTTCTTGACCCTCTGGGCAGGGAAAGAGTTACATCTTCACAATGAGAAGCCAATAAGAACCTCTCTTGATTATAATTTAGATAAGAACCACTGGATTGAATAATAATGTCTGAAACTCCCCGGGCTGTTTCACCTTGAGACGTCCATCACTGGGTTAAACATGATGCTAATTGCATTTGGATTGATTAATTTCTCTCACTCCTGTCTATTCGAATAACGCTTAACAAAATAATCATAGCACCCAGAGCCAAATCTTTTGCGTCAAAGGAATGAAGCCATCAGGACAGGCAGAGTTGAAAGAAATGAAGATGACCCGTAATTACTGCTACGGCGGTATCATTACCATATCATACAGGATGAGTGTGGGGAGAGGGAGACGAGGAGGGGCTGACATTATTAGTACTTTCTAATGGAGCCCTATAATCTAAGGATTGCGATGTGATATCAAGTAGAACACACAGAAATACAGAACTTTTTTAAAAAACCATACAAATCTTGCTCATGAAACTACAAAATCCAGCAAACACTGAGGCGTGAGATACATCAAGTGTCTTGGTCTGCAAGCAGGTATTATTCACGCCACTATTTTCTTTTTTTTTTTACCACAAGATCACTTTGTGTCTGACTTGCATAGAGATTTAAGATGCTGTCTCCGGAGTCGGGCGGTAGTGCAGCTTAATAAGCACACGTGGCGCAAAGCGCAAGGACCGGCAGAAGGATCCTGGTTCGAGCCCTTGGCTCCCCACCTGCAGGGGAGTCGCCTCACAGGCGGTGAAGCAGGTCTGCAGGTGTCTGTCTTTCTCTCCCCCTCTCTGTCTTCCCCTCCTCTCTCCATTTCTCTCTGTGCTATCCAACAACGACGACAACAATAATAACTACAATAATAAAGAAACATGGGGAACAAAAGGGAATAAATTAATTAATTAAAAAAAAAAAGATGCTGTCTTCATACCACAAGCATTTCCACAGTTGTGGAGAGCTTTTCTTTAAGTCGTAGAATAGCATCACTTTAATCTTATTAGATGTGGTCTTATTTGCAAAGTCTCTTAACTAGATGCAGAGCTATCCCAGCTTTTAAAATCAAATTTGAAAACCTGCATCTTTCAAGGAGTTTGTCCATTTCATCTAAAGCATCAAATTTATTGAACAAAGATTCCTTCTTCTTCTGTTGTCTGTAGTATCAAGAATGATGCCTTTCATTACAGTTATTAGTACCCTGTGCCTGTCAATTTTCACTTGATCAATTTAACTATAGGACTCTCCGTTATACTTACCTTTTCAAAGCATAAGCATTTACAGTTCACTAATTTTAAAGTTTTGATGATCAATCTCTCTTATCATTTATGAAATGACACTCTCCCTAGTACTAGTTCAAAACTCCACTCTGACACTTTTAAGTATAACAACTTCATTTTTTTTAAGTTTGCATGGAATATATATATTCCTTTTCCCCAATTTTTAAAATTATCTTATTTTGTTTGATAGAAACAGCCAGAAATCAAGAGGGAAGGGGTTAATAGAGAGAGAGGCAGAGAGAGACACCTGCAACACTACTTCACCACTTGCAAAGCTTTCCCCCTGTAGGTGGGGACCAGGGACTTGAACTTGGGTCCTTGTGCACTATAATGTGTGTGTTCAATCAGGTGCGCCACCACCTGGCCCCAGAATACACAGCCTTAAATTCCTCATCCATGGGAGGTGGGTGGTAGCACAGCAGGTTAAGCGCAGGTGGCGCAAAATGCAAGGACCAGCCTAAGGATCCTGGTTCAAGTCCCCAGCTCCCCACCTGCAGGGGAGTCACTTCACAAGCAGTGAAGCTAGTCTGCAGGTGTCTGTCTTTCTCTCCCCGTCTTCCCCTCCTCTCTCCATTTCTCTCTGTCCTATCCAACAATAATGACATCAGTAACCATAACAATGTTAAACAAGGGCAACAAAAGGGAAAATAAATGAATAAATAAATATAAAAAATTAAATTAAAAAAAAGAAAACAGGACTCAGAAAAAGGGGGATAACCCTCTGAGAAGTAGAATACCTCTCAGAATTAGAAGGAAAAAAAAGAGAAAACAAAACAAAGGACTTCAATATTAAGAGAAAGACAGAAGAAAGTCTATTCAAGGAAACTTAAGTATTCCTGATAAATCAGAAACTTCTCTTGAAAGAAGAGTAATTGACAGTAACAACACTAAGAATTTAGAGACCAAACCCAGAAGACTCCTGCCGGAATTGAAACTGAGACTGTACTCTGCCACACGCGCTTAACCCACTGCGCTACCGCTGGACTCCTACTTCTACCCAAATTTTAACAGCTTTCTCTATCCAGAAATTCTGTTATTAATCAAGGCATTCAGATTAAGTAATTTCCTCTGATCCAAAACAATGCTTGAAGAACTGGCTAATTTTTCCATCAGAAATAGCTAAAGGACCAGGTGGTGGCACACCTGGTTGAGTGCACACATTATTATAGGGCACAAGGACCCAGGTTCACTGCCCTGGTCCACCTGCAGTGGGAAGCTTCATGCAGGTGGCTCTCCCTCTACCTCTCTATTTCCCCCTTCCCTCTCAATTTCTCCCTGTGTCTATCCAAAAGAAAGGGGGGTGGGGGAGGAATATTTATTAATTAAAGGCAAGTACTAGTAGCATTGCTATTCCTCACTAAGAAATAACTGTCACATTAGAGAGGATTATATGATTGTGAATAATCAGAATATTGCAAAATTAGAACAATTCAATATGGAGATTTTTTGTGAGACGATGTTTTAAGGGAGGAATGTTGGATGTGACAAGCAACATAGAGGTCTAAGATGTTAATTACAGAATGTTTAGCTAGTATTACTGTTTCTTATGTAACGTGGTGTTATAAAAATTCTCCATACTCAATGTGAGTGGGGAGGCTCAGAGCATAATGCACAGACTTGTGAGGTCCCAGATTTTATTCCCAGCATCTCACATAAGACTGTTTATTTTATAGAACTTCTGCTCAAAGTTATAAGAAGTAAAACCTTTTAAAAATATATTTATTTATTTATTTTCCCTTTTGTTGCCCTTGTTTTACTGTTGTTGTTATTGATGTCCTCATTGTTGGCTAGGACAAAGCAATGGAGAGAGGAGGGGAAGACAGAGAGGGGGAGAGAAAGACAGACACCTGTAGACCTGCTTAACTACCTGTGAAGTGACTCCCCTGCAGGTAGGGAGACAGGGGCTTGAACCAGGATCCTCAGGCCGGTCCTTGCTCTTTGTGCCACCTGTGTTTAACCCGTTGTGCCACCGCCCAACTTGCAGAAGTAAAGTCTTTTAATCCTTATGATGAAATGAATACTTGAGTTCTGAGCTCCCACCTAACCCCCACAGCATCTGAAGTAATCTAAAGTTGGTCTAAGAGCTCTGCCCAAGCATTCCCATCAGTGGCAAACTTGCTACTTGTTTTGAGAGTACCTTTGGAGAGCTCTTTCTTATAAATGTCAAAAACCAAAGAAGAAATAAAGACACAAGCGGCACCTGGCCCCGTGGTTACTAATTCTGTGCTCTGGAACAGGACATGGATAAGTGGACACAAAATGGGATGCTATGAGTTTAATCAAAAGCAAAGTAGGGACAGTTTCAGGACGACTCAGTCCGTTAGTCAGTTAGTCCTAGGCCAATTAAATAGCCATGACACTGACTCCTTGTCATTTTCCTTGATATTAGAGGATTCTGGTCAGACTCAAGGGATTTACAGAAATTGGACGATTCTCTTGTACTTGCAGGTTTCAGTATTTCTTCAGATGAAATACACACTAACAGGAAATACCAAGTGATTCTAGAGCCAAACAAGGATGATCCATTAAAAAGACAAGTGACAGCTCAACCCTCTCTCCAGGAACATTTGTTACCTACGTTTTTATCCTTCAGGGATTTTAGTTGAGTGACATTTGTCGTAGGTTGATAATTAGTTTTTCTTTCTTTCTTTCTGTTTTAAGCAGAAGAGGCCAGTGTGGGTCTCCTCCCCATGAGAGACACTAGTCTGAGTGATTTTGGGAATAGCTGCCATGATCAGATTTGCACTGTGACTCCTGAATGCTTGAGTTATTCCAGCAACACCTGCTCTCCAGCCGCGCCACCTGGGACTGACAGAAAAAGGATGCTTCATTCCACTCTCCCTGGAGAGATCACTCAGACATAGTGTTAAATGTACAGCTCAACGCCATGTAAAAAAGTAAAATTCCAATCATCAAAACCTACCAGTTACCAGAAATAAATATATAAAGGGCTCTAGCACTAGAAATAAGCACAGGACTAAAATTTTTTCAAGTAAACTGCATCCCAACTAAAATACTTGGAAAAGTATCATTTATATTGTAAGGGAGGAAGATTGGAAGGAATGAAATTCCTAAATCAAATCATGTCATCAACATACTACGAAGGGCTTGAGTTTTAGGTTCTATTTTCTGTGAAACTTACTTTGTAAGCAATCACATTTTTTCTGGTACTAAAATAAATTACTTTATTTGAAGGAGTGATACAAATGGGAGATTTAAGTAAGATGTTTTGGTACAACTTACAGAAAACATAAAGGTAACTCCATATCTGCACTATCTTGGTGACTAAGTTATTTTATTTCAAAATATTAGCCTTTTCTCTCCCCCAAAGAAGTACACGCCTTTTATTTATTTATTTAAAGTTTTCTTTTTAAAATATTTTTTAATTTATTCCCTTTTGTTGCCCTTGCTGTAGTTATTGTTGTTATTGATGTCATTGTTGTTGGATAGGACAGAGAGAAATGGAGAGAGGCGGGGAAGACAGAGACGGGGAGAGAAAGACAGACACCTGCAGAACTGCTTCACCACCCGAACTGGGATCCTTATGCCGGTCCTCGCACTTTGCATCATGTGCGCTTAACCCATTGTGCTACCACCCGACTCCTAGTACATGTCTTTTATTCCTAGCCTGTTCACACATATTTTCTGTTCTGGTTTCCATTCATTTTCCTATTAAGCATTATTATTATTTTAAATTTTTTATCATCTTTATTAATTGGATAGACAGCCAGAAATCAAGAAGGTAGGGGGAGATAGAAAGGGAGACAGAGGGAGTTGGGTGGTAGTGCAACGGGTTAAGCGCACTTGGCGCAAAGCGCAAGGACCGGTGTAAGGATCCCAGTTCGAGCCCCCAGCTCCCCATCTGCAGGGGGAGTCACTTCACAGACAGTGAAGCAGGTCTGCAGGTGTCTGTCTTTCTCTCCCCCTCTCAGTCTTCCCCTCCTCTCTCTATTTCTCTCTGTCCTATCCAACAACGACAACATCAGTAAGAACAATAATAACGACAACAATAAAACAACAAGGGCAACAAAAAGGAATAAATAAAAATAAATTAAAAAAAAAGAAAGGGAGACAGAGACACCTCCAGCTCAAACCCAAGTCCTTACACACTGTAACATGTGCACTCAACCAGGTGCGCCACCACCTGGCCCTATTAAGCATTATTGAACCTGTGGAATCTCTGTTACAATATACAGTCTCGCTACTACTTATTTCACCTGTTTTCAAAACTTAAAAGTTATACACACACGTTTCAAAAGTCAAATAAAGCTAGGGTTAAGGGGTGGCCAGCAGCAGAACGTGTGCTTTTCATGCAAGAGTTTTGCAACAAGTCACAAAACAAGAGGAAGTCGGTCAACATGACTATACGACTGTTATTTATAGCCAAGCCATGCAGTCAGCTATGATTTACCTTTCCTTTCTCATGGACTGTGTTTCCCTGGGCTCTGCAGCAAGCTCACCTCTGCCCACCGGCTCAGTGTTAAGTTTGCTGACAGAGTGTGATGTAGTAGGAGACTCAGGCTGGAAGCAGAAACAAGGGATTTTGTGCTTCCTTCTAACTATGTTTTTGTTTTTTGCTAAGCATTAAGCAGGCTGGCACGCAAGGATTCCAGCACTGACTGTTCGCATGGGCAACTTAGACCCCAAAGTTCACTGTCAGGGCTTCTTCCAAGCAAGCGTCTTCACCACCCACCCGTACCGTGGCTACCCCTACAGTTCACCAGGCCCTGGCAGAGGGTAGGATCTTGAGGCAGCTATGAACTTTCTTCACAGGTGTGGATCTCAGTCTGGGGACCCTCTTCGGGACCCTCTTCTTTAGCTCTAGGGAAGAGGGTGTATGTGTGTGTGTGTTCTGGCTCTTTCAGAAGTTAATCACCTTTCACCTAATTAACAATTTTTTAATTTCTTTTTTTAAAATATTTGTTGATTGTTGTTGATGTCGCCATTGTTAGGTAGGACAGAGAGAAATGGAGAGAGGAGGGGAAGACAGAGGGGGAGAGAAAGACAGACACCTGCAGACCTGCTTCACCGCCTGTGAAGTGACTCCCCTGCAGGTGGGGAGCCAGGGGCTCGAACCAGGGTCCTTAGCGCTGGTCCTTGCACTTTGTGCCACGTGCGCTTAACCCGCTGCGCTACCACCCGACTCCCTCTTTCTGATTTCTTATTTATTACTATTATTATTATTTTGTGAGTCAGAGAAGTAGCTCACTGGGTAGGGCACAAGTCTTGCCATGCACACAGCCCAGGCTTAAGCCCCAGCAGTACATGGAAGTGCTCCAAAGTAAGTTTTGGTGGTATGGTATCTCTCCTTCTTGTCTCTGGGTAAATGAAAAATCAACCTGGAGCAATGGAATTGCACACACACAAGGCTCCACTTCCACACTTAAAAAAAAAAAAAAAGCAAAACATTGTATTTCAAGATTTTCCTTTTTGTATTATTTCTGACTGAATTCTTATTGATACCCAGAGAATAAATACATGGAACATATGTTATACTAAGTAAAGGCAATCCCCAAATCCTAATGTTAAAAATACATTACTGTCGGGAGTCGGGCGGTAGCAGAGTGGGACAAAGCACAAGGACCAGCGTAAGGATCCCTGTTCGAGCCGCGGCTCCCCACCTGCAGGGGGGTCACGTCACAAGTGGTGAAGCAGGTCTGCAGGTGTCTATCTTTCTCTCCCCCCCTGTCTTCCCCTCCTCTCTCCATTTCTCTCTGTCCTATCTAACAATGACGACATCAATAACAACTACAACAATAAAAAATAAAACAAGGGTACAACAAAAGGGAAAATAAATAAATTAAAAGACATTACTGTCATAAATCTACAGAAACTCCTAAAGCATCAATCCTGGGTAAGAAAACCATAAATATAAGGCCACACAACCCTGAGTACTAACCGCTGAGAAACAAGAGTAAAGAACTATGTTAGAAAAACTTTTGGATTCTGCTGTGATGAAACTGCAAGATTAGTGACTGACAAGAACCCAATAGATGAAAGAACCTGATTATAAGAAAGCATTAATACTGCTTCTCCTGGCATCTTCCTTGCAAAATTAATTAAAACTAGCCAGGATATATGAGTCTCATGAATTGAAAGCTGGCCTCAAGACTGCAAGGAGTGATTATAAACTGCCTTAAATCACACTGGGGAAAGTGCCTGGGAGAATGTCCGCAGTGTATTAGATTGGTTATAATCCAGTACTTCTATTAGAGCTTGTGAAAGTAAGAAAGTATGTTAATTCATGTTTAGTAGACATTAACTAGGAGGGATTTGTGCAAAACAATATAGTTTATGATAGAAAAGACTTAGAAATGTGAGAAAATTGTACAAAAGATCTTTTCAAAAGGTAAAAAACAAAACAAAACAAACAAACAAAAAACCCTTCTCCTTTACTATAAATAAACATTTCACCTAGTGGTCTCAAAACTTCCATGTACATA
This sequence comes from Erinaceus europaeus, assembly GCF_950295315.1. Taxonomy (NCBI): domain Eukaryota; kingdom Metazoa; phylum Chordata; class Mammalia; order Eulipotyphla; family Erinaceidae; genus Erinaceus; species Erinaceus europaeus. The sequence continues at coordinate 77,058,129 of NC_080177.1, forward strand.
CAGGATGGCAAAAATCCGATGATTGTGAGAAATCACTGGTTTTTATCTGGTCGAGCTAAGAACAACAGCCACCTCAAGGGTCCTAATTCCTTTCTATCTACAGATAAGGAAAACAGTGTTTGGGGCATATAAATAACCCTTTGCACAGCTATTTCACACAGCAGCTTGATTTAATGCTACATTTACAAATAGCTGCACAGACAAAACAGAATCAAAAGCAACAGCAACACCAGCAGTCATGAAACCCCCCCCCCCAATATCACTTATGCCTTAACACAATGTCTGAGAGCCGGCCCACCCAGTCGCAGATGGACCGCACCAAGTATGAGGCCCTGGTAGCACATGGTAGCACCATGGACAGCACCAGAGCAGGAGGGAGGACTCCAGGGATGACGGAGCAGTGCTGATGCCTCTCTCCTCCTCCTCTATCCCTTCCTCCCTCCTTTTCTAAATAACAGTGAAAGGAAAATTAGACTGAGGAGCCTATTCAGTGGTGACACAGCACGTTTGAGGTCCCAGTGCTACATAAGGAAAGGAAGAAAGGGAGGGAGGACACATAAGTCCAGAAGCTGCCTGGATCCTTTCCTCCTCTGCTGGAGAACAAAACAGAAACTAACAAGGGCATGGGGGTGAATGGAGGAATAACCTAGTCAAGGAATCAAACATAGCAAGGCTAAGTTCTAATTTATGGTGGTACCAGGGATTAAACGTGGGACCTCAGAGCCTTAGGTATGAAAGGTTTTTTTTTCTGTACAGCTATTTAAAAATATTTTTATTTATTACTATAAATATATTATTTTATTTATTATAATAGAGACAGAGAGGAATTGAGAAGGGAGGAGGAGATAGAGAGGGAGAGAGACAGAGAGACATCTGCAACCTGCTTCACCACTCAGGAAGCTTTTCCCCAGCAGGAGTGGATCAGGGGCTTGAACCCAGGTCTTTGTGCCCTGTAATGTACACACTTAACCAGGTGCCCCACCGCCTGGCCCCCTTATCTAACTATTATGTTATCTTCTGGGCCCAATCTGGGGACTGCTCTCGCCCATGTAGGCAATTCCTTCCTTCTCAAGGGAATGTTGTCAATGGTACTGTTCTGCTTTGGAACAGAATATGGTCTGGGGCTTGTTGACAAATTGCCTTCATTCAGTCAGTAGGGGCACAGAAACTCTGGGCTCTATATGGATTGTAATTTAGCTGGGGAAGGACCTAAATTGAGCTCTCTATCCACTCATACCCATACAGACTGTGCTTTAAGCTTCCTTTTAGTTACTGGACAAGGGAAATATAAATACAGGCTTTAGGACATGATTCAAGGCAGAGCTATAAAAACCCAACGAGAGTACTTAAGAGTCAGAACCAAAGCCTTCCCTAGCCACCAGTCAAGAGGACCTGGGTCACACTCAGCAAACAAATTTCAGACAGAGGCTTGGGACTTACTTGAGGTTAAGCTCTGGCCCTGCTTCAGGGTGAAACATACTGGTCATGACAGTCTACCAGTCATGGCCGTCTCGTTTCTCTGAGGGCTGGCTTAGCACAGGCATGTGACAACACTATCCAATGGCATATGAAGGGAAATCTGCTTTGGAGCGCCTGGACTTTCTCCCACTGCTAAGATGTGCAAAAAAAAAAAAAAAAAAAACAACCAGAAACAATTCTCTTCTTTCTGCCTTAGGATACTGTTGTCAGTGTATGATGTCAAAAGCTTCAGCAGCCATCCTATAGATAAGATGGAAGCCAACCAAGAGGAAATCTAACACACTGAAGATGGCACAACAGAGAAATAGGCCAAACAAGAGTCTCTGGTGATTATATTGAGCCACGCCATTAACCAGCCCTGACAATGAAATACCTCTGGACTACTTACTACATGGAACATTCAAAATCTTTTACACCATCTCAGTTGATTTACTCATTGATTTTTTTTTTTTTAAGTTTACAGGCAAAAACTTCCTGATAGAGAATGTATTAGTTTGCTACAGTTGCTGTAACAAGCTATACAAACTGAGTAGCTTAAATTAGAGAAAGCTAGCATTTCATGTTCTGTAGGTGTGAAGTTCAAGATCCAGATTTTTGGTAGGCTACTGTCTTCTAAGGACTGTTCCAGGCCTTTTATAAGGCCTGTGAATCTGACTGTATATCCAGATTTCCTCTTACATATGGACACCATGCCAGCCACATGAAGGCCCACGTTAATGGCTTTGTTTTAACTTGGTTACCTCTGCAAAGACCTGTCTCCAAATAAAGTCATGTTCTGATGCACATGAGTGTTAGCACTCGGACATATCTTTTTTCAGGGGTTATGAGTAACTCCATACCAGACTTTTTATACATGCACGTGAGCGCGCGCACACACACACAAACACACAGTCATGAATATTCTCTGCTGAAAAAAATACACATGTAGACAACTTTGTTAATAATCATTTTAGGAGATTCATGAATTTCCTAAGTTAAGAACCATTGTGACAGCAACTTCCTGAACAAGACAGATACTTGAAAGTCACACACACAGAAGCTTACATCAGGGAGTCGGGCGGTAGCACAGCGGGTTAAGTGCAGGTGGTGTAAAGCGCAAGGACAGGCGTAAGGATCCCGGTTTGAGCCCCCGGCTCCCCACCTGCAGGGGAGTTGCTTCACAAGCGATAAAGCAGGTTTGCAGGTGTCTATCTTTCTCTCCCCCTGTCTTCCCCTCCTCTCTCCATTTCTCTCTGTCCTATCCAACAACAACTACATCAATCATAACTACAACAATAAAAAAACAAGGGCAACAAAAGGAAATAAATAATAAATAAATATTTTTTTAAAGTTTTAAAAAAACTCTCAGATAATAATTTTAAAAAAAAAGAAGCTTACATCAGTAGTTGCTTAAGTTAGCCACAGTATACTGCAGGAAATAGATATTTCACTGAATGGAAGTTATCCTAAAATCACCAGAAAGCCTTAGGCGAAGTAGTTATTGAGAGAGTTGTCTCTTAACGGAGTTGTCTCTATCCAATAATAATAAATTTAAAGAGAGAGAGAGGAAGACAAACACCTCAAACCTCCAACATCAGTATATATATTTTAAAGATTTTAAAAAATATTTATTTATTTATTCCCTTTTTTTGCCCTTGTTGTTTTATTGTTATGATGTCGTCGTTGTTGGATTAGACAGAGAGAAATGGAGAGAGATGGGGAAGACAAAGACACCTGCAGACCTGCTTCACTGCTTGTGAAGTGACTCCCCAATGGTGGGAAGCCAGGGGCTCGAACTTCAGGATTCTTCTTTTTAATATTTATTTATTTATTTATTCCCTTTTGTTGCCCTTGTTGTTTTATTGTTGTAGTTATTATTGTTATTGATGTTGTCGTTGTTGGGTAGGACAGAAAGAAATGGAGAGAGGAAGGGAAGACGGGGGAGAGGAAGACAGACACCTGCAGACCTGCTTCACCGCTTGTGAAGCGACTCCCCTGCAGGTGGGGAGCCGGGGGCTAGAACCGGGATCCTTAAGCCGGTCCTTGCGCTTCATGCCACGTATGCTTAACCTGCTGCGCTACCACCCAACTCCCGAACGTCAGTATATATTTAGCAATATGTGAAGGACCAGAAAATTCTAGAATCTTGTGATGTTTGACTTTGAGAAATAGCATTCAAAATCATTAAGGATCATTTGTGAATTTTGGCAACCAGGTTAAATGAGTTTGGTTTCCATTCTGTAGAGTTAAATAACAGCTGGCAGACAAAAAACAACTTTCCTTAAACAGTCACATCCTTAAAGGTCACTCAAAAACATGCAGAAGAATGAAACTGAACCACTATATTTCACCAAACACAAAAGTAAATTCCAAGTGGATCAAGAACTTGGATGTTGGACCAGAAACTATCAGATATTTAGAGGAAAATATTGGCAGAACATTTTTTCCGCATAAATTTTTTAAAAAGATTTTTTATTAATATTTATTTATTCCTTTTTGTTGCCCTTGTTGTTTTATTGCTGTAGTATTACTGATGTAGTCGTTGTTGGACAGAACAGAGAGAAATGGAGAGAGGAGGGGAAGACAGAGTAGGGGGAGAAAGATAGACACCTGCAGACCTGCTTCACCGCCTGTGAAGCAAACCCCCTGCAGGTGGGGAGCCGGGGGCTCAAACCGGGATCCAGATGCCGGTCCTTGTGCTTTGCGCCACGTGCACTTAGCCCGATGTGCTACCACCCGACTCCCTCCGCATAAATTTTAAAGACATCAGGAGTCGGGCGGTAGCACAGCGGGTTAAGTGCACGTGGCGCAAAGTGCAAGAACCAGCGTCAGGATCCTGGTTTGAGCCCTCCGCTCCCCACCTGCAGGTGGGGGGGGGAGCAACTTTACAGACGGTGAAGCAGATCTGCAAGTGTCTGTCTTTCTCTCCCTCTCTGTCTCCCCCTCCTCTCTTCAACTCTCTGCCCTATCCAACAATGACAACATCAATAACAACAACAATAATAACTACATCAACAATAAAAAACAAGGGCAACAAAAGGGAAAGTAAATAAATATAAAAAAATTTAAATTTTAAAGACACCATCAATGAAACAAATCCAATTACAAAGAAGACTAAAGCAAGAATAAAGCAATGGGACTACATCAAATTAAAAAGCTTCTTGCACAGCAAAAGAAACCAATATCCAACAAAGAGACCCCTCACAGAATGGGAGAAGATCTTTGCATGCCATACATCAGACAAGAGGCTAATAACCAAAATATATAAAGAGCTTGCCAAACTCAACAACAAGAAAACAAATGAACCCATCCAAAAATGGGGAGAGGACACAGACAGAATACTGACCACAGAAGAGATCTGAAAGGCTGAGAAACATTTGGAAAAATGCTCCAAGTCTTAGATCGCCAGAGAAATGCAAATAAAGACAACAATGAGATACCACTTCACTCCTGTGAGAATGTCGTACACCAGAAAAGATAGCAGCAACAAATGCTGGAGAGGTTGTGGGGTCAAAGGAACCCTCCTGCACTACTAGTGGGAATGTAAATTGGTCCAACCCTTGTGGAGAACAGTCTGGAGAACTCTCAGAAGGCTAGAACTGGGCCTACCCTATAACACTGCAATGCTCTCCTGGGGATATATCCTAAGGAACCAAACACATTCATCCAAAAAGTTGTGTACACATATGTTCATAGCAGCACAATCTGAAATAGCCAAAACCTGGAAGCAATCCAGGTGTACAACAACAGATGAGTGGCTGAGCAAGTTGTTGTATATGTACACAATGGAATACTACTCAGCTATTAAAAATGGTGATTTCAGAGTTTTTAGCCCATCTTGGATGGGACTTGAAGAAATCATGTTAAGTGAGATCAGCCAGAAAGAGAAGGATGAATATGGGATGATGTCACTCATAGAAGTTGAAAAACAAGATCAGAAGAGAAAACACAAAGCAGAACTTGAACTGGAGTTGGTGTATTGCATCAAAGTAAAAGACTCTGGGGTGGATGGGGGGGGGGGTTAGGTCCTGGAACAGGATGGCAGAGGAGGACCTAGTGGAGGTTGTATTGTTGTGTGGAAAACTGGGAAATGTTATGCATGTACAAACTATTGTATTTACTGTCGACTGTAAAACATTAATCCCCCAATAAAGAAATTTAAAAAAAAAAAAGGTCACTCAAAAGCAAGCTAAATTCTAAAGTAATAAGGACGAGTCATTGACCTAGGGAGGCGGCTCAGTGACAGAGCTCAGACGCCTTCCCAGGGCCAGTTTCTGGCACTGCATGTGCCAACACAAAATGCTCTGGTCTCTCTCTCATAAACGTAAGTAAAAGATCCATCCTACATTGAAACAGAGTTGGGGATATTTGCAACACTGTCTAGCAAATAATGTACAAGACCCTTACTTACTGAAACTAAGAAGTCTGGGCATTTTCCCTTCCACAGGAAATACTCAGAATTCCAGGTGTAGATCCCACAAAGGAGAATAAAAAATCAACCATGGAGGGCTGCACGGTAGAGTGCAGTGAATTAGGTGCAAGGATCCCGGTTCGAGCCTCTGGCTCCTCACCTGCAGGGAAGTCACTTCACAGGTGGTGAAGCAGGTCTGCAGGTGTCTTATCTTTCTCTCCCTCTGTCTTCCTGTCCTTTCTCGATTTCTTTCTGTCCTATCCAACAACGACAGCAATAACAACAAGGGCAACGAAAGGGAAAAAATGGCCTCCAAGAGCCGTGGATTTGTAGTGCAGGCAACGAGCCCCAGCAATAACCCTGGAGGGAAAAAAAAAAATCAACTCTGCCTGGAGGAATGGGTGGTCTGAAAGGAACTTGAAAGGAATGGGTGGTCAGAAGTTTGCCAGGTGACACTTGTAACGGCGTGAAGAGCCTGGATTGCATCTCAAAGCTTCTAAACTGAAGTATGACAATCACATCACAGCTGTGTTCTTTTTAAAAGTATCCGTGAGGAAGAGGACAGGCTTTTACACCACTGAGCATGGTAGCTAACGATGCTATATACCTAAACAGATGCTCAATTAATACCTGTTGATAGACTGACTAACTGGAGCATTAGGAAAGGATTATCAGAACTGGAGATTGACAGATAAAACAATGGTTAGTCCAAAATGTCAATAGTGGCCACTGACAGAAAGATAACAAAAACATTTAAGGTATAATGCCTTTTTTTCTTTCACTATTATCCAGAAAGGAGTAGGTTTTCTGACATGTAATTAAATGATGCTAGTTCCTTTTTTATATTAATATAACTCCATCTGACTTACAAAGGGAGGGCAAGCAAATCAATAACTTGAGGCAGAGGAAATAAAGTCAAGTAAAACTGCCTCTAAAACATGGATGTTTATTTCACTCTGTAAGCCCTTTTCTTGCTCAGCTCTACAGTCTCCAATCATCCCTGAAATACAAGTGACTGGGCTCTTCTGAACCCACCAGTCAAAGGGACGGAACATTTATCTACCGTCAATTCATGGTAGACACACTAATCCCCTTCCTACTCCTCTGATTATAAGCAAGTGGGATGCTAGAGGAAAGGCCTCAACAGAAGCTTTGCAAATAAATAAATAAACAAACAAATAAATAAACCCAGCGCCTTCTGCTCCAGAAATACAGAAAAGATTGGAATTAATACAAGAGAAAGTGATACGCCCCAACAAAAGGCAATCTGAAGGAGGAGTAAACTCCACAAGCTAGCCATTATTACTAGGAAGATGGGGCATACTTGTTAAAAATGTATATTTTAATTTTCTGTATTGCAAAAGGCCCCAATTGCCCGGGGATCTAGCTAAGCTGCCATTTTCTACTACGACAGGGTCTAATCTTTATTTAATGGATTTAGCATCTATCTTTACTAGAGTGGTCTCTAAGGAAAAGGGGAGGGGAGAATGAAGGGGCAGAGAAGAGATGATCAGATTCCCCCTCCCCCTTTCATCCATCCAGCGCTCATGTTTGTGTTCAAAATTCAATTACCTCCTTATTGATACTTCACAGAGATATTTAAGCTGCAAACATGAAGCCCTGATTTCCCATGGGGCCATGCCCCTCTCTATTTCACTGCTCTGCTTCCCCCAGGGTGAATTCCTGAGGCGTCCATATTAATAGGTAATCAGTCACAATTCATTTATTAAACAGCTAGCAAGGTTTATCAGCCTGCCCTGATTAGCCCGAGGAATCCACTGAATTCCTAATTTATTTATGGAAATGTAAGTGTCCTTTTGAATTCCATTCAGGTGCTGTGCAAGTGTTTGGTTTTAGCAGGCTGCAATCTACCAGGGAGCACAAGCAGCAAGCAGATTTTCCAGGAAGAAGAGGATTTTTTTTTTTCTTTTGCCACCAGAAGGCAAAGAGCCAGGGACATACACTGCAGAGAATCTTCCTCTGGCCACAGGATTTGGGTCCACGTAATCCTTGGATTAGTACTTATTTGATTGCTTTCTGTTTACATAAAAGAGTTTGAAGTGTTGTCACTAGGCAGCCATTACTATGTACTGTAACAAAAATCAATCTCAGGCATGCTGCTTTTTGATTGGCAGAAAAGTGGCCCTTAATGGAGTAGAATTGAGGACCTCAGTGAGTTAAAAGACAATCATTCTTAGCAGAGTTAAAGTCAACACCTGGCTGGAATACAAACCCAAACTAAAAAAAATAATACTTTCCATGCATTCATCTTAGAATAGTAACTAAACTAGAGCCCATTTTAATCTTACGTGTTTTAAGCTGGAGTGGCAAATAGCTTTTTGTGTAATCTCCACAATTCTGATCAATTAACAATTCACCCAAAATTGCCTGTTACTAATTAAATGACCAATACAGATTAAATAAAGCTCTTAGGAGTAACATTAAGACCCATGCTAAGTGCCCCAATAAGGGAAATTAAAAAAGAAACTGTGTCAGGGACATGAGCATATCACACAACTTAGGTTCTTAGGCACATCTAAGATGTGGAATGAAGTTAATGAGTGCTGCTGATGTCTATTTTGTATGGGCTATCGGCAGCTGGTACAGTCATATCTTCACCTGCCTTCCTCAAACAGTTCACAATAATTAACAGCAATCCCAGCTCCAGGCCCATATAACGTACTGTATGCAACGAAAGGCTAACCATCATGATAAGGAAAACATCAAAATCCAAATGAGGAACATTCTACAATGCACCCAACCAGGAAGTACTCCTTAAAAATGTTAAGGTCGGGGATCAGGCAGCAGCGCAGTGGGTTAAGCGCACGTGGAGCGCAAGGACTGGCAGAAGGATCCCGGTTCAGGATCCCGGTTCGAGCCCCCGGCCCCCCACCTGCAGGGGGTACAAATGGCCTCCAGGAGCAGTGAAATCGTGGTGCAGGCACCAAGCCCAGGCAATAACCCTGGAGGCAAAAGCAAACAAACAAACAAAAAACACAAAGAGAGCATTATGAGGGAAACTAAGACAATGTAAATAAAGAATGGAGCAAAGTAAAGTTCACTAATAGCAAATGTACCATTGGTGCCAGGTGGTAGCATACCTAGTACAAATGCTACCATGCATGAAGACCCAGGTTCAAGTCCCTGATCTCCACTTGCAAGGAGGGAAGTTTTCACAAGTGGTGGGCAGTGCTGTCAGTCTCCCTCCTCTCTGTGTCTCCTCCACTATCCTCCACCACCCCCACTACCCCCAAATAAAAGCGGCCACCAGGAATGGTGAAGCCATACCAACATGTGCCCCAGGCAAAACAAAGCACAGATGTACGATCATTATCATAAGAAAAACTGAGTGTGGATTTTAAAAAATTTATTCATTCCCTTTTGTTGCCCTTGTTTTAATTGTTGTAGTTATTATTGTTATTGATGTCACTGTTGTTGGATAGGGCAGAGAGAAATGGAGAGAGGAGGGGAGGATAGAAAGGAAGAGAGAAAGACAGACACCTGCAGACCTGCTTCACTGTCTGTGAAGTGACTCCCCTACAGGTGGGGAGCTAGGGGCTCAAACCGGGATTCTTGCTCCGGTCCTTGCGCTTTGCGCCACCTGCGCTTAACCCGCTGTGCTACTGCCCAGCTCACTGAGTGTGGATTTTATGGAAAGCCTCCACAATTTTTCTACAAACACCTATTTATAAATAAGCAATAATACTATTTTAAAACAAGCAATTTAAAGGCTGGGGAGACAGATAAAGGCTCTGAGGGCCCAGATTCAATCTGTGGTACCATCATAAGCCAGAGCTAAACATAACTTACAGTATTATTAGTAACAATACTACTAAAACAAACAATCTAAGAGCTGGAAAGATAGCTTACTCAGAGGGTACCTGCTTGCCACTCTCATCTGGCTCCCACTGCACTGGGGGAAAGCTTCCATGCTGTGGCCTTTCCCTCTCTCCTTTCCCCTCTCAATTTCTCTCTGTCCTGTCAAATTAAATAAGTAAATAAGTAAGTAAAAAGGGAAAAAATGGCCGCCAGGAGCCGTGGATTCCTTAGTGCCCAAGCCCCAGAGATAACCCTGGTGGCAATAAAACAGAATTCTATACAGCACTTAGTAGTAGGAAATCATATAACAATGCTGTTGAAGATATGCTGATCAATGTTTCTCTGCAGATGCCTGGTGATAACAGAAAAATTGTGGGAGGAAAAAAAAAAAAGGAAAAAACCTGAGGAAACAAAGTCAGTTTAGTGGTATAAAAATCTAGGCAGAACACACCCCCATTATTAAGGCATCCTTAAATACACTCATCTGACAAACATTCCTGCACAGAAGGTACAGTATCAAGTTGACAAGAAGGAATCATAAGCAGGTTAATAGCTAATACAAGTAAAATTAAGACTTGAACATAGTCCTTCAGACTCCAAACAACTGGATTGCTCACTGGCCCCCTGACCCCCCAGTCTACAAGGCAGGCACATTTCCTCCTTTGATTGATAACTCTTGACTTTTCTGGCATTTTAAATAGTCAAATTCCTTTCAACTAAAACCCTGGTGTGCTTTTCTCAAGAAATGTGACTTTTAAGAAAATGGCATTATAAAAAAAGAGAGACACTAGTGAGATAGTATCTGGCTTGTATTAAAATCACTAGCAACACGGGCCAGGGAGATGTGTCAGTGCACAGGATTTGCCTACAAAAGGTCCGGATTTGATCTCTGGCACTACCAGAGCCCAGCAGTTCTCTGGTCAAAAACATAAAATAAAGTAAAACTACCAGCAAAAGCCAGAATGATCAATCACTTTACTTTGTCTTTTTAATTTGTGCTCAAACGCATTCATTAAATCTCATTAACAATTTTCACCGACATTTCTGTCCAGAGTAAATCACTCTCTCAATCTTGGCATACACATATTCCTAAATATGAGTGAACAACAACAAAATCATATTGACCTTTCATATGTAGTCTGCCCATTAATATTCACTGAAAGCAATGTATTAAATAAACTTCCTACAATCGGCTATCATTTTAATGTTTTGTGTGGGATAATCTACTCTCTATACTTGGAGACTCAAAATTTAATTGCTTCATGAAAAACTGAAACAACAAATGTATAAAAATATTCCTCCTGGTGGTGGGGGAGGTGACTCAGTGGATAAAAAGTTGGACCCTGGAAGTCCTAAGGGTATTGCCAGCATTGCATGTGCCAGAGTGATGCGCTGGCTCTCTCTTGCTCTCTCCCTTCCTTTGCTTTTTCTGTGTTTAAAAAAAAAAAAAAAACTTTTAAAATCACCCCCATTTTAACTAAAAACTGCAAAGGGAACACTGCCATCTACTGAATCACATTCATCATTTATGTTTCTCTGTCCCAGTGACACTTCATATAATGATTTCCTGGGAACAAATTTTTAATACCATCGGTGTATATGTTAAAAGTAAATACTTAAGTCACAAAGAGTTCTATATATTAGAAGCTACCCATGGTAAAAATCACCCCAGAAAACAAATCCTATTATTCTTATTTAATACTTTCAAATCTAGGGGAGGTGATTGTCTATCAGTTAAACCTCTTCTTAGCTGGATGGTAAACAACTAATACTTGGCAACCTTTCATGAGTTTCTGATATCAAACAAGAGAGGCTATGAGAGCTGTCATTTCAGTTTAAGGACAGGTTGGCAATTGGTTTCATTTAAAAAAAACCAAAAACCCTCCATATATAACCAGGCAGAAGTGGGTGGGGAGAGTGCACACACGAGCACATGCTCAGCCCAGATTAAACAGAGAGCGATAAAACCAGAGCATCACTTGGCATGTGAGGGGTCAAGGGATTGAACTGAGAACCATTCAAGTCTAATGCTCTACCAGTTGAAGTACTTCTCCAGTTACAAACAGTTTCAACTTCAGTCATTTTTAAAATGTTAGTTAACTAAGCCTGACATCTGATATACAGGTGAACCCAAGTTACTGTCTGAGGAGATGATGTCATGGCTGGGAAAAGGGCTAGGAAGCTGGATCAGGGAAGAGAGTAGCTTCCACATATGGGAAAGGTATATAAATACCTTCCACCTTCTGTGCCCCATAATGACCCTGGGTCCATACTCCCAGAGCCATAAAGAACAGGAAAGCTATCAGGGGAGGGGATGGGATACAGAGTTCTGGTGGTGGGAACTGTGTAGAGTTGTACCCCTCTTATCCTATGGTTTTTGTCAGTGTTTCCTTTTTATAAATAAAAATTAAAAAAATAATTTTCATAACTTTTGAAAGTATGATGTATACACACAGAAATATGTTGAAATGGGATAAATTTCACAAAATGTGTATGTCTGTGACTACCACACATATCTATGTAGAGAACCATTAGCAGAAAGCAACCACTACTTTCATTCTGTAACAACACAGATTAGCTTTGTTTTTCTAACTTTATATAAAAACTTAATCTGCATATGTGTATGTAGCAAAAAGTTGTTCATTTTCATGGCTACAGAATTTCCTGTCATGTCAACTTATCATAATTTATTCATTCCACCATCAATGGATATTTTAGATTACTTCTAGTTTGTATCTACTATTCTGAAGAGCGCTGCTTTGAATATTTTCGATAAGCACCATTTGGTATACAAATGCTTACATTAATACCGGTAGGGTATTTATCTAACACTGGCATTACTGGGTCAAAGGGTAAATGTATGATCAGCTTTAGTAGGTAGTGCCTTGTTGTTAAAATTTCGGAGGCTCTTGCCGGGCTGGCTTGCTTCACGGCTGGTAACAGAGACGCGGAGACAACGGCTGGGCAGGGAAGCTGTATTTCTTTATTCAGGAACAACGATTCATAAACTAAGACAAACTAATCACCAAACAGAACTCTGCTGTCTCTTTGCGGCGGCGCAAGCACTCTCTCTTTTTCTCTGGAACTCAGGAACCCAGGAACTCTGTCTCTCTGGCACTCTCTCTTACTCTGTAACCCTGAAACTCTCGAACTCAGGAACTCTCTTTTCTCTCGAACTCAGGAACTCAGTCTCTCTGGCACTCTCTCTTACTCTGTAACCCTGAAACTCTCGAACTCAGGAACTCAGGAACTCTGGCACTCTCGAACTCAGGAACCCTCTCTCTTACTTTCGAACTCTGAAACTCTCGCACTCTCGCACTCTCGAACTCCGGAACTCAGGAACTCTGTCACTGGGGAACTCAGGAACTCTCGGACTCCGGAACCCTCTCCCAGGGTCCCTTGGGGCGGGGCCAAGCAGGCCCGCGAAATTAACAGGACTCATCCAATTCTCTTGGAGGGGGAGGGCTAGAACAAGCCAATGTAAAGCATACGACAGTGCCTCACCATTTTCCAAAATGATTTTACCGATACTTGCCATTTTCAAGTTATACACTTTTCATCAAATACAAGTCTCTCAAAGGTAACCTGTTCCTAGTTAAAAGAATTGGAGGCACTTGGCAGCAAGTGGGAAGCATTTTAGGGGGAAAGAGGTGAGACAGCAGCTGAGATCATAACTGTAGAGCTTCCTAGATGCTTGCTTCCCCTTTGACAGCTACAACTTTACCACTCAGGGTAAAAGCCTGTCTGGAGGGCAGAACGGTCTGCATTCCATGTCACTGTACCCTAACACTTATCAGCAGGTTTCTTCCATCCAGGTTCTCCTTAAAACTCCAAACAATTTGGGTTAAACACACGTGGCGCAAAGTGCAAAGACCAGTGTAAGGATCCCGATTTGAGCCCACGGCACCCCACCTGCAGGGGAGTCACTTCACAAGTGGTGAAGCAAGTCTGCAGGTGTCTATCTTTCTCTCCCCTTCTCTGTCTTCCCCTCCTCTCTCCATTTCTCTCTGTCCTATCCAACGAAAACGACATCAACAACAATAACTACAACAATAAAACAACAAGAGCAACAAAAGGGAATAAATAAATAAATATTTTAAAAAACCACCTCCAAGCAAAAGCCCCAACTCCCAAATAAACATGTAGCTTTTGAGCACAAGATTAGTTATCAGAACTCAGAGACCAAACTGTTATATCATGACTTCCTTCCTATCTGATTACACTGAAGATATTTTAAAGTAAGGAGATTTCTGAGAAAGCAGATTATTACTGTGATTGAATGGGAATTACAATAAAAGAAGTCCCTCCTCTCAGACTTCTGTTTATAGTAACAAAGACCCTTGTGGAGAGCATGAGAATACTGTGCCTAAATTCATTCACGGACTCATCAGGCCAGGTGCAACCTTATCTCATCATGCTGTCTTTAGTTAAAGGCAAAGAGGAGACAGCTGCCAGAATATTTTAATACCTATGAATTTAGAGAATTGCTCTCTGTCAGTCTAATCATTTTGTGGAGTTATAAAAATATCTGCTACAAAGGCAGTGCTATAAGTATGTGTCCTTATGTAGCTGAGAGTAATAAAACACTGCACAGCCCAGGGTCAAAGTCTGCCAAGCCAGAACTGATATACATCAGTGCTGCTATGAATGTTAAAAAGTTCTCAAGAACTTCAAGAACTCGTATTTGTTTATCTAAGTAAGAATTTGCTGCAAGGAATATCAAAGAAGATCACCTGAGACTACGACAAGACGAGACAAGGACTACTTTGGGAACCCACCAAGTCACAGGTAAGAGGAAATACATGTGGCTCCTGAACAGAGAGGAGCCTAAGGAGAGATTCCGGGGTTAAAGCCTGTATCTACTCCCAAGGCTGGTAACAGTCTGGCAGTTTGCCGTTTGAGTAGCCACCTCCAGTCTGTTTTACCAACAAAAAGACCACTGAAGGGAAGAGAGGACTGACTCCCCTAAGGCTCACCAAATGCAACTCCTGTCTTGGATGGAGCTTGAAGAAATCATATTAAGTGAAATAAGTCAGAAACAGAAGGACGAATATGGGATGATCTCACTCACAGACAGAAGGTGAAAAAGAAGATCAGAAGAGAAAACTCAAGTAGAACCTGAACTGGAGTTGGTGTGTTGCACCAAAGTAAAAGACTCTGGGGTGGGTGGGGGGGACAACTGAGGTCCTGGAATAGGATGGCAGAGGACCTAGTGGGGGTTGTACTGTTGTGCGGAAAACTTGAGAAATGTTATGCATGTACAAACTATTGTATTTACTGTCGAATGCAAAACATTAATCCCCCAATAAAGAAATTTTTTAAAAGAATTTGCTGCAAAAGAAACTTAGTGCCTCAACAATGATCTGTGCCCAATAAAAATTCAGAAATTGTTGCAGCATGACTAAAAAAAAAACAAAACACCCAATACATCTTTTAAAAATTAATCTATTAAGACTTTGATGGGTTATAAATCAGCAGAAATAATCAAAATCATTGTCACAGTACAGGTCAAACTCACTCTAGGCTAGAGACACTCAACAGTGACTTTCTTATTTTTCTGTTACCGTTTACAAGCTTAACAGGGTAAACTTAAGAGGCTGCTGGATGATCGAGTTGTGGCCCAACTTTACTTCACCTTCCCAGCTACTTACCTACAAATCTCACAAGCAAGCAGTGCTAGCAAACTGGCCTGCGGCAAGGCAAAGGGAAGGATTTGTACACACTATTCAAAAAGTCACTATTATATGAAATGTGCTTTATGTAGACTCTTACAGCAAGGAGGAAACCAATTTTTCATTGATAATACAAAAAGATTCCTTTCTTTCATTCAGCTTAAACAATTCACCATCGCCCTTTAAAAAAATATATATCCACCCACTTCTGGCCCTCATTTTGGTCTTTCATTTCCGAACTCTGATGATACTCAAGGGGCACTTAGTACAGGTTCGTTCTCCCTCTCTCTCTCTCTCATACATGTTCTCTTACACTGTTCTTTTTTACACACCTTTTTTCTCATTAATCAGATGACAAGTGCCTTGAAAGTTTATGCATTTTGGCAAGCAAGAAGACAACAAAAGAATGGTAAAGAGATAAACACTCCTCTACCACTTAGTTCTTTTTGCAAGGCTAATGTTAAAATGACTTTGTTTCTGTGGGTCAGCGTATATCATGATCTCAACCACAGTTCATGGTAATCTGACATCACTATATTGACTCTGAGGACTCAGTTAAGTTCAAGTTTCTACTTATACTTCAGTAGACTGCAGAATATAACAATCATTCAGTGGGAGAGTTTTAACTTTAGTAGTTGTCGAATAATTTACATCTAAAGCCCAATGTACCTTAGTTTTGTTTTTTTTTTCAACTTCATTTTAGAGCAAAAATAACATGGTGTGGGTCATCAAAAACTTAAGAATTCACAAAGTTCCTTCTTGTGAAGGAATGTTAAGGTCCTGTCTTAATAGCAACAAGTTACCTCTAATTTACCAGAGATGCCAGATGCTCATTTTATAGGCAGATTTCATAAGACTTACATTTAATTATAAATTGTTAGAACTACATTTGGCAAGGGAAGATTATCTCTCAGATGTTGAGAATAACAGGAGAAGACTCATTCTACTTCATTCTTCCTAGGAGAGATTGACTGAAATCATTTCAGTTAAAGTGATTTGAATAGTTAATTTTTTTCTTGGTAAAAAGGGCAAGTACATCTTCTGAAAGGTACTGCTTCTACTTCTTTCAGAGAAGGGAGAGTATAGTACTCAGAAGACAGAAAATAGTATACAAAATCAGAATGATGCTCTGTACATTGCAGGTACATTCACAGAGCTGTAGCAAAATGGTCATTTTTACTACAAGGAATTTTACTAATTTGAAAGCCTATCCTGCTGTGCTAACTCCAGGAACTAAGCTGTATAAGCTCTCAGTGTATCATATATATATATGATATAATATATAAAATACTACAGAATATATTATATTAATGTATAATCTGTATAAGCTCTCAATGTAATACATATAATCTGTAGTAAGAAACCTTGCTCCTAATATTACCTAGTTTGCTTAATGGTGCAGGGAAACTCCTATGATGACCTGATCAGAAAGCAGAAATGTAATTAAGAGAAGTAGGCAAAGACTGGCAAGCTATTCCTATAAGTTAGGCTTGGGGGGGGGGGTGCATATTCAGTATCTGTATAATTTTGTTTTATATTTTAATTTCACAACATGTAAAAGTAGAAAAACCATTCTTCACTCATAAGGAATACAAAAATGTGCTGTGGTCCTATTCTGCCAATCTTGACTTTAGTGTTCAATGGGAATGATCTATTTTTGTGCTGTCCAATATGGTAGCCACTTCTTCTTCTTCTAGCGTTTGCCCTTCTTCCGTAGCCAGTCAACAGGTCAGGTTGAAAGCTGTCAGGAGCTGCTTGTTGCTGGCTTTGAAAGTGACTGGGATCCATGTGGATTCAGTCGGCTAGGAAGGATCCTCAGTTTCCCCAATGAATGGGTACTCACAGGATGCACCACGACTGACCACGTGTGTCTACTGAACATTTGCTAATGCAACTGAGGAACTGAATTTTCATTTGATTTTAGTTAACTTTAGGGCTGGAAAGATAGCAAAATGTTTATGCAAAACATCTTTCATGCCTGAAGCTCTGAGATGTCAAGTTCAACCCCCAGCACCACCATAAGCCAGAGGTGAGCTATGCTCTGGTAAAATAAATGAATAGTAATTAGAGTTAATTTTAAACATTCACATGTGCACAGTGGCTACTATTCTGAACAGCACAGGTCTAGAGGACCAGCAATAAGCTACAAAGAGTCAGAGAAATCTCTGGATGTCTACGTCTCCCCAAAACACACTAAGGGTTTGGGCAAGAAATAAGTCGAGTTTAAGTAACTGTTATTAATGATAGCCTCCAATTTTTAAGTCAAGCATTGTGCATCAATTCAAATACTACAAGGAGAGGAAAATACTGTATAAGAAAGCTGAAGCAAGGTTAGTTGGTACTTCACAAATTATCAGTATGACATCGCTTCAATGTTTTGGCAAAACAGAATTCTGGTGTTGAGAGAATAAGTCTAAAGGGCTTTGAGTTGTAACACACACAGTGCTTTTCTTTTTAATGGAAGTAACACAATTTCTACACTCAATTTGCATACAGTCTTCTATTGAAGACAGATGCAACTAAAATTAGGTTTCCGTTTGCCTGAGAAGACAACTGATTTCTCCCATCACTGACCTGAAATGCTCCTGGAAAATTGCTTTCCTTCACTCATCACACTGCCACTCCCAGCGAAGCCCCGAAAGTTCATGAGGCACAAACCTGCTTTGTTAGTCAAGCTGTTACACAAGAAACCTAAGTCCTCATTTTCTCGTGCGGACAAATCATTTCCCAGGTCCATTAATGCATTCATAACTTGACTCTTGGAACTTCTGAAGTAGAAAATTAGGGGAGAAAACACTCATTCAACTTGAGAGGAAGCCTCCAGTCAATGCCTTAGACAACATCCATTCAGAGCTATTTATTTTCTCCACCTATCTGGGACAACAATAAGCCTCATTTAGCTAAGCAAAGAGTTTAAAATAACAGCTGAGTGCCTACTATTACATGTATGTCCTGCTGATAAGCCAACAAGGAGACTTACACCACCACACCTTCACCCCAAATTTCACGGCCAATATTTCCAGTTCTTTAAATTTTTACCTTATTTTATTTGAGAGAAAATCAGAATGTCACTCTGGCATATGTGATGCTAGGAATCAGACTTTTTTTTTTTTTTAATTCTTTTATTGGGGGATTAATGTTTTACAGTCAACAGTAAATACAATAGTTTGTACATGCAAAACACTCATCATTCTTTCCACACAACAATACAAGTGAGGACTAGGTCCCCTGTCATCCTCTTCCAGGACCTGTACTCTCCGTCCCCCCCCACCACCCAGAGTCTTTTACTTTGGTGCAATACACCAACTCCAGTAGGAATCAAACTTTTAAATCCAGAACTTTAGCACCATGCCAGTGTTCATCCAATTGCCAGCAGGGTTATCACTGGTGTATGGTGCCTGCACCAAGACTCGACTGCTCCTAGTGGGATCCCCCCCCCCCCCGTTCTCTTTTGGTAGAGGTGAGACAGAGCTAAACAGAGAGAAAGGACACCTGCAGCAATGCTCCACTGGGGAGTGAGGACTGGGGACTGGGGACTGAGGGCTTGAACCTGGGTCCTTGTACATGGCAACTATGTTCTGTACCAGGTGAGTCATCACTTGAACCTCAGTATTTTCAATCTCTAGACAGTCCTGGGATGAAGATCATCATTCCTAGGAAAGGAAAATCACCTCATGCAAAATCACAGACTAAATTAGAGAACACAATTAGTGAGTGAGACCAGTTGGCATAATCAGTATTCATGCATAATGTTCAGGGCATGGTCTTCCAAGTGTGTAGAATTGGTGTATCATACAGTGAAATTTTATGCCATCAACACAGACCTATACACGCTGCTCTGGAAAGACATCCAAGATAAATTATAGGGGTAAAAGAAAATCACAAAACAGTATACATATCAACTCCATATGTATATGAAATCATATCTAAACTTGATTTACACCATTTGGTGCAATAAAAAAATTAAATCAAGAGCTTACGTTGTTTTTTTCTTTTCTTCAAACCAGAGTACTGCTCAACTGTGCTTTTGGTGGTGCTGGGGACTGAATCTGGGGCTTCGGAGCCTCAGGCACAAGAGTCTTTTTGCATAACCATTATGCTGTCTCCCCAGCCCCTATATTATTTAAGTTTAAAATGATCCTTCAGAAGCCTAAAGAGATCTCTACAGTGACTCTCTAGGAGATCAAGATGTAGTGGAGCCGGGGAGACAGCATAATGGTCATACAAAAGACTTTCATGCCTGAGGCTCTAAGGTCTCAGGTTCAATCCTCAGTACCACTATAAGCCAGAGCTTATGGTAAAAAAAAAGATAGATATATAGATAAAATAGGGAGACGGGAAGGGGGAGAGAGGGAGGGAGGAAAGATGTGGCAGTCTTTCTATGTTACAGTATTACTGATTACTTAAATAAAAGTCAAAGCTATTCCCTTTGTACTTAATGTCACTATAATGCCCCTAAGACTGCTCTTGACAATGAGGTTCTTTAATCGAAGTGAGAGAGAAAAAATTCACATGACAGTAGTACAAAACTGGAGGGGGGAGAATAAGGCACATTTCAAATAAGACCTTGGTGGGACAAGACAATCTACAGGTGTTGTCCAGCTCCAGGGCTGTAAAGGTCCCAGGAGAGTCATCACATTTCAATTACCATCACTAACATTACTTATTACTTGGCCTGCTCCAGTCCCTACGGAAGGCAGCTTGTGCTGACAATACCCAGCCTCTTCTTGTAAAACAATTCATTAGGCAAAGCAGAACAGCTGGGGCAGCCGCGTGCCAGCTCTTCCAGCACGGCCCCACTGGGACCTCTGGCCCAGATTTCCCTATTGGTGAGGAAAAGCTACCACCCCTCTGACAGCTGTAGCATCCTCCAGAGACACTTCAGGTTTAATCAGTACTTCCTGCACTGGAGAAGGCCGTTTGATTTCTAACATAAACTAATGGCCCTCCTCCTTTCAGCAGGTTACCTCAGATAGCAGATAAGAGGCTTTCCGGCATTTTTATCTTGTTCTAAAGCTCTAGAGCTAATGAGGCAGCAAAAGATACTGTCATAGAGCCCCTGTAGCTATATTATCCAATAAATAACTGTTTCCCAGTCAGCTTTAAAATGGATGGAGGGGGTAAAAAAAGGGGCTTGCTATCGATCCCATTGAGGGTAAGAATTCAGCAGCTAGAAGTAGGGCGAAATCATGCGCATTTACAGGAGGCAAAGTAAAAATGCTACAAGAAAAATAAGGAGCTGTCTTTAAGTATTAAGAATAAATTGTTGATTTTTAACTATCTAAGCAGCAGCGATCTAATAGACTAACTTGGCATTTGGGGTTGCTGTAAAAAGTGCTTCCAAAAGACTCTACCTATTTTCAGATATGTTGCCAAAAGTAGTTTTAGCAATCAGATTTAAAAAATTAACAATAAAGTCATAATAAAAGTAGGTTATTATCTAAGTAGATAATATTAGTGAAGGACTTTTTCAAATAGCAGTGAAGTTAATTTATTATATTAAGGACTACAGATTCCCTGTAACTTGTAAATATTGCCAGATCCTACACCATAAGGTTCTGGAAAGAACTTAATCATTTATTTAACAATACTGGCTGTATGAGACACCGTGAAAATAAAAATCTGCCCCTAGTTCAGGTTAACTGAATAAAATTTTGCATATACAATATTTTTATTAGTAATTTAATTAAGGCTTACAAAGTCACAAGATTATAGAGAAATAGTTGCCCATCGCACCCACCACCATAGTTCTGTGCCCTTCCCACTCCTCCTAGATAGATTCTAGAGTCTATTCATTATTTTGGAAAACATTCAGAAATAATAGAACAAAGTGTTGCCCAATACTTAACTAGAAAAATATAAAACAGTTCAAATCAAAACACAACCAGCAGATATAACTGATTTTTTTTAATTGACCATTAAAAATAGTCAACACATTTAGCTTTGCACAGTGGCAGTTATCATAGCAATGAGGCTTATTATTGCTAACTTTTCCCAAAAATAGTCAACACTGGCGCTGGAAGCTAGCTCACCCAATAGAATGCTGACACACACAAGGATCCAGGATCTAGCTCCCTGGCTCCTCACCTGCAGGGGGGGGGGGTCACTTCACAAGCATCGAAGCAGGTCTACAGGTATCTCTATTTCTCTCCTCCTCTCTCCTCTCAATTTCTCTGTCCTATTCAATAAAAAAATTTTTTTAATTGAAAAAATGGCCACCAGAAGCAGTGGATTTGTAGTGCAGGCACTGAGCACCAGCAATAACCCTGGAGGTAAAAAAGAAAAGAAAGGGAAAGAAAGGAAGGGGAGGGGGGAGGGGAGGGAAAGGAAGGGAAGGGAAAAAGAGAGGCAAAGAAAAGAAAAGGAATATAGCAAGGGAACAAGCAAAGTCAAATGAAAACAATATTGGTCTTCAACTGCAGAACTGAGGTTATCGAGAGGGGCTGGAGGGAGGAGAGAGCTGTAAGAGTACAGAGGGTCCAGTGGGCTTTGGCGAAGGGATGCTGGCCAGTTGGTAAGGGGGTAAGGTATGGTAATGTATTTGCAAGAAATGAGAAACTGTACTTCTCAAACAACAACAAAAATTATGTCTTATAAATCATGGTTACCACAGAAACAAAACTATATTACTATTCTTATTATTCGTACCAGGGTTATCACTAGGGCTTGGTGCCTGCACTATGAATCCACCACTCCTGGCAAATCCTCCACTCTGCTCGAGAAAAAGAAAGACACCTGCAGACCTGCTTCACTATTTGTGAAGGGATCCCCCCCACAGGTGCGAACCAGGAGCCTGAACGTAGGTTCTTGAACATGGCAACGTGTGTGCCCAACCACGCGCACCATCGCCTGTCCCCACCCCCAGCTGTAATCTATTAAGGTCAATGTTAGAAGCTGTAGTTTATTAAGGTCAATGTTAGAAGCTGTAGTTTATTAAGGTCAATGTTAGAAGCTGTAGTTTATTAAGGTCAATATTAGAAGCTGTACTTTATTAAGGTCAATGTAAGAAGTTTACAATTTCTTCAGGGCCTTGCCCCCTAGAGATTTTTGAAAAGCTAAAATTTCCAGTGTTTACCTCCTTGGAAAAATAGTTCTCAGCACCACAATCACAGCGAACATAAAGAGCTTGCAGATCTCATAAAAGGATTGGCGGCATCCATTCCCTCACTATTTACAGAGTACCAAACATACTAGTACAACAGAGAAGGTTAATTCCTGACCTCTGCTTACAATTCACACAGTATAATCAACAAATCATAGAAATATCTAGTTCACAAATGTTCGTCCATACAGATACATCAAAAACCAGTAATTCTGAGCTGCTTTTTCAAAATAAGCACTATCCCAAATTCTTTGTCTACATAGTTTTTTTTTATTTGGTTTCCCTTTTGCTGCCCTTGTTTATTTTTTATTGTTGTTGCAGTTATTGTAGTTATTAACGTCGTCGTTGTTAGATAGGACAGAGAGAAATGGAGAGAGGAGGGAGAGAAAGATAGATACCTGTGAAGCGACTCCCCTGCAGGTGGGGAGCCGGGGGCTTGAACCGGGATCCTCGTGCTTCGAGCCACGTGCGCTTAACCCGCGGCGCTACCGCCAGACTCCCTACATAGTTTTTCCTTTTCTCTTTCCTTCCTTTTTGCAGAGAATGGTTGCTGGTAATCCAAATATCCATTCTATTTTTCTCCCTATTAACAGAACCTTAGCGTCAAGCAAACAGTTACAGCCCAGAATGAAAGGTTATATTCCTCTATGGCTAGGTTGGGCCAGGCGACAAAATTCAGTGGGACTGTCCGGAAGGGTTCTTATGTGGAGGAGCCAGTTGTGCGGCACACCCTTTTACCTTTCTCCTTTGCCACTCACATTCTTCTGACTTACAACTCAGGCTTGACAGCTTAAGCTGTAGCAGTCACGCTGAACCATGAGTTTCCTTTAAGACAGGAAAACTATTCAAGAAGAATGCGGAGTGGAAATGGCCTGGGAGATGGCACAGTGGATGAAGCACTGAGCTTCTGAAGCTTGACCCCAGCATCACATGTGCCAGAATGATGCTCTGGTCCTGCCCCCCCCCCACCCCCATAATAAGGACACTGGGAAGCTGCCCTACCAACCCGGGCCTGTCTACCTCTAGTCTCCCTGTTCATGGGGGAGAGGGGGTTTCTACTTTATGTAAACCACAATTCTTTTGGATTTTTTCTTTTATACAGGTGAACCTCATAGACTTGATGGCCACAATCTTTTAGCCTATAAATCTGGCAGTAGTTTAAGTTGTTAATTTCAATAATACCTTAATAGTACTTTAACAAAACTGAGGTTTTGTATCAGGAAATCTATATTTCTACCCTAAGCTGTAGGCTTTCTAGCCACAGGAGCTTAAGCTGTTGAAGTCATTTGGTTTCTTGTGCCTCGTTAAGTCTTTTACAATTTACTATCTGTTTCCCTCCCAGACATCTCTAACTGTTCCTTCTCCTTTGCATTTATTCCACCCTGTTTAGTACCTGCAACTGCAGTATTCAGAGTCTGCAGCAGATGCCTAGCTAGTCCTTTACCCACTCTTCCATTCTCTCCCGAGGCTACTATCAGATTTTTGAAAATGACTCCGGACTCTGGCCCTCCAGGTTTTCCATAATCCAACTCCCCCCTTTCCCCAACCACAGTTTCTGGGACTCTAGCGATGCATACTCAAAAGCTGCTTCCCATATGAAGTGTCTTCCTTCCTCTCAGATGCAAATATTAGCTAACATGTCTTACTTCATCTCTTCCAAGAGGTCTTCCTTGAATCCCTCTCATCCCCCACCCGCCGGGAATGTACAGAACTCACACTAGCAGAGAGATGTGAGAAACTGTGAGAAATGAGCATGGTTGTGAGAAAGGACAGATCACACAGATGTATAAGACCAAGGTAAAGGTGCGGATTCATCTCAGGAGCTCTGGGAAATCACTGGTGGACTTTAAGAAGGGAATGAGGTCACAAGTCAATTTGCATTTCAAAAATATTACCCTGACTGCAGAGTGAAGTAGTTATTCAAGAAAAGATCAATTCTGTAGCTAATTCGGTTAGGAAAAGTGGAGAGTACCAGAAATAGATTAAAGAAGCTTGATAAAGTAGACTTGTTGTAGAGAGGGAACTGGAGACTCAGTGTTCTAGAGAAAAGTAATGGCATTTGAGTGAATGTATACTCACAATAGGAAAATACCTGGCATTTACTAGAACAGTTCAGAATTTATGTGTGTGTAACAAACACTATGGTTTTTTATTTTATTTTATTTTTGTAATTTTATTTATTTATTTTCCCTTTTGTTGCCCTTGTTGTCTTTTTATTGTTGTTGTTATTGATGTCATCATTGTTAGGACAGAGAGAAATGGAAAGAGATGGGGAAGACAGAGAGGGGGAGAGAAAGACAGACACCTGCAGACCTGCTTCATCCCTTGTGAAAGGACTCCCCTGCAGGTGGGGAGCCGAGGGCTCGAACCAGGATCCTTATGCAGGTCCTTGCACTTTGTGCCATGTGCACTGAACCCGCTGCGCTACTGCCTGACTCCCCCAGCTCAGAATTTCTTTGAAGAATATGTATTGATGAAAGAGAAGGTTACACACAGAGAGAAAGAGAGAGGGACAGACACCAGAGCACTCCCCAGCTTTGGCTTATTTATGTTGCTGCTGTGGATTAAACCGTTCCACCCCGGTCCCATGGCTGCCAGTTCTCAGCAACATCACCCCGCCAGATATTCGTCGGGATGCGGCATCATCTAAGTTCATTTCCCACGTCTACGCTCGACCGGACCTGCCAATATACGCGGATATCTTCACCCACCCTGTCCAACGCTTGACGTCTCGTCATCCAATCTGGCCCCCTACGCCTACACTGAACTTCTCTGTTCCAGTCTCTTGGAAACAGAGTTGGCAGTCAGCTGAGGTAAAGAACAAACCCCTCATCACAGACCCCTGCGAGCGTCAACCCGGCTTTGGCCTGGCACGCTATGATCGGGCCCTCCTCAATCGCTATCGAACAGGCCATGGCCGGTGCGCCGCTATGTTCCATCGCCGGGAAGCCAGAGACGACCCGAACTGCCCCTGCGGCTCCAGACAGACTATGACCCACATAGTCAACGACTGCCACCTCTCCAGATTCAAAGGAGGTCTCGAAACTTGACATCAGGCTCAACCTGACGCTGCTGACTGGCTGCGGAAGAAGGGCAAACGCTAGAAGAAGGAGAAAACCAGGGACCCCAGAGCCTCAGACCTGAAAGTCGTTTGCATAACCATCATGCAGTCTCCCTAGCCCTTGGTGTGTTCAGAATTTAGTTCTAAACAACCTCCTGTCAAAAATCTAGTGACATCTGTAAAAACCTAACTTTTAATTTTTGGTTTAAAAAAGACACAAGGGGGCGGGCAGTGGCGCACCAGGCTAAGCACACATAGCATGAAACACAGGGACCTGCACAAAGACCCAGTTCAAGACCCACCCACCCACCCATGGGGGGGTCGCTTCACAAGTGATGAAGCAGGTCTGCAGGTATCTATCTTTCTCTCCCCTTCTTTATCTCCTCTCTCAATTTCTCTATCTTATCTGATAAAAATGGGGGGGAAATGGTTGCCAGGAGCAGTGGATTCATAGTGCAGGCACTGAGCCCCAGTGATAACCCTGGAGGCAAAAAAAAAAAAAAAAAAAACCAAGATTTTTTAGGAAAACTGAGAAATTTTGAATGTGGAAGTATACTGTATATATCCTTAATTACTGTTAGCTTTCTTAGGTGTACTAATAGTACTATTACAAAGGAAACTGGGGATCAGCAGAGCATGTGCCTTACCATGTGCAAGGCTCTGGTTTGAGCCCACATCACCAGATGAGAGCACTATGGGTGGGTAGAGTGGTGCTGAGGTGTCTCTCCTGTCTCTGTATCTCGTTCTCCCTGTAAACACATGAATAAGGGGAAAAATTCAAGGCTAGGAGGCAGCTGTGCATGTACGAAGCCTGAGCTCATTCGCTGGTGCCAAACAAAGAGGGGGAAAAAGTGGAGGTGAGGGATACACTTTCTTTTTTATTATTATTATTAGTTTTTAAATATTTATTTATTCCCTTTTGTTGCCCTTGTTGCTTTATTGTTGTAGTTATTATTGTTGTTGTTATTGCTGTCGTCGTTGTTGGATAGGACAGAGAGAAATGGAGAGAGGAGGGGAAGACAGAGAGGGGGAGAGACAGACAGACACCTGCAGACCTGCTTCACCGCCTGTGAAGCGACTCCCCTGCAGGTGGGGAGCCGGGGGCTCAAACCAGGATCCTTATGCTGGTCCTTGCATTTTGCACCACATGCACTTAACATGCTGCACTACCACCCGACTCCCAGGGATATACTTTCATCCTTAGGAGAACCGTACTGAAGTACTTGAAGGTGAAATGCCCGAGACCTAAACTTCACTTTGAAATAGTTCAAAGAGAAAGAAATAGACACACATATATGCATATGTTTATAGGGTGGGGAACTCACTGGGTAAGAGAATTTTCACTCAAGAAAGACCCCTTCTACAAGTTGTTAACTCCAACCCTCACTTTATTTTCAAGCCTGGTTACTTTTTGGTTCCATTCTGATTTAGTAAGAGGAAAAAAACTGTCTGACTTTTTTCCAGTCTGGAGACACATTACAGAATGATTCCCTAGCACCTATGTTTATTAAAGCTTTAGTACATACAATATTATCAGTCCATCCTGTGGAGTCACTCCAGAGAACAGCAGCCACACCAAGTTGTACTTAAATAATTGGTGTATTGTTCTCTTCTTTGATAATGCCATTATCCTCCAAGTTTGTAAGACTATAAACCAATTAAACCCTAGTTTTTACTGAATTTGACTGCTGGCAGCAGCAGAAACAGATAACCATAAGCTATTTTTCCTCCAAACAGAAGAAAACCAACTTCCTGCAAAGCTGTAGTGCTATACTTTCCCCCATCTAGAAAACTATTTTCTAGGAGGAGATAATAATAGTAATAAGTTTTTCAATTTGACTAATCAGAAAGCTTGTTAGACATTGCAGTCTTTTGACTAATTGAACAGTCAGATGGGTGAAAACCCTTAAGGAGCCTTAAACATTCTTTGCTTATGATTAGGTGGTATGAAAAGGGTGAGACAAGATAAAAGAAGGTCTGCATGAAGATGTCAAGTTTTTCCAATATGGCAGTCATCAAAGAAAAACTTTCTCTTAACAATAAGGAGTCATAGCACCAAGACAAGAGGACTACTTGAAGTCTGGTTTGTTTTAGGTTAATATATGTAAAACAAGATGTGGTAGGCATGTGCTTGTTTTAACAAACTTGAACTCGGCAATAATATGACATCACAAGTTTACTCCATGTAGAATGCTGACTGACAGGATGTGAAAGACGAAAAATGAATACCAGGAGAAGTAGCTCAGGGTGGTAAAATACAGGACTTGCACTTGAGGTCCTGAGCTCACTCCCCAGCACTGCCTATGCCAAAGCTGTGCTCTGGTTCCTTTTTCTCTATCATAAAATAAGTAGATAGACTTGAAGAAAATAAATGAAAAAAAGAAAAAGTGTTCCTTTTGTAAAGACAGACTTGGACTGACTAACAAAGGAGCCCAAGCTGTTTATTCTTCTCGCCATGTGGAGAAGAAGGTCTAAAAAAAAAAATAGTAATAATAATATCCACAAATAATTTCAGATTTTATGTTAACCATAATTTTTTCTAACCATATTTTCACTTAGCTTCTAGAAAACTGACAAATGCTTTTTTTGTTAGTTTTTTCCCATCTGATCATCTCCTTTCATCTTCTCTCCTGACCTATTCATAGAAAGATGGGGGAAAGTAGTTAGTTGCCTATGCAGTGGGCAAAGCACTGTACTCGCCCTATATCACATGTGCCAGAATGATGCTCTGGTTTTCTTTCTCACTGATAAATAGATGGAGAAAAATCTGTCCTTACTATTTGGATTTGTAGGCTGACTAAAGGTGGAGATTTATCATACATCCTATCTTCCTTTCCTGAAACCATGCTGCCACCTACTACTCTTTTAGATCATATTAGAGGAGGCTTAGGGTATCCAAGGACAGATTGATTCTTGAGGCATCTGGTCAGCTACCAACTGTCCTAGAAGAACAGCACGTGTGTTTGCTTCTCCATCTGATCTAAAGGGGTTTCTCCTAAACTTGGTTTCTTTCACATTTGCTGAGGGAAAAACAGTAAAGAAATCCTGAAGATCTTCTAAAACAAAAACTAATATTAAGGATATAATAGTAAGAAGTTCTCTCTGTTTTGAGTTTTCCTTAGTGGCAAATGGTTGCGATCACAAGGCTGAAAGTAGTTAGGAAAGAAGCGTTAGTAACGAAGAATGAAGACACGGTAGATGAAGTCATCAGCAAAACCCTAGATGGCCACACTCGGGAAGGAATGAATGTTCTCGGTGAGAGATCCTGTGTTTTGTTTCTAAGAACAGAAAAATAGAATAATGAAGAGATGCAAGCTTTATTATCAAGAGTGACAGCAAAGAGCGGTCACTTTAAGGCACCGCACAATATAAAGTTCGAATTTTTCAGGCTGGGGAGGTGGTGCAGCAGCTGCACACCAGACTTTGTGCCCAAGGCTGGTAGATTCAACTCCCAGCACCACTGTAAGCCAGAGCCGAGGCCTCTCTCTCTCTCTCTCTCTGTATTTCTCTCATTAAAATAAAGACTTTTTCATGCTTACTATATCAATCAATGTTGCATTTTTCACTTAAGAAAGAAACCTATCTTGTTTCACTTTCAGTAGTTATCTACCACAAAGTCATTTGACTCTAAACAAACAAGAGAGGCCGAGGTCCAGTATCAATTCCTATCCCACCATTCTACCTAATCTAGCACGTTAATGCAAATCAAAGCAAGCACTTCAGTGTTGCTGGTAGAGAAGCCTGTTCCTTTCCCAAGAGAGACCTGTAAAACAGGACAGTCACTGACAGCAGTACAATTACTGACACAGATACAGACTTTATGGACATGTTTATCTCTGCTGTAAATCCCCACTCTCTCTCCACTCCGATTCACGAGTCATAAAGAAATTGCAGATAATGAAAAAGTTGGGGAAATTTACAGCATGTCGGAAACCTCAGACAGCCAGAAGAAATTAAAGAGCTGACTAGGAATAAATCACACAGGTACAATTAAAACTTCCCGCAGATCTCCTTCATTTCCAAACTGAAGCGCAATCCAATGGAGCTGATGAAAAGTTGAGGTCATGACTCCTCTGGCTGTAATCATTTCTTAACTAACTGCAGGTTAAAAATTAGCCAATTCATGGGCCATGTGTAAACACTGATTTCCTACTTCTCCCTTGATTTCCTCCTCTCTCCACTGGAAGCACTCACAGAGCAATTCTATCTATAGACAGGCCAAATTGCAACAAACAATAAATGGAAGGTGATGCCCTCTTCCACTCTCCCACTGCCATCTCTGCAGGTGCAGGACATCTTTTACCATCACCACTGAGGACTGAACATTAAAAATGAGAAAGCAGGGCTACGATGGGCAAATGAAATTGGAGGTTTCTTCATCCCCAATAAATAACCGTTCAGAAGGTTTCATTTGATCTCTTTTCAACATTCCAATAGATATTTTAAAGGACTGTTATGCTGGATACTAGAATAAGAATAACTTCTGGTGGCAGCTGTATTGGATGGTGAATCGAGTTAATGGTCAATACTCTTATGGAACGATCTCCGCTTAGTTATAACACTACCCTCAACTGCCCAGCTTTTGTCTTTAACACTTTCAGTTACAAATGCTATGAGAGGAAGGACAATAAAGAAAACAAACACCCAAGAATTAACAAAAAATCTACAAATGCTAATTAATGTGCAATGCTTGGTCTAATAAAGTAAAAGAAAAACACCCAAATAAGAAATAGTGTCTGTTTATTAAATGCTAAGGTTGAGCACATCGCCTTAGAAAGATGTCGAAGGGAAAGAATGGCTCTACATTCTAGACTCTTCCGTTTTCCCCAATTTAATGAAATGAAACATGACGGTTAAAAAAACATCAGCTCAAACACAAGGTATCTGTGGAAAGCACAGCTGGACTAAACCAAGAGTGTCAATAAAGTTATATGCAAGTCAATACTTATCTCTGTTCCTTTCTGTAGGATGAAACTTCAACCAAATTAGTTCTAGCATGATTCTGAAATTCTGAGGCCAATCAAGAACCACTTTTTAAAAAGAGAGATGTGAACGATACAACTGACCTGGTTTCGATTTTGTTCCTTTTTGACCCCATGATGATTTGAAGCCGATTTTACACTTCAGAGAACCCAAATGTCATTTCCATTGTATATATTAAGATTTTATTCCCCAAAGGATAAAAAACAGCTCTAAGAAAATACTAAGAGTTTCAACCCAGACATCACTACTAAAAATTCCTATCGTGGATCTCAGTTCTCTTCACCTGAAACATAAGATATAGACTTTGACCTGCCTTTCTCATGCAGCATTCTTTAAGCTTGTAATGTCAAATTGATGTCCAGTGTCACATAAGAGCTGTTAAAAAAAGGTAGAGGTAGCCACTCTATCTGTAAGCTCCTAAGAGGCCAGTATATGAATGAAGCCAAGATACTTATCTACTTACTATTTGGCTGTTGGAAAAGTCATGACATATTTTTAGTTTTTCTATGTAAAAATGCATCATGACTTTTCTGACAACCCAGTCGTTTAAGTGCCAGTGGTGTCCCTAACAATGCTCTTTTTCTTTTTAAATTTATTTTCCCTTTTGTTGCCCTTGATTTTTTATTGTTGTCGTCATTGTTAGACAGGACAGACAGAAATGGAGAGAGGAAGGGAAGGCAGAGAGGAGGAGAGAAAGAGAGACACCTGCAGACCTGCTTCACC
Source organism: Erinaceus europaeus (assembly GCF_950295315.1). Taxonomy (NCBI): domain Eukaryota; kingdom Metazoa; phylum Chordata; class Mammalia; order Eulipotyphla; family Erinaceidae; genus Erinaceus; species Erinaceus europaeus. The sequence goes on from NC_080177.1 coordinate 77,089,358, forward strand.
GCTTGTGAAGCGACTCCCCTGCAGGTGGGGAGCCGGGGGCTTGAACTGGGATCTTTATGGTGGTCCTTGCACTTTGCGCCATGTGACAATGTTCTTTTTTATTCTAACTCTTGCTGGACTCCTTGGTGGGAGGGAAACTTCCACTTCAGGCCCCAGTCTCCAGAAAAGGAAGAGCAGTTGGTAATGGAAATGACTGATTATGCCTGAGTAACTGACTGGTGAGTCTACAACAAATCCCAAACTACAGGTTCAGGCTGTGAACATGTGACTGTGCTGGAAAGGTGCCATGGGGCAGTAGGGCAGCTCCGCTGCTCACCTCCCAGATGGTCACCAGGATCTTTTATCTCATCTTTTTATACCAAACTGGTATAATTCTGATCATTTAACAGGCAATGTAACAATATAAAGCATTGGTGTACAACACAGTAATATAAAGTAATAATAATGGGGCTAATAATACGTTAGAAAACAGTAAGTAAATTGTTTTCCTAAATTCAGTGTGAGCTGCTCTGGCAAACTGACAGAACCTGAGGGCTTGGTAGGAACATCCAGTTTATAGATGATTAGTCAGAAGCAAAGATGACAATTTGGACTTGGAATTGACATGGAGGGGGGAGTGTGTGTGTGTGTGTGTGTGTGTGTGTGTGTGTGTGTGTGTGTGTGTGTGTTGGGTATTTCTGCAGAGCTAAGTGGAATCTGACACATCTCTAAATAGACAGAACTAAGTTATGCTGCAGGACTCTCAAATAGGGTCACAAAATTGGTGCAGGCCAAAAGAGAAGGGTTACAAATGTAATAGTTACATGTGAAGAAATACATAAGAGAAGTACAAGTGGGACTTCTCTACAAACTCTATTAAATATTATGTCTTAAAATAACATAATTATAATGTTATTTTTAATTTTTTTAAATATTTATTTATTTATTCCCTTTTGTTGCCCTTGTTTTATTGTTGTAGTTATTACTGATGTCATTGTTGTTGAATAGGACAGAGAGAAATAGAGAGGAGGGGAAGACAGACAGGAGGAGAGAAAGATCGACACCTGCAGACCTGCTTCACCACTTGTGAAGTGACTACCGCCCCAATGCTATTATTGTTTAATGCTGTAAGGATCTTAAAGGTCTTTTAGTCTAGGAACTAAATCTTCCAACCAAGGAAACTATTGATGAAGGTCACACAGCTCAATTACTGGAAAGATGAACTAGGCAATAATAAAATCTAAAACTTATTGGCAGTTTAGTAGATATCCAATTCAAGTGAGGCATTATCACATTTTAAAGTGATAGTTTTTAAGTGTAAAATTAAATGACATTTATTCACAATATTGTACAACTATTATCAATATGAAAACTGTTCCATTACACCCCCAAAGAAAACTCTTTGCCCAGAAACCAGTCATCTCTCCATCTCTCCTGGTCCAGAAATCTTGAACTCACTTTCTGACTTTAAGAATTTACTTTACTCAGTATGTGTCTATAAGGCTTGGATGATAGCATAATGGTTATGCAAAAAGACTTTTCATGCCTGAGACACCAAATGTCACAGGTTCAATCCCTAGCACCACCCTATACTGGAATTTAGCAGTCTTCTGGTAAAATACAAGACAGCTAGACAAAGACAGACAGATAAAAACAACAACAAACAAACAAAACCCTGTAAGTGGAATTGCAGAACGTGGCCTTTAAGACGATCTTGTAGAATGTAGCGGCACTTCATTTTTATGGCTAAATAATAATCTGTTGTGTGTATATTACACAGTGTAAACATATTTTAGCTCATTCCCTCACATACAGTGAGGTTTCCTAAAATCTATCTAACATAAATTAGTTTAACATGTTGAAAGCAGAAATGAAGACCAGCTGTTTTTATGAAGCTAGACAAAAAAAAAAAAAAAAATCTTACCAAAAATGCCACTCAATATTTTTTGTTTGGAAAATAGTCTTTATACAAATGTTCTTTATGGGGAGTCAGGCGGTAGTGCAGCGGGTTAAGAGCACGTGGCGCAAAGCACAAGAACCTGCTTAAGGATCTCAGTTCGAGCCCCCGGTTCCCCACCTGCAGGGGAGTCACTTCACAAGTGGTGAAGCAGGTCTGCAGGTGTCTCTCTTTCTGTTCCCCCTCCTCTCTCCATTTCTCTCTGTCCTATCCAACAACAATGACATCAATAACAACAACAACAACAAAAACAAGGGCAACAAAAGACAATAAATATTTTTTTAAAAGATGAAAAAATGTTCTTTATGTTGATATGTGTTTGTTTACATCTATAAATTAATAAACACATCTATAAATTAATAAATATTTTAGAATTTTCAGCATGTAGAGAGATATAACCCATATAAAGAAGAACACTTTGAAGTCAATATTACCATTACTTTTCCAGAAATTGAATAGCCTGGGAGGTGGCACAGTTGCTACAGTGCTGGACTCAAAAGCATGTGGTCCTGGGACCCAGGAGGGAGAACAGTGGATAAAGCGCTGGACCATCAAGCATGAGGCCCCAAGTCTGATCCCTGGCACTTGTTCTGGTTCTTCTTTCTCTGTCTTATAAATAATTATTTTTATTTATTTTATTTTTTTTTATTGCCACTAGGGTTACTGCAGGACTTGGTGCCAGCACTACAAATCCATAGGTCCTGGAGGCCATTTTTTTCCTTTTTTTTAAGTTTATTTTTTAATGGTTATTGTATTATCTTTATTTTATTTATTGGATAAAGACAGCTAGAAATCAAGAAGGAAGGGAGTGGTAGAGAGGGTGAGAGACTAAGAGACAACTGAAATGCTGTTTCACCACTCACAAAGTTTTCTCCCTGCAGGTGGAGACTGGGGGCTCGAACCCGAGTCCTTGTGCACTGTAATGTGTGCTCAACCAGGTGCACCACCACCAGCCCCCTTTTTTTCTTCTTTCTATTTTATTGAAAAGGACAGTGAGAAACTGATTAGGGAGGGGGAGGCAGAAAGGGAGAGAGAAAGATAGATACCTATAGACCTGCTTTACCACTTGTGAAGCGTCCCCCCAGCAGGTGGGAATCTGGGTCTTGAACCCAGGTCCTTGTACATAGTACTATGTGTGCTTAACTGACCCCACTAATAATTCTTAACAAAAAAACTTAAAAGCATGAGGTCCTAAGTGTGATCTCCAGTATCACATGTGCTAGAGTGATACTCTGGCTCTCACTCTCATTAAAAAATTTTAAATAAGAATAATGAAGTTGAGTCACCAACTAGTTTAAGTTCCACTACTCTAAGATTATTGTGTCCTTTTCACAAATTAAAAACTGTTAGAAAGTCAGGTAACTTGCGAAAGGAGTGGGGTGAGGGCGGCGGTAAAGCTGTCTGACTTCAGAAGCCACGCTGTCGCCACTGCCTTGTTCTCACCAGCTAGTTCCTACCCATAGATCTCCAGGTTTTCTTTCCTCATGTGTCTTATCCAGATCCTCCTTTCTCTCCTTTGCCTCAGTTTCCTAAGAGGTACTTCTTGAGCTGTATTTTGAAAGACAATTCCTTCAAATTACTCACTGCACCTGCCGGGGTGGGACCCCAACGTCAGCCCCCTGCTGTTTCGCTCCCCCCCTTTCACTCATAAAATCAATCAATAATAATAAAAGATGGTATATTCTTAACTTTTTAAAAGGAGACAAACATATCAATAACAGCTAAGATTTTGCCTCTTATAAGAGCCTATTTCCTAAAAGCAAGCTTCCCAAAATATCCACAGTGAAACTAACAATTAAAAGCATGTCATCTCCTGGTGAGCATGAGAAAGACTCAAAACAGGGAGCCAAAGCCAAGCTCAGTGTTTTACATGCAATTCGACAAAGGCTCTAGGAGAAGGAAAAGCAAAACCGTGCAGCACAGAGGACCACTAAGGATCTTTCTGTTACATCAGCTTCCTAAGCCTTCACAATGAAGATGTCCAAACAAGCCCTTCTGCTCAGGCATTTTCCCAACAATGCATTTCTTTCCTGGTGCTGGCTTTTCTTTCTAGTTCATTGGGGGAATTGAGCACGTTCATTTTCAAAGATGCAGCTCCAATTCCCATGAAGTTACTTAAACATTTCTAACAATAAAGTCACTGTATAGTCTGGATTTTGCTTTCAGGGCCAAACCGTGAAGGATCTATGCAGAGCACTCACTCAAGAAGTCAGTAATAACCTACTGAAATCAATGGCTCTCGTATAATTCCCATAGGTTTCCCCGTTCACACCGGGACCACTTTTCTCCATTCGAACAATTCTCCACTGCTTAGATCTGCTGTTTCCATTCTATTTTCCAGCTCTCTTTATGCCTTTTATACTGCCAACATACAGAAATATCTACCTCCTGATTTTATAATTGATAGGTTTTGTTGATTGATAGAAGTTCTAATAACCAATGGGTTATTTTTTAATTAGGCTTCTTTTTATGTTAGTTCAACACATAAGTTCTTCAATATACATAATATGCTACACATGCTGTGTGTTATGCAGCATATTTGCAAGCATTTGCATATCCTTTATTTAGTGCCCTAGTTAGCTGATAGAGATGTTGTGAAGTTTACCGAGGATTTTCAAGTGACAACCGGTTCCATATTAAAAATACATCACTCAACAAGGTTACCAGATGACTTAAAAGCATCAAATCAGAAAACCAGTGAGTGGAGGAAAAAAGAAAAGCCAGTTTCACTTTCTCTGCTTGAACTTTTTCTCTCTATAATGTAATCAGTATTGACATTCTGATTTTCCTGTGGGGAAAAGTAGGAAGAGAGATGGAGTCAGCCTGTCTATGTCACATTTAGCTATTTCATATTTATAAAAATCACAGGTGACAGCAATTTGATATTCATAAAATGACTAAGCAAAAAAGAAAATATTACTAAATGGTCATAATAGTATGAAATTATAATAATCTCTGAATATTAAAATTCAAAGCTCTTCATAAGGGTGAAATGTAAATACATACTGTATATCAAATAACCGTATTGTGTTAAATTTCTTAAATGTGTTAACTGTATTGTAGATATGTAGAATGCCCTTATTCTTTATCATTAGTGCTAAAATTAAGATTTATGAAGTGTCAGTGTCTGTAACGCTCTCAAATAGAAAAAGAATAAAATGAAAAAATTATTAACTATATAAATAGTAAACAGGACTAACAAGCAGATGAAAGACACATGTAGGGAGTTGGGCGGTAGCACAGTGGTTAAGCGCAGGTGGCGCTAAGCACAAGGACCGGCATAAGGATCCCGGTTCAAGCCCCCGGCTCCCCACCTGCAGGGAAATTGCTTCACAGGCGGTGAAGCAGGTTTGCAGGTGTCTTTCTCTCCCATTCTCTGTATCCCCCTCCTCTCTCCATTTCTCTCTGTCCTATCCAACAACGAAGACATCAATAACAACAACAATAAAATAACAAGGGCAACAACAAAAAAAAAAGAAGACTGTACTTTGAGTTTAACTTAGCTCGTCTTAGATTGTGCTGCGTCCTGCATGAATAAAGAGATACTGCCTACAGCTCAACCATGAGTCCCTGGTCGTCTGTTACCCACCGGTGAAGCCAGCCCGGCGAAAACAACATAACCCATTGAAAACAACAAAGAACTATCATAATCTCTGGAATGTCGGCATGAGATTGTACTTGACTATGCTCCCTGGATGAAGCCCATGATAGTCTTTGAGAGAAAGAACTGTTCTATCACATAATGATAGGAGACCTAAGCTTCATCAGACCTTACACTGGCATGCTAGTGTTGCGAGAGAGAGAGAGAGATTGAGAGAGAGAGAATGAGACTCCGGGACTCATGGGCTGGGATGGGAATACAATGCTATCGTATATTGATCAGAGAAAAATGCCTTTGACATCTTCTGTAGAGAAAGTGGCAGTTGCTGCCGGGATAGACTGAGGGTGCTTCTTCTCGAGCAAGTGCTCTCTGGATTGGAGAGAACTCAACTGAGCCAAGCTAGGCTGCTGCGTGGGAGAGGGATCAGGAACTCCTGCCGAGCTAGCATTGCAGGAGAAACAAAAAAAAAAGAAAAAGAGAAAATGAATAAATAAAAAAAAATTTTTTTTTTTTAAAAAAAGAAAGACACATGTAGGGAGTCAGGCGGTAGCGCAGCTGGTTAAGTGCACGTGGCGCAAAGCGCAAGGACCGGCTAAGGATCCCGGTTCAAGCCCCTGGCTCCCCACCTACAGGGGCATCGCTTCACAGGCGGTGAAGCAGGTCTGTAGGTGTCTTTCTCTCCCTCTCTCTGTCTTCCCCTCCTCTCTCCATTTCTCTCTGTCCTATCCAACAACGGCGACAACAATAATAACTACAACAATAAAACAACTAGGGCAACAAAAGGGAATAAATAAATATTAAATAAATAAATATTTAAAAAAAAGAAAGACACATGTATATTTATTGCATTAGTCTTAGGCTTTTTGAAATAAGAAAAAAAAAAACCCCAGTTCCTTAAAACACAATATTAAAAACTAAAAAAAAAAAAAAATCATAATAGGAAAAGATATTTGCAATTTATGTATCTGACAAGACACAAAAATAAAACACTTACAAGCCAACTTTTATTTACTTGAAATATTTCGCTTAGTTATTCATTTATTGGATTGAGACAGAGAACCTGAGATGGAAGGAGGGGAGGAAGAGGGTAAAAGACACAGCTTCACCACTTGCCAAGTTTCCCCTGCAGCTAAGGGCGGGGGTGAATTTGGATCCTTGAGCACTGTGACATGTGCGCTCAACTGGGTGCTCCAACACCAGGCTCATCAGTCACCTTTTAAAATTCATTTTTTTTTCAATTCTTTTTTTTTGGGGGGAAGCAAGTTTCTGTTTTTAATTCTTCCAATATTTATTTATTTATTTATTTATTTATTTATTTATTTATTTATTTATCTAATGGGAGGGGAGTAAAATCAGAGAATAAGTCTGGCCATATGCAGTGCTGGGAGTGAACCCAGGACTTCAGGCTGGCAAAACATGCATTCTACCTGCTTTGACACATCCCTGGCCTAACAATTCAGGGTTTTTTTCTTGCCTCCAGGGTTATTGCTGAGGCTCAGTGCCTGCACTACAAATCCATTGCTCCTGGAGGCCATTTTCTCCATTTTGTTCTTGTTGTTGTAATTGTTATTGTTATTGCTGCTGCTATTGTTGGGTAGGACAGAGAGAAATGGAGAGAGGAGGGGAAGACAGAGAGGGAGAGAAAGAGAGACACCTGCAGACCTGCTTCACCACCTGTGGAGTTACCCCCCTGCAAGTGGGGAGCCAGGGGCTCGAACTGGGATCCTTGGTCTTTGCGCTTCGCTCCATCTGTGCTTAACCTGCTGCACTACCAACTGGCCCCCAACAATTCAGTTTTTAAAGACAGACAAGAGGCTTGAATAAGCTCTTCACGAAAGATATGATCTAAATGGCTAATCAGTAAGTGAAGATGTGTTCAACTTCTTAATCATTAGGGAAATGCCAATTAAAAGTATATGCAAAAAAACAAAAACAAAAAAATGCAGATAAGTACCTCACTTATTAAAATGGCAAGAAGTTTTAAGTAATATTTTAAAAACAATACACTGTTGGTAGGAACTTGGAGCAATTGAAATTGCTGATGGGCTTGTAAATTGTAATAACCATTTGGGAAAGCCAGAAGAATTCATTAAAGTGAAACATAAGTATACCTCCATGATCTACAATGTTCTCTCCTAGTATCTATCCTGTAAAAATGCATGTACTGAAAAAGATATATAACAGGAATATTCATAGACTTTATTTATTTATTTTTTTAAGACTTTATTTATTCATGAGAATGATAGGAGGAGAGAGAGAAAGAACCAGACATCACTCTGGTACATGTGCTGCTGGGGACTGAACTTGGGACCTCATGGTTGAGAATCCAATGCCTTACCCACTGAACCACCTCTGGACCACAGAATTTATTTATTTTTAAAATATTTTTATTTATCTACTTATTGGACAGATACAGAAACTGAGATGGAAGGGGAAAACAGAGGAGAAAGATACCTGTAGCCCTGCTTCACCACCTGTAAGGCTTGGGGAGGGGGGGATGAGGATAGAGTAGGGCTTGAACCCAGGTCTCTGCTTATGGTAATGTGTGTGCTTAGCCAGGTTTGCCAACACGTAGCTCCCCTCACAGTATTTATTTACCATAGCCAGTGCTCATTGCTACACATCATTCTATATACTATATACTTATGGTGGAATATTATACAGCAATCAATATAAACTAAAGACAGTAACATAAATAAATGTTATGATCTAGTATTGAGGACCACTGGGTAGGGTGCCTGCTTCGGTATATGCACAGTCCAGCTTCAAGTTCTGACACTACATGAAAGTATCACACAGCAAGGGAAACCCTGGAACTATGGTATCTTTCCTGCCCTGTCTTTCTAACTGAAAAAAAGTGGTGAAAATGTGTCTGGGTGAAGCCTCAGCACCACACTTCTTCTTCTAGCGTTTGCCCTTCTTCTGTAGCCAGTCAACAGCGTCAGGTTGAGCCTGATGTAAAGTTTCGAGACCTCCTTTGAATCTGGAGAGGTGGCAGTCGTTGACTATGTGGGTCATAGTCTGTCTGGTGCCGCACTCAAAACACTGAGCAAAGGGGTGGGGAGATGGAGCAGTGATCGTGTATGAAGCCTATGTGTGAGAGTTTTCAGATTTCATCTTCAGCATCACCAGCACCCAGAGTTGAATAGTACTCCAGTCAAAAACATTGTGTGGGGCCAAGTAGTGGCACACCTGGTTCAATGCACATATTAGAATGCACAAGGAAGTGCAGGTGGTGTGCAGTGGCTCCCCACCTACAGGGGCATCGCTTCACAGGCGGTGAAGCAGGTCTGCAGGTGTCATTCTCCCCCTCTCTGTCTTCCCCTCCTCTCTCCATTTCTTTCTGTCCTACCCAACAATGACAACATCAATAACAATAACTACAACAATAAAACAACAAGGGTAACAAAAGGGAATAAATAAATAAATAAATATTGGGAAAAAATGCGCAAGGAACTGGGTTTAAGCCCCCAGTCCCCACCGCACAGAAGTTGCCCAATGGTAAAGCAGTTTTGCAAGTCTGTCTCTCTCCTCCAGCTCAATTTCTCTCTATCTCTGTTCAATAAGTAAATAATAAATAAATAAAATATTTTTGAAAATGCATGCTAGAGACAGAATAGGGCCAGAGAGTGGGGGGGGGAGACACCTGCAGCGCAAACCAAGCCCTCCAGCCTGGTACCTAGTGTACTTTCCTGGCTGCGTCAGCACCCTGCTCCCCTCTTCATTTTGTTGATATTCCTATAGCATCAATAACAAAGTAATAAAGGGATAAATCAGGAGTTTCCAGTAACCATAGGAACAGAAGCAATTCTTATATCCAAATCTCAGGGAAAAAGTCAAATCTTCTTGTAAGTATTCAGTTCTCTCATCTTTGTCATACCAAAATATATTCCAAATTAAAGAACTATATATATATATATATATATATATTCCAAATTAAAGAAATATATATATATATATATATATATATATATATATATATATATATACACACACATAATCTAGCCTACTTCATTTCTCAATCAAACAGTTGTAGTTGTATTTACAATTAGAAAACATTCTGGGGAGTCGGGCGGTAGCGCAGCGGGTTAAACACTAGTGGCGCAAAGTGCAAAGACTGGAGTAAGGATCCCGGTTCAAGCCCCCGGCTCCCCACCTGCAGGGGATTCGCTTCACAGGCGGTGAAGCAGGTCTGCAGGTGTCTGTCTTCCTCTCCCCCTCTCTGTCTTCCCCTCCTCTCTCCATTTCTCTCTGTCCTATCCAACAACGACAACATCAATAACAACAATAACTACAACAATAAAGGCAACAAAAGGGAATAAATAAATTAAATATTTTTTAAAAAAGAAAACATTTTGTATGGTTTTTGCCCTTAGTGAGTAGTTAATACAATCCTAAGAGTTCAGTTCTGCAACTACAGGGAAGAAAAGCTGAAAACCACAAAGCTTGAAAATCTTGGCCGATGCCTGAGTAATGAAGAGACCGTCCTGACCAAATCACCTCAGGCCCTTGACACAAGGGCTTATGACTCCCTGTTACTCCCAAGTTTACTTATAGAAGGACATGTTAGGAATGGAAAATGAAATAGTATTAACTTTCACCCAGTTGTTCATCACTTACTTTAAATGAACAATTACTGATGGATTTAGTCATTTTTACTTAGGAATAGTTTACAAAAGAGATCAAAATTTTAACTGTGCAGGAAATTAGGCAATAGATCTTTCAAATAACTATAATTTTGCTTCCAAGATAGCACAAACACTTTAGATAGCCTTTTTTTTTTTTCTGTAGAGCAGAAAGTACTCAATGAAGACAAATGGAGAATTCAGAAAATAGAAAGAAAGAAAGAAAGAAAGAAAGAAAGAAAGAAAGAAAGAAAGAAAATCATCCAAGAGAGCTATGAATACCTACTGGTGTTCTTTGTCTACACCCATGTTCTCTCTCTCAAAGAAAAAAAGAAAGAAAAAAAACCCTGCAGATTTTGTGTTAATTCCTTTGCATTTTCTGTCAGTTTTTTTTTTTTTTTTTTTTTACCAGAGCACTGCTCAGCTCTGCCTTATGGTGGTGCAGGGGATTGAACCTGGGATTTTGGAGCCTCAGGCATGAGAGTCTGTTTGCATAACCATCATGCTATCTACCCCTGCCCCTGTCAGCTCTTTAATTACAGAAATGGATTTCTTCTATATATGGGTATCCTCTAATTCACCCCAGTGTTAAACTTCAAGGCCGCTCACCATGCATCTCTTCTTACCTATCCCACACACATTTTGTAGAGTGGTTCTATTAGATTACTACTTCAAAGCCAACCCCACCGGAATTAATTTATGCTTTGCCGACTTTCTCCTACGCCTCCCACTCAAAGCATTTTATGCTAAAATCCTCTTTGTGAGCAAAGCCATTTCAGAGGCAATGTTGGGCTTATGAAATAAGTTGACTAATGGATAAAAGATATGAATGTTTATAAGCCTTAAAGGTAATTTGAGGCTTTGTGGATCTTAATTTGTTAGCCATGGGAAAAATGAGAAATAATAGCATGTTTTTATTTCCCATTATCATGATGCATTTCTAAAAACAATACTTAAGGCTAAACTGATAAATTTCTAATTATGAGGGATAACTATGATCCCTTCAAAGTGGGGTTTCTAGACTTTATACTATATTACTACCTAACAGGATACCATGTGAATGACTCTGGTGGGATGCTATGATAATGTGTAAAGCAAAGATTAAGTTTGATTTGGTGCTTTTGAATCAAGATCCCCGGCTTTATTTTTCGGGTAAAATTAATTTAAATTTTAGATTTTCTATTTTTCTGACTATCAGCAAAAGATACAATGCAGAAACATGGGTGGGGGAACGTTCATCTCCATGAATGAACAAACATTAAAATAAAATATTAAAAATTTGCCCATCAAGCTGGTAATGACTTTAAGTTTAACATTTGATGTGAGCAAGATTATGGGGAGGGGTGGGTGGGTGGGTAAGGAAGTGCCTTTCTTTTTTTCTTTTTTAAATTTTATTTATTCCCTTTTGTTGCCCTTGTTGCTTTATTGTTGTAATTATTGTTGTCTGTCTTCGTTGTTGGATAGGACAGAGAGAAATGGAGAAAGGAGGTGAAGACAGAGAGAAGAGAAAGATAGACACCTGCAGACCTGCTTCACCAACTGTGAAATGACTCCCCTGCAGGTAGGGAACCGGAGGCTTGAACTGGGATCCTTCTGCTGGTCCTTGCGCTTTGCGCCACGTGCGCTTAACCGCTGCGCTACCGCCCGACTCCCAAGGAAGTGCCTTTCTGACAATTTGATACTAGGTTTTCCTCTCAACTAGAGATTCCACAAATCTCCAATTATACGCCTTAGAGAAATTAACTTTGGTGCTGATAAAATCTAACTACAGTTAGTTATTACAACAGTATCAAGTGTTTTGAGACAATTACCACTTCGAATTTAAACTTCTGGAATCTTTTCTTAGTTGATAAAGATATAGATAGCTACTATATACAGAAGGAAGGGGGCTGGATGGTGGTACATGCAGTTAAGCACTCACAGTACGATGTGCAAGAACTCAGGTCCAAGCCCCCTCTTCCCACCTGGGGTGGGAGATGCCTTGGGAGCGATAAAGCAGGTCTGCAGGTGTCTATCTTCCTTTCTCCCTATCTCCCTCTCCTCGCTCAGTGTCTTTCTGTCCTATCCAATAAAATAGAAAGAAAAAAAAAGAAATAATAATTTCTTGGATAGCTATAGGCAGCTAACTCAATAAAATTAAAAGCACTATGAAGAAAAAAAACTAGGGTGGGGGAGGGAGATAGCATAATGGTTATGCAAATAGACTCTCATGCCTGAGGCTCCAAAGTCCCAGGTTTAATCCCCGCACCACCATAAGCCAGAGCTGAAAAGTGCTCTGGTAAAAATAAATAAATAATTTTTTTTTTTAAAAAAGGCATCAGAATTCCTTACAAAACATAAAGAGAAAAAAAACTACAGAAAGGCAACTTATTCAAATCAGACACTTAATGAACTCCACAAGTCCTTTTCTGGAGTTATGCATACTGCTTTATACATCGCTTCCCTACCTAGAGGGTCAGAAGAAGTTCCAACAGCAAAGCACATGCTGCGCTGCCTGGGGAACCACAGGTCTGAGCCCCAGCACCACAGAGAATGCACGGACTCCACGAAAAGGAGAGCAGAGCTCTGGAGTTTCTCCTCTCTTTCGTGTTCTGTTTCCCCCCTCTCGCTCTCTAGTAAGTAAGATGTTGGGCTAGGGAAACTGTTCAATAGTGTTATCACTACTGCTTTCATTTCATGGAGCTGCATATAAAAAATAATAATATTAGGGAGTCGCGGTAGTGCAGTGGGTTAAGCACATGTGGCAAAGCGCAAGGACCGGTGTAAGGATCCTGGTTTGAGCCCCCAGCTCCCCACCTGCAGGGGAATCGCTTCACAGGTGGTGAAAGAATCGCTTCACAGATTCTTTCTCTTCCCCTCTCTGTCTTTTCTTCCTCTCTCCATTTCTCTGTCCTATCCAACAACGAGGACATCAATAACAACAATAAAACAAGGGCAACACAAGGAAATAAATAAATATTTTTTCAAACAGAAATTTTATATTTAATTTATTCCCTTTTGTTGCCCTTGTTTTATTTATTGTTGTAGTTACTGTTGTTGTTACTGATGCCATTTGTTGTTGGATAGGATAGAGAGTAAAGAGAAATGGAGAGAGGAGGGGAAGACAGAGAAGGGGAAAGACACCTGCAGACCTGCTTCACCGCCTGTGAAGCGACTCCCTGCAGGTGGGGAGCCGGGGGCTTAAACCGAGATCCTTAAGGTCATTGCACTTTGCGCCACCTGCGCTTAACCCGCTGCGCTGCCACCTGACTCCCATAAATAAATATTTTTAAAATATTTAAAAAATAGAACACCAACCTATAAAAATAGCTCACTTATTTCTGAAAACAAACAAACAAAAATCACCAACATGCTGCTACTAGGGGTCATGCTGAAGTGGTCTGTTGCATTCTTTAACCTGACTTCTCTTTCCCTTCAGACATCCCTGTCATTAAGCAAGCTCAAAACATCACAGTTACCTAGTCCTGAAAACCACCCATCAACAGAAGGTTTCCTTCCAGTCTATACCACCACTGCTTCAACTCCCCAGTCCCTTACTGGATTTAGGCAGGTTTCCGCCTCTATCATTACATCTCATTTAAAATCTAAATATCACTTGCCTTCTAAAAGAATGTGATTTTTCCCATTCAGATACCTTTGGTGGTAGAACTTTTAGTGATAGACAAATGCTTAAAAATGAAGAAATGGGGGGTCTGGCGGTAGCGCAGTGGGTTAAGTGCACATAGTACAAAGTGTAAGGATCCCGGTTAGAGCCACGGCACTCCATCTGCAGGGGCAGGGGTCGCTTAACAAGTGGTGAAGCAGGTCTGCTGGTGTCTATCTTTCTCTCCTCCCTCAATTTTTCTCTGTTCTACCCAACAACAAAAATGGCAACAATAACAATAACGACAACAAGGGCAACAAAAATGGGGAAAAATGGCCTCCAGGAGCAGTGGATTCGTAGTGCAGGCACCGAGCCCCAGCAATAACCCTGGAGGCAAAAAAAAAAAAAAGAGAGAGAGAGAGCACTGACAAGATGACTCACTGTTCAAGCCCAATACTTGTGTGCTGAGACCCCAGAGAGTCCAGATCTAATGCCCGGCTTTCTGCTCCGCACGCTCTTAATTCTCTCCTTCATAAAAATAAATTCATCTTTGTTTTTCAATCAGCAATAATCGCCTCGGATAAACCTTGTTGGCTATGATACTGCCACTGTGCAAAGCTACATCTTTGTTTTTAATGTATACAATGCAAACAAAAGCCGCCTAGCTAAACTGTATACTACAGTCTCATTTACGTTAAAAGCATGTCTGTGGCTGGGGAAAGACCAGCTGTAGAGCACAGGATTTTATAGATGAAGCCCCAGATTCAATACTCGGCACTGCATATGCCAGAGCTGAGCAGCGCTATCTTCCTCTCTCTCTCATAAAGTAAAAATAAATATCTTAAAAAAGCATCTTAGTGTGTACATGGACACAGTTACAAGTGCATGCACATAGAGCAGAAAGGGTGATCGGCAAAAACACTGAATGCGTGGTGCTGCTTTAGCAGTAAGGCCACGGCGATGTTTACTTTCTTCTTTTAAAAACATTTTATTTATTTATGTATGTACTTACTGATTTTTGGATAGACAGAGCGAGACATCCTGAAGGAGAGGAAGACAGGAAGAGAGCGAGAGAGACCTGAACCACTGCCTCACTGCAAGTAAAGTTACCCCTGCAGGTGAGGAGCGGGGTTTGAGCCTGGGCGCACAGTGACAGGTGTGCTCTATACGTGGCCACCACCTAGCCCCTTTTTACTTCTTAAATTTCACAATAAACATGCTTGTAAAGATCAGGGAACTAACCCAATGCTAAAGCACAGGAATCTGCATCTGTGCTTGAAGTCCCTAAATTTAATGTCTAGCACTGTCACATGCCACAGCTGAGTAGTAGGTCTCTCTCAGAAAATAAACGCATCTTCGGTAAAATAGCTGACGGCCCCACAAATCACCTCTAACAGACGTGTGGTTAGTGCTGGATCACCAGAGTGCTCCCCATTACCTAATGGTCGCCTACCTTCTCATTTCCCAGAGTCCAAACACCTCCTCAATCCAGTCCCATCTCACTTCTAGTCAGTCTTTTTCTTTAAGATCCTTAATATCACCATGACCTCTTAAGGGTCAGATTAGATCACTCACAGCGTTCCTTGAGCAAAGCTGTTGCTTGCCAACCGTGTTTTGCTCTGGCTATTCACTCAAGTTCCTATGTGCTCTTAAGGCCTGCGTTCATTTATCCAGAGGCACTCCCCATTCCCTTGTCTACTGTCTACAGTAGACACCACTAATTAACTTCTCTGAACTTAGACTCTTTTTCAAACTCCTACTCAATGCAATAGCCTTTGGTAATTCTTACAAATTCATTCATGAATGACATACAGAATAAAACCGATTTACCTTTCCTGTAAAAATCTAGGGCAAACCAATGTGTCCTAGAGCTCCACTTCCCCAGAGACCCACCCTACTAGGGAAAGAGAGAGGCAGACTGGGAGTATGGACCGACCAGTCAACGCCCATGTTCCGCGGGGAAGCAATTACAGAAGCCAGACCTTCCACCTTCTGCAACCCACAACGACCCTGGGTCCATGCTCCCAGAGGGATAGAGAATGGGAAAGCTATCAGGGGAGGGGGTGGGATATGGAGATTGGGTGGTGGGAACTGTGTGGAGTCGTACCCCTCCTATCCTATGGTTTTGTTAATTGATCCTTTCTTAAATAAAAAATAAATTAAAAAAAAATCTAAGGCAAATGCCTTCCCCTCCTACTCCCACCCACAGTTATTTATACTCTTACGGAGCTTATTGCCTCTACTTCCTACTAGGAATCGTTTGCCTGTTTAATCTCTCTTACTGCTATATTTTAATCTATACAAGGGCGGTAATTATGTCTTATACATATTCATATCCCCTACTGGTTCTTTTATTTTGTTCTTTAATTAATTAATTGATTGATTGATTCAGCATAGGGATCACAAGCAAGTGTGATTTCACTGCTCCTAGGTCAACTTTGTCATTCTTTGTACTTCAGATATTCAGAAAGAGGAAGAGAGACAACAAACAACACTTTGGTTCCCTGAGCTTCACAACACTCACGTGTGCTGTCAGGGTTTAATCCCGTGTGGTGTCAGGGTTTAATCCCGAGGCACAGGGCAGAGGCACCATACAGTTAAGCTATCTTCTGGCCCAGCCTCTACAGATTCTTGTAGTAACTAGGCACTTTGTGCTCTCTCCTGGAAAAAACAAACAACCACACACAAAAAGCTAGGCACTCAAACAGCTGCTGAACTGAATGACATACAAAATAAAACTCGTCTGCCCTGTTTCATCTTTGTTATCTCATCATTCAAAAAGGCTAAATATTTTAAAGATTCTGAAACAATTAAATTCTCCTGAAGCAAGACTAATTATAATTAGTTCAAGTGTGTTTCACTGATTTTTATCTAGCATCCCTGCTCCAGCTGAATAAGGTGCTGTCGAATATCACACAACGGCAAACAAAGCAGAGAAAAGAGGAGATGAGATAAGAGGACTGAACCCAATTTCAGGTTCTCATACCCAGGTGTAGTAGCTAAAAACTGATCACTTTTTTTCCCTACCATACCCCATAAACAAAACCAAAATGTTATTTCTAACAATAGAGAGTGGCTTCTTGAGTATCAAAATCACAAAGAATTTTTTAATAAGAGAGATAAAAAGGAAAGGCTAAAAGTCAACAAGGTATCAGAAAAGTTAAGGAAAGCAAGTAGTCTATTAGAGTGAGTGAGTGAGTGAGTTAGTGTGTGTGTGTGTGTGTGTGTGTGTGTGTGTGTGTGTGTGTGAATCATGAGCCTACTTCAAGTGTGTGTGTGTGTGTGTGTGTGTGTGTGTGTGTGTGTGTGTGTGCGCGCGCATGCGCGCACGCAAGCATATCTAAATCATGAGCCCACTTCAAGAAATGGGTAGAGGGGAATCAAGTAGTACAAGAAGGCTCATGCTGCCATCTAGAGGTTAAACTGGGTGATTTTTCTCCTCATTCAGTCAAGCGCAGTTAATCTGCCCTTTATTACAGTGAGGGCTGATCAGGCCAAGTAATATAACACAAAGAACTCTGATGTCAGAATACAAAGAAGACTATCCACCCATGGTGTAAGAGTCCCAATTATCCTCTCAACGTGTACCTTCACAGATTAAGGTGAAAAAATCACCGAAGCTAACTACTCTTTAGAAGCCCAAGGTTTTCATTGCCAGAGTAATCATTTAACTGCAAGAGATAAGGGGCTGTTGACCCAAGGTGCTCCATTTGATCCCTGCAATGCATGGACCAGAGCAGGGTTCTGGCTTCTCTCTCTCTCTCCTTCTTTCATATGAAACTATTTCATATACGATGAATAAAAAAAATATATATATATATTTTGCCTCCAGTGTTATCGCTGGGGCTTGGTGCCAGCACTACGAATCCACTGCTCCTGGAGGCTATTTTTTCCCATTTTGTTGCCCTTGTTGTGGTTGTTATTGTTACAGCTGTTGGTGGTGGTGGATAGGACAGAGAGAAATTGAGAGAGATGGGGAAGACAGAGAGGGGGAGAGAAAGACAGACACCTGCAGACCTGCTTCACCGCCTGGGGGCTCAAACTGAGATCTTTGTGCTGGTCCTTGCACTCTGCACCATGTGAGCTGAACCCTCTGCGCTACCGCCCAGCCCGAATAAAATAATTTTTTTAATATTTATTTATTCCCTTTTGTTGCCCTTGTTGTTTTATTGTTGTAATTATTTTTGTTGTTACTGATATCATTGTTGTTGGGTAGGACAGAGAAAAATGAAGAGAGATGGGGAAGGCAGAGAGGGGGAGAGAAAGATAGACACCTGCAGACCTGCTTCACCACCTGTGAAGCGACTCTCCTGCAGGTGGGGAGCCAGGGCTCGAACCGGGATCCTTACGCCAGTCCCTGTGCTTTGTGCCACGTGCGCTTAACCTGATGCGTTACCACCCGGCTCCCTATAAAGAAATTTAAAAAAATGAAGCAGTGGTCTAAGAGGTGGCACAGGGGATAAAGCAATGGATAAGGACTCAAGCGTAAGGTTCTGAGTTCAATCCCTGGCTGCACATGTACCAGAGTGATGTCTGGTTCTTTCTCTTTCTCTCTCTCATCTCCTTCATGAATAAATAAAATCTTTAAAAGAAAAAAAAATGAAGTAGTCATACACACCACAACAGAGACGATGCATAATGCAAACATTATGAAAAGTAAAAGAAAACAATCACAAAAGACCATACACTGTATGACTAGATTTATAATAAATGTCTAGACTAGAAATTCAGAGGAAGAGAAAGCAGAGAAATGGTGGCCAAGACCATGGAGTTTAGGGGAAGTAAGGAGTAATAGAAATGAGTAAAAAGTTTCTTTTAAGAATGATGAAAATGTTCCAAAACTGACTGTACTGTGGTGATGGTTTCACAACTTGGACTACATTAAAAAAAAAAAAAAATCACTGCATTGCATGCTATAATAAGTTAATTGTAGGTTATGTTAATTACATCTCAATAAAACTATAATAAAAGAACAAAAATACTGTTTTTAACCTTAGTTTTTTACAAAATCAGTCTCTAATTTCCCTGTATTTCAAAAATATTTAATTAAGTGGGGCTAAATGCTAACTATTCAGAAAAAGAACATCTACGTTTTCAGTTTTAAGTCAACGATACGAGAATCCGGCATGAAGCCCAGCCAGTCTATCTTGGCGTTACTCTCGATCGCACTCTGTCATTTCACAAACATCTCATAAAAACTGCAGCAAAGGTGGGCGTGAGGAATAACATCATTGCAAGACTGGCCAGCTCCTCATGGGGCGCGAGCGCTTCCACACTGTGATCATCATCTCTGGCATTATGCTATTCCACTGCAGAATACTGTGCCCCAGTATGGTTCCGTAGCCCCCATGTCCACTTGGCTGATTCCAAATTATATTCCTCCATGAGGATCATTTCTGGAACCATCCATTCCACCCCGGTTCCATGGCTGCCAGTTCTTAGCAACATCGCCCCGGATATCCGTCGGATATCCATCATCTAAGTTCATTTCCCACGTCTACGCCCGACCGGACCTGCCAATATACGCGGAGATCTTCGCCCACCCTGTCCAACGCTTGACGTCTCGTCACCCAATCTGGTCCCCTACGCCTACACTGAACTTCTCTGTTCCAGACTCTTGGAAACAGAGCTGGCAGTCAGCTGAGGTAAAGAACAAACACCTCATCACAGACCCCTGCAAGCGTCAACCCGGCTTTGACCTAGCACGTTATGATTGGGCCCTCCTCAATCACTATCAAACAGGCCATGGCCGGTGCGCCGCTATGTTCCATCGCTGGGGAGCCAGAGACGACCCGAACTGCCCCCGCGGCTACAGACAGACTATGACCCACATAGTCAACGACTGCCACCTCTCCAGATTCAAAAGAGGTCTCGAAACTTTACATCAGGCTCAACCTGATGCTGTTGACTGGCTACGGAAGAAGGGCAAACGCTAGAAGAAGAAGAAAAATTATTTCATCTGAAGGCTTCAGCAATTATTGATCTGATCAGCAAATCCACACTGTTCATGTATTGTCAGTCAGACACACTGTGGGCCACAAAGCATTCTCAAAGTAGTTGTACCTTAAATAGTTACAATCAACATAATAGATATGACATGTATCCCATGGTTCTCCTCCCTCCCCAGGCCCTGTTAATAAATCAATCTTTTAGAAGTTATGAATAATATTCCAGGAAGAATAAGTACATGGTGCTTTGGTAGTAGAGAAGTAAACTAGGAGGCTAAGGCCAAAGTGTAGATGAGTTTGAATGCTGTGTTAAGAAATCTGAATTTTATCATATGGGTGATAAAAGTACTACAAATGACTAATAAGCAAAGGACAAACAGAAGTAAACCTGGTACATTAGGAAAATTAACCTAGTAATTGTTAATGAGCTAGGTTTTCCATTGCTAGTACTCTAGCAAACAAGGTAAACTGAATTAGATAGGAGAGGCAGGGAGACTAGTTAGGAAGTGATCACAACAGTTCCAGTAAAACAGGAAGGACTCCGAATTCAGATGTAAGTGACTAAAACAGAATTCCTTACATGGTAAGACAACTTACAGTTTCTTGTTTTTCTACATGTTTATGACATTGTCAGATAGGTTAGTTGCCCAAATCAAGCCAAGGGTGTCGAGCATGAGAACCTGGGACTACACAAAAAAGCGCTGCACCCCAAAATCTGCATACCGAACGGGTTATCTGAAACATAAATATATACCTCATGGGCCAGGCTTGTCTTCTAAATGGCACAGTCTAGTTAGTATCAGCTCGCGAAGACACACTACTTCTGTGTTGATATTTAACAATGCTCTAGGGAAGTGAAAAACAATCATGTTTGGAGGACAAATATTTTTTTGCTTTTTTTTCCTTCCCATCATCTTTATGAGTGCAGATATTTGCATGAAAACAGAATCAGTGGTCCTTGGGGATTCATCAGATCCTACTGCTTATTTTTCATCCATGTCATTCTCTCAATTAATGTACGAAAGAGGATTGAGACATCGAAATACCAGATTAGGATGTCAAGTAAATGTCAACCCCTAGAGTAGATAAATAATCTGTGGGGACAAAAAAAAAAAATCTTGTCTTTATGCAAATACACTAGACGAAATAAAACAAAGAGGCGCTGTATCCAAGAAGGCCAACACATTGCGAAGCAATTCTTCCAGTTGTAAATTTCAGAACTCGTTTCTGTATGTCAGCTAAATTCTCTATGGTCAAGGAAAATGCCAGTAAGTTGCAAAGCAGTGCTACAGAAGTTAAGATCATGGTGAATTTTAAACTGCATCATTTTGAAAATTCCCAGCAGTGCTCAAGAGACTCATCTGGCAGAAACAAACATTCCTGTTGCATAATTTCAGCTCAGTACTTGAAGTAGCTGAGTTAGGTAATTTGAAACTTCCATCTCTAAAGCTGAAGTCTGCAGAAATACAAGCACTTAAGAGTAATATTTATTGTAACTATGTGGATTAAAAACAAACAAAAAACCTGAACGAAAAAAACACCTCAAGTGTCTAAGGCGATAGAATTAGAACAGACTTTATTGTTGCATAGAGAATCACTAATCTAAAAGTGAAAAAGAAGAAGAATGATCTACCCAGTAAGAACAGTTTTCAAGATAAAAGAAACAGTAAGATAAAGTATGTTAGAGAAAGATTCCAGTGACTAAGAAGGAAAGATAGAATCAGAATGTTATCATTTTGTAACCTCTAATAAAATACTGGATCTAGGCAGTTAGCAAAGGTTACTAAAACTCTGAGTGTGAGGCTGATGAAGAATTGTACAATGAATAATAGACCCGATTAACAATGCCTTATCAAGTGATTAATCTTAACATCTCAGTAAGACATGATGTACCTTCTGATGGATGTACATACCAGTGATGAAATATTCTTGCCAAAAAAAAATTAAAATCAAGCTTCTAGATCTCACTACCAAAAAAAAATAAGTAAAATAAAAGGGGGGCAAATGAGCACATAAAGCAAGAACGCAAGGATGTAACCCACAAACTGCTAAGTGTGGAAAATGAGCAGAACAAATAATTAGGATGAACAAAAGGCAAGGGTCCAGGTTGGGCAGTGGTGCGATGGATAAAGCACCGGACTCTCAAGCACAAAGTAGCAAGTTCTATCCCCAGCATTACATGTGCCAGGGAGCTACTCTGCTTCCCTCTCATAATAATAAGTCTTTACAAAACACCTTTAAAAGGGAAAATAAAAGGATACTAAAAATATGACAGGTTAAAAGACAACACAACCTATCAACAAGGTACATCAGGAGGGCGGGTAATTAGGACTGCTCTAATCAGTGCAAATACAAGTAATAAATCAAATAAACCTTTATTATTTTTTAATTTATTTTATTTTTCCCCTTTTGTTGCCCTTGTTTATCGTCGTTGTTATTATTGATGTCGTCACTGTTGGATAGGACAGAGAGAAATTGAGAGGGGAAGACAAAGGGGGAGAAAGACACCTGCAGACCTGCTTCACTGCCTGTGAAGCGACCCCCCTGCAGGTGGGGAGCCGGGGGCTTGAACTGGGATTCTAATACCAGTCCATGCACTTTGTGCCATGTGCGCTTAACCCACTGCACCACCGCCCTGCTCCCCAAACAAACCTTTATAAAAACAGCCATGGAAAGCTGGTGTTAAGTGAGAGAAATTGGCCATATATTGATGATGAGTAATATGAGGTCTTTAATCTGTTCTTTCTACTTTGGTGTATGTTTAAAATTTTAAGGAAAAATATATTACCTTTTTTAGAAAGTTGAAAAAAGAAAAACTTAATCAGAGGGAAAACATCAAATAGAAGCAATGAGATATACTACTAATAAATACATCTGGTGATATCTGATCTTGACACAATAAGGCTAGTACTTTTTTCACTTTAAAAACTGACACAGAGAAAACAAGATTCTCCCTAGTCTTTAAAAGGTATGCAAGACAAGAAGAAACAGTGGCTCTTTCTCTTGGAACTTTCAGAAAGATGTTCTTTTACTTGGAATTTTAAGATTTCAAGACACGTAAACTGCAGCTTCTTCTGGCCACCTTCCCCAGTACTTGGTCAAAGAATAAAACTAATAGGTGAGAGAAGCAGATGCTTGATAAGCCAAACAAAAGCCCATCGAATAGCATCAATACAATAGAATTAGGTAGGCTCAAAGCTATTTCTACACGTGAAAGTTTGATTTATTTGTTTACTTATTTATTTATTTATTTATTTATTTATTTATTTATCTTACCAGAGCACTGCTCAGCTCTGGCTTATGGTGGTGTGGAGGGTTGAACCTGGGACTTCGGAGTCTCAGTCATGAGAATCTCTTTGCATGACCATTATGCTATCTACCTCACCCTGCAGTCCCATTTTAAATACTTTTCCCAGCAACTTTAGTTACTTTGATCTGCCATTCTATGAGTTAAAACTGAAAGGATTTTTAAGATACTATTACTGAACAGAGGAAAATTACTTATTTTCTAGGAACCTCAAGGATCAACTCCAGCATATTCGCATATAAAGATCAGACTTTGGTAACTTCTTCCTTTCAGAACATGTAACAGACATACATTCTGCACCACTGCTAGAACTCCTCAGATAATATACAGCAATCCTAAATAAACATCATGTAGGTACTCACACTCATCTAGTCCCAGTTGATAGGCCAGGTTTTGTAGACCTCGGACCTTCTCCATCAAATTCGCTGTGGTGAGGCTCCCCAGTTCTGAAACAGAATTTATTTCACCATCAGCCTTTTTTCTGTTCTCTAACAAGAACTCATCTGGATTGGGAACTTTTACCATAAAAATTTTCAAGTAAGCAGCTGGGTAAGGTGGTTCAGCAGGTGAAGCAGAGGGCTTGCCCAGAGTTCAATCCCCAGCACTAAGTGAGCCAGAGTGATGTGAATTAATTAAAAATAAATAAAAATGTTTGGGTTTAATTCCCATTAAGTAGAAAATTAATCTATAGCTCTTTTGATCTAATTATTCCACCTGTACACATGACCATGCCCCAGTGACTGTCTCAAATGAGCTTACTCAACCAGAAGAGCTAGCATAAATAACAAAGCATGTGTTTTACCCTAAGGATCCTTTTATAGCATTCACTTTGACTATCATACAAAACAAATACGTCATTAAAATATGAAATCTTGTGTGATCTGACTGAGAAAACTTCAGGGAGCTTGTCTTGAAAAATATGCAGTGGGTAAAGGGTAGATAGCACAATGGTTATGCAAACAGACGCTCATGCCTGAGGCTCCAAAATCCCAGGTTCAATCCCCCGCACCACCATAAGCCAGAGCTGAACAGAGCTCTGGTAAAATAAAAAAAAAAAAGAAAAAGAAAAAGAAAAATACACAGCAACCATTGCCACCTATTAAGACATTATTTCAATCAATAGTAAGATAGCCACAAAATATATACTGCTTCCCACAAAAAGACAGCACATTTAAAAATTAAAACCCACTTTTCCCTATTTTCATTTAAATAGCACCCAATTCTTTTTTAGACTTAAGAGACAGGCCAATCTGCATGAAGCATAAGGCTTCATACCTTATTAAAAGTCTAAAGTTTCCTTAGAAGATAATGATGGCGATTATCTAAATGTGTGTTTGGAAGATCACAACAGTGAACCTGGGATGTCCTTGAGACTTAATTTTTCCATGGCAGGAGGAAGGGATCTGTAGTTAAGCATTTCTTGCGGAACAATGAATTATTTCTGAAATCAAATAAAGGTGTTATTTTCTCCCACTCATCATGCCATGCTCATTATCTATACCTGACATAGCAGACTTTATTGATCTGCTCAGCTGCTTAAATAGCTAAAGAATTCCCCTATTCTTCCCTTAATTTCACTCTATTATTTCATAACGATCATGAATCTTATCAGAATAATGATAAAATATGAAGTAAGGTAGAGCAAAATCAAGAAAAATTAATGCTTCTTAATTTAAACTTGCACTTTGTGGCTGACTTACAAGTCATTTATCAAACAATAAATGCACTACTTATAGTACTCTTTAAGGGAGGAAGTCAAAAAGATAGAAAAATATCCTTATTTTTTATCCTTATTGTCTTGAGGGCTGGGATTTAGCTCACTAAGCATGAGCACCTCAGTTTGCTTGCTGGCACCACACAGAAGCCCCAAGAGGAACCCCATGGATGGTGGAGCAGTGTTTTGGTGTCTTTCCTTTCTCTCTCCCCTCTCTAGTTAAGATGAAAAGAAGTGAACTTGATACCATGCTGCTTTGCCAGGTGTGCCACCCAGGTTTGAGCCTGCCACCAACTCCACTGAGGGAAGCTTCAGTATTATAGTCTCTTTCATTCTCTGTCTCTCTGCTTTTAATCTAAAGAAAAGAAGAAACTGGACTGGGGAGGATGCTTGGTGATACCATGCATGAGCAAGATATGTTCACTTCCCAGCAATGCATTAAAAAAAGAAAAAAAAAATCAAATTTCTGAGGACTTCCGGAGGCAGGGCTACAGAGTAGCAGCAGCTGCTCTCTCCTCTCCCAGTCAACTAAGACTAACAAAGAAGATCACCTGAGAACACAACAAGAGGAGACTCTCTGTGAACCCACCAAGTCACGGGTGAGTGGCTCCTGGACAGAGAGGGGCCTAAGGCGAGATTCCTGGGGCTGAAAACCCACACCTACTTGGGAGCAACTGGTAACAGTCCCGCAGTCTGCCAGTTGAGGCACTGCCTCTGGTCTGAGTTTTATTAATAGATAAACTGCTGGCGGGAGGAGAGGACCCCCTAAGACTCACCAAATGCAACTGAGTCTCTATGGCTGCTAAGAAAGAAGTAAGGAGAGAGTCGGGCGGTAGCGCAGCGGGTTAAGCGCACATGGCACAAAGCGCAAGGACCAGCATAAGGATCCTGGTTCAAGCCCCTGGCTCCCCACCAGCATGGGATTGAAGCAGGTCTGCAGGTGTCTGTCTTTCTCTCCTCCTCTCTATCTTCTCCTCCTCTCTCCATTTCTCTCTGTTCTATCCAACAACAATGACATCAATAACAACAAAAATAACTACAACAATAAAACAACAAGGGCAACAAAAGGAAATAAATATCAAAAAAAAATTTATAAAAAGAAAGAAGGGATCTCAAAAAGAGATTAAGAGACACTGAAAACAACAGCAGAGACATATGGGATGACTTCAAAAGAAGTAGACTTTTAAAAAGTTTAAATCGAATACTTTCTAATAACTCTTAACCAGTAAACCTTATATATCAGTCATATCTAAATTATAGAACCTTTATGAGAATTCAATGAGAAAGTTTACATAAGTTTTTTTGTTCACCTAAGCTTTCTTTCTTCCTCCCTTTCCTCTCTTTTCTTATTTTCTTTCTTTAATACAGCAATGAGAAATGAATCCAGAACTTTGCATGTGCACACTACTGCTGAACTGAATACCCTGGGCAATTTTTTTTAATTCTATTTTAGACCAAGAGAGGGGCAAAGAGAGCAAAACACACACCAGCACTGCCCCATTACCCACAGAGCTCCTCACGGAGATATACATCCATGGCAATTCCATGTGATAAGCTGGAATTCATACATATGTGTTCTACCAGGTAAACTCTCTCCCAAATTCGAATTTCACTTTTTGTTCACTTCTGTCAAGTGTAGTAGTGTTAAAGGAATTTAGCATCAGAAGAAATCATGACTGAGTCTTGAACTGCCAGAATTTCTATTATATGGAAAAGTAGAAAAAGGCATTCAGACAGGTAAACCAGTGAATATTGATGAATAAGTAGAGAGTTTGATTGAAGCTGAGGGCAAAGTCTAAGAAAACTAGGAAGGAGAGTCGGGTGGTAGCGCAGAGGGTTAAGCGCAAGGACCAGCGTTAAGGATCCCGGCTCCCCACCTGCAGGGGAGTCGCTTCACAAGCGGTGAAGCAGTTCTGCAGGTGTCTGTCTTTTTCTCCCCCACTCTGTCTCCCCCTCCTCTCTCCATTTCTCTCTGTCCTATCCAACAACGACAACAATAACTACAAGGGCAACAAAAGGGAATAAATAAATAAATTTTTTTAAAAAAAAAAAGAAAACTAGAAAAGGTGAGGTAAGGGAGAGAGCACAGCAGTAGCACATCAGACTTGAACATTTGAGGCTTTACATTTAATTCCTGGCACCACCATAAGCCATAGGTAAGCAGTGTTCATGTCTCTCTCAAATATTTTTTTTCCCTTTTGTTGCCCTTGTTGTTTATGGTCATCATTGTTGTTATTGTTATCGTTGTTGTTGGATAAGACAGAGAAATAGAGAGATGGGGAAGAAAGAGAGGGGAAGAGAGAGACACCTGCAGACCTGCTTCACCACCTGTGAAGCAAACCCCCTGAAGGTGGGGATCAAGGGGCTCAAACCAGGATCCTTACTCTGGTCTTTGCACTTCGTGCCATGTGCACTTAACCCACTGCGCTACCACCCAGCTCCCCTCAAATATTTTTTTAACATTTTATTTACTTAAATGAGAGAAACACAGAGAGAAAGATGCACAGAACACTGCTCAGCTCTGGCTTATGGGTGGTGCTGGGGATTGAACCTGAGACCTTAGACCATAAGGCAGCTAAACCTTTTGCATCACCATTACGCTGTCTCCCAAGCCCTTAAATAAATATTTTTTAAAAGAAGGTATTCTTAGGGGAGTCGGGCTGTAGCGCAGCAGGTTAAGCACATGTGGTGCAAAGCACAAGGGCCAGCATAAGGATCCTGGTTCGAGCCCCTGGCTCCCCACCTGCAGGGGAGTCGCTTCACAGGTGGTGAAGCAGGTCTGCAGGTGTCTGTCTTTCTCTCCCCCTCTGTTGTCCCCTCCTCTATTTCTCTCTGTCCTATCCAACAACAACGACATCAACAATAACTATAACAGTAAAACAAGGGCAACAAAAGGGAATAAATAAATATTTTTTAAAAAAAGGTATTCTTTAGGGGCTGGGTGGTAGCATACCTGTTTGAGTACACACATCACAGCATGCAAGGACCTGGGTTCAAAGCCCCTGTCCCCATCTGCAAGGGGAAAGCTTCACAAGTAGTGAAGCTGTGCTGTCTCTCTCCCTCCCCACTCAACTTCTGTCTCTATGCAAAAACAAACAAAAATAATGGAATAAATGCATAAAAATAAAAGGAGGTATTCTTACTTTAAAAAAATGGAAAGGTGGTTTATAGAAGTTCAAAGTTAAGAGGCCACCTACACTGCTTACCTTTCAACATGTCAATGTCATCACGTTCTATTTCAGCCATCCATTTGGGTGGAGAGCTAGTAATAGGCTGACAGAAAACAAGAATATGTCCATTAAAATTCAGACACCCATTAAAATTCTTTCTTCTAAGAAAAGTCGTTTTCTTATTGGGAACGAAGCACAAAGGTAAGGTCTGCAGGCTCAAAATCACAGGATCAGCCTCTAGCACACACACACCATATGCCAGAGTAGTGGGTTTATTCGCTGTAGTTGTTATTCAGACAGAGACAGAGAAGCAAAGAGAATGGGTGAAAGAGATCACAGCACTGGGGGCCAGGTGGTGGCGCACCTGGTTGAGCGCACATGTTATAATGCACAAGGACCCAGGTTTGAGTCCCTGGTCCCCACCTGCAGAGGGAAAGCTTTGCAAGTGGTGAAGCAGAGCTGCAGGTGTCTCTCTGTCTCTTTCCCTCTCTATTTCCCCCTCCCCCTCTTCAATTTCTGTCTCTATCCAACAAATAAATAAAAAAATTTTAAAGCATTAAAAAAAGAGAGATCATAGCACTGGAGCTTACTTTTATGAGGTGAGGCAGGGCCCAAACCTGAGTTTTGCACATGGCAAAGCAAAACATTATCCAACTGAACTACCTTGCTAGCCGAAGAGTGGTGTTTTGGCTTCTCACTCTCCAAACTACACACTCTCTCTCTCTCTCTCTCAATAAATATTTTATGGGATTGGGGGGAGATGGGAGAGAGAACTGAAAAGCTTCTGCACAGCAAAACCTACCATCACACAAAGAGAAAGACACCCTACAGAATGGGAGAAAGTCTTTATACAATATACCTCAGATAAAGGACTAATAACCAAATCATATAGAGAACTCACTAAACTTAGCAACAACAACAAAAACTCACCAGAAAACGAGGTGAGAACAAGGACAGAAGTTTCACCAAGGAAGAGATGCAGAGGGCCAACAGACATAGAGAAAGTGCTCAAAGTCACCAATTATCAGAGAAATGCAAATAAAGAATGAAATACCACTTTACACCTATGAGAATGTCTTACATTACAAGGGACAGAAACAACAAATGTTGGGAGAGGATGTGGGGAGAAAGGGGCAGTTCTGCACTGTTGATGAGAATATAAATTGGCCCAATCTTTGTAGAAAACAGTCTAGAGATTTCTGAGAACACTGGAGATGGATGTACCCTACGACTCAGTTATTTCTCTCCTGTGGATTTATCCAAAGGAAGCAACAACACTTGTCAGAAGAGATCTATGCGTGTCTATGTTCTTAGCAAAATCTGTAATAGCCAATAGACTGGGGAGCAATCCAGGTGTCCAAGGATGGATGAGTGGCTAAGAAAATTTTCATATATACATATTTATGCTAAAAAGAGAAGGGTAAGTGTCAAATGATCTCACTTGTAGGCAGAACATAAGAAACAAGGATAGAGAGGGAACTCACAAAGCAAAAACTGTACTATGTGTGGTGTACTGCACTAAAGCAAAAGACAGTGGGGAAGAGGGGGAGGGATGGGATGTGCCTATGTCCTTGTCTGTAAAACAGGGATAATGGTTGTCTCGTAGCTCATGTCCTTGGCATGGTACTAGCTAGTATTATAAGCATCTTACTCTCCTGGCTATAGAAATGTAAGAGAAAACAAATAGAGCATCTACCATGAAGTGTCCGCTTCTATTAATGTAGAAAAGCTGTGGCTCTGGTAGATGTCTTCTTCTGATTTTGAGTGAGTTATTGACAAATTCAAAAAAAAAAATTATTTATTTTCCCTTTTGTTGCCCTTGTTTTATTGTTGTAGTTATTGATGTTGTCATTGTTGGATAGGACAGAGAGAAATGGAGAGAGGAGGGGAAGACAGAGGGGGGAGAGAAAGACAGACACCTGCAGACCTGCTTCACCGCCTGTGAAGCGACTCCCCTGCAGGTGGGGAGCAGGAGCGCGAACCGGGTTCCTTATGCTGGTCCTTGTGCTTTGCACCATGGGTGCTTAACCTGCTGCGCTACCACCCAACTCCCACAAATTCAAAATTCTTTAAGTAGGTAGAATGTACTAATGTATCAAAAAGAGGAAAGTTTCAAAATCATAGTTTGAGCAAAAATGAATACTGGCATGACATTCAATATTTTAACTGTCTTATCTTAAAAGCTGTCAGGGTGTGACAAGAGACTAAGAAGCAAAGTTCAAATGCCAAAACAGAGCAGCTAAACACAGGAAGACATCATTTCCTAACATAATGAGAGTAAAACTTGATCTCATGAAAATTTAATTGACTTATTTTATAAGAATGTATTTTATTTTTATTTTATGAGGATGACACAATTTATCAGGCTGTAGTGATGAATCTATTTGCAGTTTATTTCATTCTTCTTTGAAATAAAGAAATCAAAGGTGTTTGAGTGGCCTGGGAGGTGGCACAGTGGAATTATTCTGGACTTATAAGAATGAAGTCTTAAGTTCAGACTCTAGCACTACATGTGCCAGTGTGATGCGCTGGTTCTCTCAATAAGTAAATAAAATCTTTTTTTTCTTTAAGGTACTTGAGACTTTGTCTAGGAGTAAACATTAGTTAATGCTCTAAGTTAAGATAGTACTTACACTCCTTTTATTTATTTATTTATTTTCTAATACTTACACTTTTGAAGGAAGCTGCAAATTCGGCAACACCTGGCACTAAACAAAAAAAAAAAAAACAGCATTATTTATTAAATATACATTTTAAAACTCCATATAAAAGGATTCAAATTATAAGAGAACAGTCATGGCTTTGGAAGTTTATAGCCCACAAGAGAAAAAAATAAATGGATAACTACAATTAATTGCTAAAAAAAAAAAGTTATAATGATAGAACAGAAAAGTGAAATCCTAATCAGACCAAGGGAGACAGCAGGAAAAGTTATACAAAATAATACTTCAACTGAACTTTGAAGGATCAGAGGTGATATAATTTCTTTTAAATATTTATTTATTTACTTATTCCCTTTTGTTGCCCTTGTTTTATTATTGTAGTTACTATTATTGTCGTCGTTGTTGGCTAGGACAGAGAGAAATGTAGAGGAGTAGGGGAAGTCAAAAAGGGGGAGAGAAAGACACCTGCAGACCTGCTTCACCTCTTGTGAAGAGACTCCCCTGCATGTGGGGAGCCAGGGGCTTACATTGGTTCTTGCGCTTTGCGTCATGTGCGTTTAACCCGCTGCGCTACTGCCCAACACCTAGGTGAGATATAATTTATCAAAAATGCTTAAACTTACTTTTTTAGGTGTTCTATTAACCCAGTTGCTTATGTAAATGTATCAGAAAAAATCACACTTTAAAAACAGAAAAATAAGGGAGTCAGGCGGTAGCGCAGCGGGTTAAGCGCACATGGCACAAAGCGCAAGGACCAGCAGAGAGACCCGGTTCCAGCCTCCGGCTCCCCACCTGCAAGGGAGTCACTTCACAGGCGGTGAAGCAGGTCTGCAGGTGTCTGTCTTTCTCTCCCCCTCTCTGTCTTCCCCTCCTCTCTCCATTTCTCTCTGTCTTAGCCAACAATGACGACATCAATAACAACAACAATAATAACTACAACAATAAAACAAGGGCAACAAAAAGAGAAAAAATAAGTATTTTAAAATAAACAGAAAAATAAAAAGCTATTTTATAACAAACAGTGGCTCACATGGACAGTGTGCTGCTTTGCCGTGTGTGACACAGGTTCAAGTCTGGCCCCCACTGTATTAAAGGAAGGAGGTACTGTGGCTTATCCTTCCCCACCTCTCTACTTGGGGAAAAAAAAGAGATGTACACGTTTTTTTTTAAAAAAAAATAATATTCATCCAGTGCTGTGGTAAAAATTAAATTAAATTAAATTAATAATATTCATCATCACAAGTAAAGAAATACAAAGAATATAGAACATCCACTGGCAGCTGGTATGTGAATAGGTATTTTCATAGTTATCCTCTGCCATGTGCACTAGAGATTTAGATATCATTGCTAAATTCTTATTATAAAAAAATAGGTTGAGTATGGGTTTCCAAATAGAGTGTAACATGTAAACTACAGTGTAGTTACACAATGAAATACTTTTTTAAATGGAAGTTGATCTACTGACATAGAAAAATCCATTAGAAATTACTGAGTAGGAATCAGAGTCACTGGATAGCAAGCATGTTCCACCTACAAGTTCCAGGTTTGAGCCTTAACACCATATGCAAGGTGCTGTGACACCAATGGGAGCTCTCTCTCTCTCTCTCTCTTTCTGTGTGTGTGTGTGTATGTGTGTGTGTCAGAATGGAGAAAAAGTGGCCCAGAGCAGTAAAAACAAGCATGAGTTAAGGAACCCAGCTCCACAGTAAAGAATTTACGAGGTAGGATGAATTATATATGTATGGCCCTGTCATTACACAAAGATAAAACAGAATTCTAAACACAAAACATATGCATCCACTTATTAGTTGTGCAAAACTATTAATAATATTTCACTTTATAAAAGTGATTGAAGGACATGAGTTTTTTATACTTTATGCATCTTTGGCTTGTCTGACACCTTATTCCAGATGGAGCTTGTTAAAAATAAAAATTTTCAAGTGCAGGTGGTAGTATACCCAGTTGAGCACACGTTACCATGCATACAAAGATCTAGGTTCAAGCTCTGGTCCCCACCAAGGCAGGGTGGCGGGGGGAGCTTCACAAATAGTGAAACAGTATTGCAGGTTTCTCTCTCTCTTCCCTCTCAATTTCTGTCTTTATTCAATAAATAAATAAATAAATAAATAAATAAATAAATAATTTTCTGCAACCATCAAGGTGTTTCAGCTGGAGGGATGCGTACATGAGGCCCTGGATTCTGTCCTCAGCGCCACATATGACAAAGTGATGTCCTGTTTGCTCAGTCTAGTAAATCTTTAAAAAATAGTAATAAAATATTTTAAAGGTTTCTTATCATTTCTGGATTCATACTCTATTCTGAAAAAAAAAAAAAAATTAAAACCACCAGGGGTGGAGAGATAGCTTACCAGGTAGATACATGTCTTGCAATGCATTCAAGTTTAGGTTCAAAACCTAGCACTAGGGGCTTGGGCAGTAGTGTAGTGGGTTAAGCAGACCTGGCGCAAAGCACAAGGACCGGAGTTAAGGATCCCAGTTCCAGGCCCCGGCTCCCCACCTGCAGGGGTCACTTCACAGGCGGTGAAGCAGGTCTGCTGGTGTCCACCTTTCTCTCCCCGTCTCTGTCTTCCCCTCCTCTCTCCATTTCTCTCTGTCCTATCCAACAATGAACAACATCAACAACTATAATAACTACAAAGCTACAACAACAAGGGCAACAAAAGGGGGGAAAAAATGGCCTCCAGGAGCAGTGGATTCATGGTACAGGTACTGAGCCCCTGCAATAACCCTGGAGGAAAGAAAAAAAAAAAAAAAAAAACCTAGCACTAGGGTGTATGAGAAAGCATAATGGTTATGCAGAGACTCTCATGCCTGAGGTTCCAAAGTTTCAGGTTCAGTTCCTTACACCACCATAAGCCAGAGCTGAGCAGCACTCTGGTAAAATAAAAAGTTCTCCCATCTCCCCCCCCCAAGAAAAAAAAAACAGTACTACATAGGAGTATCAAGGTACTAGGGGATGCTTTGTTATCTCTTCCTCTCTCTCACTCTCTCCACACATCTCCATGAAAAGGTGGTAGGAGGCAATGAAATCACACATGAACAAGGCCCCAGCTTCTTAAAAAATTTACCAAAGTAGCTAAGTGTTCTAAAGTGTGTCAATGCCTTTTTGATTTGTTTCAACATTTACTGATTGAATTGTATGTATGAGGGAGAGAAAAGGAAGGGGAGAAAGAAGGAGAGAAAGAGCAAGAGAGAACTCAAAAGCAAGTGCAAATGTGCATCAGAATATCTCTGATATGTTGGGTACCAAACTCATGGCCTCACACCTGTTTTCTTTGTTTGTTTGTTATCACTGGGGCTTGGCCAGCACTACGAATCCACTGCTTCCAGCAACCATTCTTCTTCTTCTTTTTTTTTTTTCTATTTTTATTTGACAGGACAGAGAGAAATTGAGAGGGGAAGAGAGACAGAGAGGAAGAGAGAAAGACAACTGTAGACCTGCTTCGTCACTCATGAAGTGTCCCCCTTGCAGCGAGAGAGCAAGGGCTCAAACCCAGATCCTAGGGCATGGGGACATGTGCCTTAACCAGGGGCACCACCCAGATCCTAGGGCATGGGGACATGTGCCTTAACCAGGGGCACCACCCAGATCCTAGGGCATGGGGATATGCGCACTTAACCAGGGGCACCACCCAGATCCTAGTGCATGGGGACATGTGCACTTAACCAGGGGCACCACCCAGATCCTAGTGCATGGGGACATGTGCGCTTAACCAGGGGCACCACCCAGATCCTAGTGCATGGGGACATGTGCGCTTAACCAGGGGCACCACCCAGATCCTAGTGCATGGGGATATGTGCGCTTAACCAGGGGCACCACCCAGATCCTAGTGCATGGGGATATGTGCGCTTAACCAGGGGCACCACCCAGATCCTAGTGCATGGGGACATGTGCGCTTAACCAGGGGCACCACCCAGATCCTAGGGCATGGGGATATGTGCGCTTAACCAGGGGCACCACCCAGATCCTAGGGCATGGGGACATGTGCGCTTAACCAGGGGCACCACCCAGATCCTAGTGCATGGGGATATGTGCGCTTAACCAGGGGCACCACCCAGATCCTAGGGCATGGGGATATGTGCGCTTAACCAGGGGCACCACCCAGATCCTGGGCATGGGGACATGTGCGCTTAACCAGGGGCACCACTGCCTCAGGCTTCTAAGTCCAACGGTCTAGTCACTGTGACATTTCCTGATCAGGTAAATAAATTCTTATCACTGTACAGCTTAAAGGGATTTTTCCTAGTAAAATTCCTGAATTTATTATCGATAATTTACTATAAAATCCTACAGACCTTGGGCTTGGGCAGTGGCGCACCTGGTTGAGCACACGTCACACTGCACAAGGACCCAGGTTCGAGCCCACAGTCCCCACCTGCAGGGGGAAGCTTCAGGAGTGGTGAAGCAGGGCTGCAGGTGTCTCTCTGTCTCTCTTCCTCTCTATCTCCACCTTCACTCTCGATTTCTGGCTGTCTCTAGCCAATAAATAAATCTACATTTTTTAAAAGAATCCTACAGGCCTCAGGCTCTTCTTAGCCCTTTGACAATACTGCCTCTCCACAGCCTAGCACACCAGATGATGCAATATTAACAACAATCAACATTTGTTGAGGATATACACGCTGTGCTCGGTATACTAACTATAACACATGCATTGGTTAGTTAGCTCACTCGATGGAACAAGCACTGGTTAACATTTTCTAGGCAAGTCACACCTTTGGAAACCTGAAAAAAGTCTCTCCCCTTGAAGTTAAGTAATGATTTTAACCATCACAGTCAAATGGTAACTCTTTGAAAGTCTGCTTCAAAGCAGTACTGGTTCTCTTGCATCAATTCTGATCTAAAGAAATCAAACACTTACACTGTTCTGGCCAAAGGTCTGGTGAAGCACGGTCAAGTTTTTCAAAACTTAGCAAAGATGCTTCCAGATCTGTCCCTAAAAACAAAATATCCAGATGAGTGAAGATGATACAAAACACGTCTATATTTTATGACATTTTGATCTCAAAGAGCATAAATCGGAATACTTACCTAAAAATACAGAAATCTGAGTTTTATTTTATTTTTATTTTACTGCCACCAGTTATTGCTAAGGCTCAGTGCTGATCCTATGAATCCGCTGCTCCCAGCATCAATCTCTTCTTCCCTCTTTTTGCTTTTCCTCTCTTTCCCTCCCTCCCTTCCTTTCTTTCCTCCTGTTTGACAGTACTCAAGTACTCCACCCCCCGGCCCCCAGATGTCCACGTTACATAATTACCGGTAGCACCAGGCCAAAATGGTCAAATAAATCGCCCCCCTTCATCAAACCTCATTTTTCTGATGTTTAAAAGGGGAGTAGTGTTTTAGTAGGGTGCCCGGAAAGGAGAGTTTCGACGGGGCTCGTGAGACAGCTTACTGTTTCACTGCTGGGGTCACCTGTAGCCCCCACGCTGAAGGCAGTTTCGGTGCTATGTGTTCTCTTTCACTTTCTCTCTGCCTGTCAGGAAAACAAAAAGGGGGGGGGGAGTATCAACTAATCTACCTGCACGTTTACCCCTATCTTATACAACTGCTTCTTAACACATTTCCAGATCCTGTTCTTACCCTTCCCTTCCCTTCCAGCAAACCCAAAAAGTAGCCAGAATTTATTTTAATGTCATCAGTTCTTGTCGCTCACCAGTCAAAAGTAGTACTTCCCAACTATCAAAAAATTGCTGAATGTATTACCCACCACAGCCAGTAAAATCCAAAGGGATTCAGCCCTAGTATAATCTTTGGAAAATAATTCCTCTACATTGCCATCCTAGCATACAGTAGATGCTCAATACAATTTTGTTTTAATTTAGTTATTAAAGGGATGGGGAGAAAGAGAACCAGAGTATAACTCTGTCATACAGGATGCCAGGGATCAAACTTAGGACCTCATCCATCTGTTAAGTACATACTATTTAATCAGTATTCTACCTACGTGAATACATTAATTAGTCCATTTAATAGACTAAGTAATGCTTAACTTTTTTTCTTTCTGGGTAAGTCCTATCTTTGGAAATCTGAAAAAATAAGCTATGGATTCACTCCTCATAAAACACACAAATGCATAAAAATTTTTCAACACATGCTTTTCTCTAAACTAAATTTTTCCTTAACTATTCAAAAAAAATTTCCAATTTTGTTCTAATCAGTAAAGTACTCTAATAAACTGCCTTAATTAAAATGCTTTAGAAAAAAAAAAAGCTATGTATAACAGAACATGTCTAGTCAACAATTTGTTTGGCTTTATATGTTAACTCTTCTTTCAGCCACCAGGTTCAGATGCTACATGATGCCAACTGGACTTCCCTGGGCAGACCACCCCACCAATGTGTCCTGGAGCCCCACTTCCCCAGAGCCCTGCCCCACTAGGGAAAGAGAGAGGCAGTCTGGGAGTATGGATCGACCTGTCAACACCCATGTTCAGCGGGGAAGCAATTACAGAAGCCAGACCTTCCACCTTCTGCACCCATAATGACCCTGGCTCCATACTCCCAGAGGGAAAAAGAAAAAGGAAGCTATCAAAGACAAGTAAAACACTGAAGATATAAGTGAGAGATGGGTGGGTGGTAGTGCAGTGGATTAGGCACACATGGCACAAAGCACAGGGAATCAGAGTAAGGATCCCGGTTCAAGCCCCCAGCTCCTCACCTGCAAGGGGGGTTGCTTCACAAGTAGTGAAGCAGGTCTGCAGGTGTCTATCTTTCTCTCCCCCTCTCTGTCTTCCAGTTCCCTCTCTGTTTTCCCCTCCTCTCCACATTTCTCTCTGTCCAATCCAGCAACAACAGGCAACAATAAAAATAACAAGGGCAACAAAAATGGGAAAACAGTCTCCGGAAGCAGTGGAGTTGTAGTGCCCCAGCAATAACCCTATGAGCAAAAAAAAGTTGTTAAGTGCGAGAGCTGAGTAGTGGAATATTTGAGGATACTTATTTTAAATCTGAATTCAGGCTGGAGATATAGCATAATGGTTATACAAGACGTTGATGCTCAAAGCACAAAGGTCCCATGTTCAATCCTCAGCACCACCATAAACCAGAGCTAATCAGTGCTCTGGTAAAATCAATAATTCATAAATAAATCTCTATTCAAGGTCAATGGACCATATTTGATTTTTTCAGATTAGAAATATTTTTTTAAAGAGTGAAACTTTTGCTAAAAATGAGAATGAAAGGTCCAGGGAGGTGGAACAGTTGGAATCTTCAGCATGAGGTTCCAAGTATTTGATCTCTGCCATCATATGTGCGAGCGTTACACTCTGGTTCTCCTTCTGTCACAAACTATTTAAAAAATTAAAATGAGAATGAAAATGTTTAAGGCTCAAGAGTAACCAGAAAATCGAAGGTAAGAGATGTGTTTCCAATACTTTCCCTGGCCAAAGAAACTGACAGTGAAAAAAAAAAAATCAAGGATTATAGTTCTAAAATCTCCAAAACACACACACTATATATATATATATATATCTTCACAATAAACTAAACATATTAATGGCAGAACCTGAGAGACAACCTAGTAGGGTATGTCTGAATCCTAGCACAACTATATATATATGCATATTCATAAATAGCAATTATTTCTATTCAATCGCCTAGCTGATTCTTTTTTTCTTTGTTAGCGCAGGGGCTTCAAAGCTCCAGGCTGGCTTTTTCAGACATAAAGAGACAGTGAGAGAGACACCACAGAGACTAGGGGCTTGTGCCTATGGTCTTGGGCTGACTTTAAATGCCGCCTGGCAAAAGGGCATTTTACCAAGAGAATTCGGACAGGGGAACTTCTTCTGACTCTGCACAATTAATTTCTGATATAGTGTGTACCGGTGTCCATAAACTTAAGCACGAGTAAAACTTGAAACTTAAGACAAAGTAATATTTTGTGTGCTCAAAGTAATACATTAATTATTCATTTCCTAATCGTTCTTTCACTGACTGCTAACTGCGTGTCAGGCCCTGTTCTTCTTCTAGCGTTTGCCCTTCTTCCGTAGCCAGTCAACAGCGTCAGGTTGAGTCAGGCCCTGTGATCCAACTGTGAGCAACACGTATAACCTAGTGTGAAATGAACACTCAAGACAACGAAGATCATGAAACGGAGGATTATGGTGGGAATATAATAGGAGAAAACGCCTCTGGGTGCTGACATTTAAAACGAGATCTGAAACTGCCATTCTGTGTGTCCGATCTCATCTCCCGAAGCACCTGGAAGTATGTCTATCATACAGTATATACTCCACATAACTTCGATTCCCTCCTTCCTGATAGACTTTTAAGATTCCGTCCAAATATAAATTGCTTCTTTGAGGAGGGGCAACTATATTAATGACATTGACGCAGCGATAGGTAGAAGCAAAAACTGAGTTTAGAAATGATGCCAAAACTCTAACAACTCCCTAGCGCAAAACTGAGTGCAAAATCAACAGTTCAATACGTGACCCGCGTCCTAGACCATAGGAAAGCAGAAATCGCTCATTCATTCAGTGTGTGTGTGTGTGCGCGCACAAACACAAACACAAACACACAAATAAGGGAAGTGAAAAGGTGAGCAGAGCTACAGGAAAAGCATCACTCCTCCCTTCTGCTCGGGATTCTCATTGCAAGAGGACGGTAAGGTGCCTCGCTTCTCTCGCCGGCAGGTCGATGGTACCACAGCCAAGGAGGCAGGAAAGAGTAAGCGTCTCGCACGGTTCAGTCCTGGGATGATGTCTGCCACCCCAGCCCTAAGTAGGGTTTGAGAAAATAGTTCCAGATGATCCATCAGAACCGACTCTTCAACCAGGCGCTGATGAGACGAAAGCAACAGTAAGGAATGTCCTTTCCCGGAATAACATCTCCACCTCAACTAAATGAGGCTAGAGGAAGCCCAGGATGAGGCCCTCCTTTGGCCAGGAATGGCTCGCTCACCGGTGTCCTCCTCCACCCACCTAGTACACAGTGAGGAAACCCGGCACCACCGGAGCCGCAGTGAAGAATCGGCGAGTTGCAATCGCACCCGCAACCCAAGAAAAAGAAATCGAGATGGAATGAGCCTAAGAAAGAGGTGTAAGTTCGAGGGGACAGATGGAGAGTGAAAGTTCACTAGAGAGAGGAAAGGCGGAGAGGCGAGGCGAAGAATCTCTATGCCGGCTCTTACCGTCTGTGGGGGACGCCATCTTCCAACCCATGTCACGTGACGTGACCAACCGTCGGCGGGAAAGCTGGGCTCGTAAGCCACGCCCCCAAGGGGAAGCCCTATCCCCAGCTTGCAACCCCGACTCATTTCCCCGCCCCATCGATCCTAATTTGCATGTCCCCGCCCCCTCCCCACGGACTAACCACACCCCTTCATGCGGTGGAAGAAGTGGAGGCGACTACAGAATTCTTGGAGTTCTTATTTACTTTCATCAGCCAGGGGGTGGGACCACAGGCCTACCTGTGGCCAATCAGGGCTCCCAATTAGGGGGCGTCTTCCCCCGTGCGCTCGAAATTGGGTACCCAAGACTGAGGGGCGTCTTCCCTGCCACCGCCAATAACATTGGCTGAGGTGGGAGGGTTAGAGAGTGCTCCCACTTCTGACCAATCACCTCTGGGCCTGAGGTATAGCTGGCGAGTCGGGCCGAATGATTGGCCAGGGCAGCGGCCCTTTCCGCCAATGAGGAGCTGGCGCCGCGTGGAGAGGCGGGGCCTGGCAGCAGGGGCCTGGCAGGGGCGTCGCGGCCCGAAGAGTGGTGGGGAGGCGGAGAGGCAGCGGCCCGGAACCATGGCGGCAGTCGTGGCGGCGGCGGCGGCGGCGGCGGCGCGGGCCCGGATCCTGCAGGCGAGTGAGGGTGGAGTCGAAGGAGTGCGAATCTGGGTCCCCTTCGCCCACTCTCAGAGCCCCAGCTTTGCCAGGCCCTCCTGTGCCTCCCCGACCCCTGCGGCCCTGCCCTTATTGCATCCAGCACAGAACCATCAGCCTGACTCGCCTCCATCCTTTCACTCTCGAATCACCCCTTCTCTGGCCCTGACCCACTCTCCTCCAGCTTGCCCTCGTCCCTGCTGTCACCGTCCTGCTCTTTCACCTCTGCGCCAACCGCTCCTGTCTCCCCAGGAACTCGCCGTTCTGCTCACCTCTATCTGCTTTTGCTAGTTTTTGTTTTTGCTTTTCCTTTTTTCCTGCTCACCTTGATCAGATTCTTTGCCCCACGAGGGGGCAAGTGTTCCACCCTTCTTCGGTGTCTTTAGACCCAGATAAAGGGCGGAGGAGGCACACGGGGGGAGGGGGAGGGCCAGTGAATGGACTTTGAGTTCCCTTCTGGAAGCGTGCATTAGGTCACCCCCCATCCCCCCCCCAAAAAAAAAAACAAACAGCCATTTGCTAAGCTAAGCTGCTTCCCCCAGTTGTGCCTCTTTGTATTTTCCACACGTTGTGTGTGAGCTCTCCCACTCCTTGCTAAGGACTTTTCAGCTAAACTTTGTCAAAGTTACAGTGCTTGCGTTGGCGATTAGGTTAAAGACTTACAGGTGTGCTACCCAGTGTGCTCCAAGCATATGCAGCCCCCAAAACTGGCGGGAGAAAATGGGCGCCAAGAAGCAGCCGTGTCGGTGCCAGGCGCACCCGGCCCTGGGCCCAGCCCTGGAAGGAGGCTGGGGCCCCCGCAAGATGGCCTAGGGAGGGGGGGGAACTACCAGCGGGGCGACGGGCCTGAGGCCCATGATTTCCAGCCTCGTGGCTATTCCCCTGCAGCTCACGGTGTAGAAAAGATCTGCAGTGTGAGGCAGAAGGTACTGAAAGCCACAAACATTCTCTGATCTGCAGCAAACGAATTGCCCTAACTCGCTTCATTCAGGGTGGGAACTTCTTCCTCCATGTAGCTGCACTTTCAGATCATATCCCATTTACTAGGTTTCGGCGAGCTCTACTGCAGAACAAGCATTTTTTAAATGTGTAGCAAAGTCAACACAAGTTCAGGTTCAGATAAGCTGTCTAGTGGGACAATTTGGAGAGTGGGTTAGCAAGGTTTGTCAGGTGTCCTGGCTTCAGTCGCTCCGATCCTACCTCTGTCTAGTAACTTCTCTCTAGCAGTAGGGAAATGAAGTTTCTGCCCTGTGTTTTCCGTAACTAACTTCTCACTGAAGTTAGTTTTTTTTTTCTTTGTTTCCTCTCAATCACAAGTCATAGAGAGCCTAAGAATTTATTTTTTAACATTTTATTTACTTCCTTTTTTAATGAAAGATACAGAGAGAGAGCTACCCGAGTACTGCTCAGCTCTCACGCATAACGGGTCTGGGGGTTGAACCTGGGACATTAGAGCCTCTGGCATGAAAGTCTTATGATGCAGAACCACTCTGCAGTCTCCCCAGCCCTCGTTTATTTATTTTATATGAGTGGGAGAGAACACCACTACAGCATGTGTGTTGCAGAGTCCAGACTTGACTCACACAAGTCCTGCTCTTGACATGTTGAGCATTCTCTCTCACCACCATGTGGAGAAGTTGCTGAGCTGAGCTGAGCAAAAGAACTGAAATGATCCTGGTTAACCAACCAAGAGTTACTGTAACATAAAGGGCTAACAATTTGTAGCACCTGGGGAAATATCTCAACTGGTAGAATATGGGGCTTGTGTGCACTAAATGGATTACAGTGGAATCATGGCTTTTTTTCCTTGCTTGCTTGCTTGCTTTCCTTCTTTCTATTTTATTGGATAGGACAGAGATAAATTGAGAGAGGAGGAAGAGATAGAGAAGGAAAGAGAAAGATAGACACCTGCAGACCTACTTCACCACTCATGAAGCTTCCCTCCTCTGGGTAGGGAGCGTGGTCTTGAATCCAGATCCTAGCACATGGTGATTTAATCAGGTTGGTGCACCACCACCTGGCCCCCCTTCTCTCTTTCTTATATAAAACTTCCCCTCTCTACCTCATCTACAATAAATAAATATTTTTTTAAAAAGTGGTATAAAGGGGTCCAGGCAGTAGTGCACTGGGTTAAGCACACATGGCTTAAAGCACAAGGACCAGCATAAGGATCCTGGTTTGAGTCCCCAGCTCCCCACCTGCAGGGGAGTCGCTTCACAGGCAGTGAAGCAGGTCTGCAGGTGTCTGTCTTTCTCTCCCCCTCTCTGTCTTCCCCTCCTCTCTTGATTTCTCTCTGTCCTATGCAACAACAACGTCAACAATAACAACAAGGGCAACAAAATGGGAAAAATGGCCTCCAAGAGCAGTGGATTTGTAGTGCAGCCACCGAGCCCCAGCTATAACCCTGGAGGCAAAAAAAAAAAAAAAAAAAGTAAAAAATAATTTAAATTATCTGACATCTAAGGTCATCTGAGTTCTCCTAGCTAGTAACTGATTGGACTAACTTAGGACCTAAATGTTGGTACTTCTTTCTGTGTCAGGCACTACCCCAACCTTTGGGATAGAGGGATAAGTGAAATACTGAAAATGCTGCTAATATAGTGAAATGGTAAGTGCTACCCAGTAGGAACGCACAGAGCACAACAGGTACAGAGCTCCTGAAGGCAAAGCTCCAGACTTGAATCTGTGCCATTTCTGAGGCTTCCAAAGGAGGTTGGCTCTGGGCCTGAGTCTTGCAAGACTACTAGGCCACTAGCCAAGGGGAGAGGAGGATTTCTAGAAACTGAAACCGCAGGTACAGAATTAGCATTTGGAAAGCAAGAAATTTGGTGGGATTAGTCATGGCATAGTTTCTTCAACAACAGTGCTAGTGAGTATTTATCAGGAAATCAAGAAAAGACAGAAGCTCTAACCTGCCAAAAAAAACTTGTATGATAGTGGGGTCGGGTAGTGGCTGGCGCACCTGGTTGGTTGCACACTTGCACAAGGACCCAGGTTCAATCCCCTGGCCCCCACCTCACAAGTGGTGAAGCGGGTCTGCAGGTGTCTCTGTCTCTCTCTCTCTCTCCCTCCCCCTTCCTCTCAATTTCTGGCTATCTATCCAATAAATAAATAAAAATAATAAAAAATTTAAATAAAATAAAAACAGTGATAATATATATAGTGATAAAATAGTTATACCAGAGGAAGTGCCTGTTATGCCCACCTGACAGAACAGAGTCTGTGTGCAAGCAAAATGGCAAAGCTAACTGCCCTGTGATGGTGAAGGCAGCTGATCTGTGTGTTTTCTGCCCTATAAGGTGTACGTAGGGGAGTCGGGCAGTAGCACAGCAGGTTAAGCGCACGTGGCACGAAGTGCAAGAACCTGCATAAGGATCCCAGTTTGAGCCCCCAGCTCCCCGCCTGCAGGGGAGTCCCTTCACAGGCGGTGAAGCAGGTCTGCAGGTGTCTCTCTTTCTCTCCCCCTCTCTGTCTTCCCCTCTCTCCATTTCTCTTTGTCCTATCCAACAACGACGACATCAATAACAACAACAATAACTACAACAACAATGGGGAAAAAAAGGTGTACATAAAATAAATTTAATATAGAGTGACTTCTTGATGAATACTATTATTTTATTCTGCAAACTATTACTGAGTACTTATTCTTTTGCCAGTGCTAGGGGTTGAGGACACAACAATCTTATGATTGAAGAAGAAAGACTTAATCATTAAAAAAAAAGTTACTATCCCATGGCTAGGAGGTGGTTCAGTAGATAAAGTATTGGACTTCAACCAGGAGGTCCCAAGTCCCACCCCAGAATTACATGTGCCAGAGTCATACATACTCTGATATTCTATCTATCTGTCTATTTATCTATCTATCTTTTTCTCTCTCTCACTAGGTAAGTAAATACATACTTAAATTTATAAGCTACTATTCTGTAGTGTGATATGAGAGAGAAAGCCCAGGTATTTTATGAGCTCCTCAATCAGGTGTCTGACCCAGACCTAGAGAAAGTGATGGCTAAATTGGAGCTAAGGGGTTAAGACTGAGCCAAGCAGATGGGATGAAACATTCTAGGCAAGAGGTGTGGTGTGTGCAAGGACAAAGCAAGCAAAAACATGGCCTGGATGCCTGGAGCACGGAGAGCAAGGAGAAAGGTTCCAAGCTATGAAATTTGAAAAGGACAAATATAAAGTACAGTCTTGT
Organism: Erinaceus europaeus; assembly: GCF_950295315.1. Taxonomy (NCBI): domain Eukaryota; kingdom Metazoa; phylum Chordata; class Mammalia; order Eulipotyphla; family Erinaceidae; genus Erinaceus; species Erinaceus europaeus. The sequence goes on from NC_080177.1 coordinate 77,133,935, forward strand.
AAGAAATGAGATCATTCTTTATCTCAAGGCAAATAGAAAGCTACGTGAGGGCTTTAAACCAGGAAGTGCTCTGACCAGCCAGCGCACTTGCTTCTAGAAAGACCCTTTGGTTGTGGGGTAGCAGCTGGATGATAGTATATATGGTCTGGCATAAAGGCCGGACGCAGGGTGGCGCAGTGGATAAAGCACTGGATTCTCGACCACGAGGTCCCAAGTTCAATCCCCGGCAGCACATGTACAAGAGTGATAACTGGTTCTTTCTCTCTCTCCTATCTTTCTTGCGAATGAATAAAATTCTTTTAAAAAATTAAAAAATATATTTCTAAAAAAGCCTGAATGGAAGAGAGTAGTAGGTGTCTGTTAGATAACCCATCTGCCAGGGCCCACGCTGTACTGTGCATAAAGTGTGTGTTCAAACTCGGGCACTGCATGGGGGTATCATAGAACCAGCACTGAGGAAGGCTCCACTGATGGTGGGGAACAGTGTCTGTATGTCTAAAACAAAATAAATAATAAATAGGGCAGGCAGTGATGCACCCGATTAAGCCACACGTAGTACTAAGTGCAAGGACCCACACAAGGATCCGGGTTCTAGTCACCAGCTCCCCACCTGCAGAAGGGAAGCTTCACAACCGGTGAAGCAGGTCTGCAGGCATCTATCTTTCTCCATCTCTCCCCCTCCTCTCAATTTCTTTCTGTCCTATCAAATAAACTGGGGGGGGGGGATGGCCACCGGGAGTAGTGGATTCATAGTGTCAGCACCGAGCCCAAGCAGTAACCCTGGATGTGAAGGAAGGAAGAAAGAGAGAGAAATGGGGGGAGGGTGTTGCACTTGGTAGAGCACTCATGTTATAATGCATAAGGACCTGGGTTCAAACCCCCGGTCCCCACCTGCAGGGAGGAAGCTTTATAAGGGGTGGAGCAGAGCTGCAGGTGGGTCCCTCACTCCATCTTTATCTCCCCCTTCCCTCTCAACTTCTGTCCTTCTCTATCCCAAATAAAGAGGGAAAGAGAAGGAGAGAAATAGACGGGTGAGGAATCACTTATGTGCCAGGGACTGGCACTGCAGAAGGAGGTTGTGGTGGGGGTAGAATAGGGGTGGGCAAGGCCTTCCCCAGACATCTGGGACGACAACTGGTCAGGCTCGTTGGGTTATGAAGTGTGAGCGGGGGTTTTGGACTGATTTGGGGATTTCTTTTATATCTTATTTTTATTACTTCTGTATTTACTTACTTTATTAGATAGAGCAGAGAGAAAGTGAGAGGAAGGGGGCATAGAAGGAGAGAGACAGGCACCTGCAAAACCATTGCACTGCTTTATCAGGTAGGAACTGTGTGCTCAGCCTTTGAGGCTTCTGCTAGAACAGCGATGTGACTAGCTGCTCTAGTTACTAGAGAGGGAACTCTGCAAACAGGTGAGTGGCATAAGATGAAGTCAGGTTTTTTTTTTTAAACACATACCTGAACAGCTACTAAGTAGAAGTGTAACAAAAAGCAGTTATGTATTACCTGAAGAGGGAGGTTCACACTAAAGGATTACAGGTTTGACCAGCAGCAGGACCTACATACTGATTAACAGAGTTAGCAATAACTAACAGAGTTAATGTAATAATCCTAGATTAGTCCTAGAATTATGTTTCCATTCAAATAGTTTTGTTATAGGGGTCAGGCAGTGGTGCACTTGGTTCAGTGCTCATATTACAGTGCACAAGGACCCAGGTTTAAGCCCCTGCTCCCCCCCCTGCAGGAGGAAAGCTTCACGAGAGGTAAAGCAGGGCTGCACGTGTGTGTCTCTCTCCCTCTTTTTTTTTTAAATATAATTGTATAATCTATTGGACAGAGACAGTGAGAAATCGAGAGGGAAGGGGTAGATAGAGAGGGAGAGAGACAGACAGCCCTGCTTCACCACTTACAAAGCTTTCCCCCTGCAGGTGGGGACCAGGGGGCTCGAACCTGGGTCCTTGTGAACTGTAACATGTGCACTCAGCCAAGTGCGCCACCACCTGGTCCCTCTCTCCCTCTCTGTCTCTTCCTCCCCTCTCAATTGTTCTCTGTCTCTATCCAATAATAAATAAGTGAAAAGATTAAAAAGAAAAAAAATCTTAAAAAATACATACTTTAAAAAGATAGTTTTGATATGTAAGTGATGAGAAAAGCCTGGCTGGGAATATGGATCGACCTGTCAGCACCCGTCTTCAGCAGGGAAGCAATTAAAGAAGCCAGACCTTCCACCTTCTGCACCCCATAATGACCCTGGGTCCATACTCCCAGAAGGATAAAGAATAGGAAAGCTATCAAGGGGAGGATTGGATACGGAGTTCTGGTGGTGGGTATTGTGTGGAATTGTACCCCTCTTATCCTATGGTCCTGCCAATATTTCTACTTTATAAATTAAAGAGAGAGAGAGAAGCCCGGGATCCCAGCCGAGACCTGGTCTGTGTGGACAAGTATGTCCATCCTCTCCTTGTCTGCACAGGCTTTCTCCAGATACTTTGGTTTCCTGTGACATCCCCAAGACATGCTTGTTAGGTTCATCAAGCTATTGACATCCTCCCAGTTGAGAAGGTGTGGTTCCACTGTGTGGTGTACTGTGTGATGGAAGGGTTCCTGGCCAGAGTCTTGTGCCCTAAATTGGCCAGGACAGGTTCTAGCCACCTGCCACCCTAAATTGGAACAGGTGGATTAAAGAGTCAACGCATACAGAAGAAATATGGAGAGTCCAGTTTCACTGAACTTTGGTGATGGGGAGTGGTGTGGGACTACACACCTATTACACACCTATTACATTATAGTCTTATGAATCACTAATAAAATTTCAAATAAAGTAAAACGAATTGCCTATATTTTTGGCTCCCTAGAGCCTCAAGCATGCACTATGTCACTACTCCAGGCTGAATTCATTTACTTGTTTGTTTTTAGATAGAGGCAGAAAGAGATCACAACACCAAAGCTTCCTTCAGTGCAGGAGGGACCAGGCTCAAAGCTGAGTCACACACATGACAAGGCAGCGCACTGTCCAAATGAGCTATTTTGCCGGCCCCTCCAGACTGCTTTTCATTCAAATGGAGGCAGATAGGGAGAGAAACCAGAGCTGGAGATGCCCTCAGTGCCATCTTCATAGCACTCCTTCCCTGTGGAGTGTGTTGGGTCTCCAGCCCCTAAACTGTACACATGTTAAATATATAAACTGAAGTGTCAGTGTTGGTGTAATTGTGAAAACACCACAATCAAGATAATGAACTTGTCTATCACACCAAAATGGTTCCGTTCCCTTTTCATATGTCCCCCTCGTCATCTCTAGGACATTGCTCTCTGAACTGCGGATAAGTTTGCATTTTCTCATTAAAAAAAAAAAAAATCCTGGGAGTCGGGCGGTGGCGCAGCGGGTTAAGCGCACGTGGCACAAAGCGCAAGGACCAGCGTGAGGATCCCGGTTCGAGCCCCCGGCTCCCCACCTGCAGGGAGTCGCTTCACAGGCGGTGAAGCAGGTCTGCAGGTGTCTGTCTTTCTCTCCCCCTCTCTGTCTTCCCCTCCTCCCTCCATTTCTCTCTGTCCTATCCAACACCGAAGACAGACAACACCAAAATTAACTACAACAACAAAAACAAGGGCAACAAAAGAAATAAATATATATATATTTTTAATTTTTTTAAACCAACTTTATTGGATAAATGGAGAGAAATTGATAAGGGAAGGGGAGATAGGGAGAAAAAACAGTGCCGCCTGTAGCACTGCCTCTTAACTCGTGGAGGGCTCTCCCTGTGGGTGGAGGCCATAGGCTGGAAGCCAGGTCCTTGAGTGCTGGAACATGTGCTCTCTATCAGGGGTGCTGCTGCCTGAGCCTGCATTCTCTCATTTATATGAGTGATGGATTTGCAGACACTGTGTTCTCTTTTTATATATGATCTTTTTTTCCTGGTCATCTTTGGGGCTTCACCACTCAGGGCTGACTTTCAGAGAGAGGTGGGTGGGGGTCGGGCTTGAACCTGAGTTGCACTCAGGCAAAGCAATGCACTGTCCAAGTGAGTTATTTTACTAGCTCCTTATATCTGACTTCTTCTACTCATTGTGATTATTATAATTACCCATATTGTTCCTTTTATTCCTTTTACTATTCCAGCGTATGGATATACCACCTTAGTTTCCCTAGTCAACCAAGTATGAACATTTGGATTGTTTGCAAATTTGGGACTATTACAAATAAAGTTAAGAATAGCCATATTTGGGAGTCGGGTGGTGGCGCAGCGGGTTAAGCGCACGTGGCGCAAAGCACAAGGACCTATGTAAGGATCCCGGTTCCAGCCCCCGGCTCCCCACCTGCAGGGGAGTCGCTTCATAGGCAGTGCAGCAGGTCTGCAGGTGTCTGTCTTTCTCTCCCCCTCTCTGTCTTCCCCTCCTCTCTCCATTTCTCTCTGTCCTATCTAACAACAATGACATCAATAACAATAAAAAAACAACAAGGGCAACAAAAAGGAAATAAATTTTTAAAAATTTAAAAATTAGGGCTGGGGAAACAGCATAATGGTTATACAAAAGGCTTTCAAGCCTGAGGCTCCAAAGTCCCAGGTTCAGTCCCCAGCTCCACCATAAGCCAGAGCTGAGCAGTGCTCTGGTAGCTCTTTCTGTATATCTTTCTCTCTATCCCTTTCACTAAAAATAAATAAAATATAAAAAAAACAAAAATTTAAAGAAGAATAGCCATATTTACTGGGGGCCAGACCGTGGCACACCCAATTGAGCACAGCTGTTACTATGCTTGAGGACCTCAGTTCAAGCCCCGGCTCCCCATCTTTAGGGGGTATGCTTCAGAGCAGTGAAGCAGGTCTGCAGGTGTCTCTTTCTCCCTCTGTCACCCCTCCCCCTCCCAATTGTCTCTGTCCTACCCAATAAAATAGAAAAAAAAAAAGTTCCCTGGGACCCATAGATTCATAGTGCTAGCACTGAGCCCTAGCAATAGCCCTTGTGGCAAGTGTTGTTAAAATTCGGTGGCTCTGGCCGGGCTGGCTTGCTTCACGGGTGGTTAACAGAGACGCAGAGACAACGGCTGGGCAGGGAAGCTGTATTTCTTTATTCAGGAACAACGATTCATAAACTAAGACAAACTAATCACCAAACAGAACTCTGCTGTCTCTTTGCGGCGGCACAAGCACTGTTTTTTTTTTTTTTCTCTCGAACTCAGGAACCCTCTACCAATGTAAAGCATACAACAATTCCCCCTTTTCTTTTAACTAAATGGCTATAGTATCATATGCTTTACATTGGTTTGTTCTAGCCCTCCCCCGCCAAGAGAATTGGATCAGTCCAGTTAATTTCGTGGGCCCACTTGGCCCCGCCCCAAGGAACCCCGGGAGAGGGTTCCTGAGTTCGAGAGTGCCAGAGTTTTCAGAGGGTGCCCCAGTACGAGAGTTCCTGAGTTCCAGAGTGAGAGAGTTCGAGGGTTCCTGAGTTCGAAAGTAAAAGAAAGAGCAAAGAGACAGCAGAGTTCTGTTTGGTGATTAGTTTGTCTTAGTTTATGAATCGTGGTTCCTGAATAAAGAAATACAGCTTCCCTGCCCAGCCGTTGTCTCCGCGTCTCTGTTACCCGCCGTGAAGCTAGACCGGCTGGCAAGAGCCCCCGAAATTTTAACAACAGGCAAGGAAAAATAAAGTAAAAACTTAAAAAAAAAATTAAAAGAATATTTATGTTTAAGTATTTGGGCATATTTACATTTAATACTTAGTTATATACTATTTTATATTTCAACATCTAGTATGTTAGATACCATGATAAGTGTCTTCATATTGTTAAGATGTAAGATGTTAAGCATATACTTGGCCATCCACTAAATTTATTTTTTTTTATCTTTTTTTAATGTTTATTTCCTTTTTGTTGCCCTTGTTTTTGTTGTTGTAGCTATTGTTGATGTCGTCCTTTTTGGATAGGACAGAGAGAAATGGAGAGAGGAGGGGAAGACAGAGAGGGGGAGAAAAAGGCAGATACCTACAGACCTGCTTCACCACCTGTGAAGCAACTCCCCTACAGGTGGGGAGCCGGGGGCTCGAACCGGGATCCTTACGCTGGTCCTTGCGCTTTGCGCCATGTGCGCTTAACCTGCTGCGCTACCGCCCGACTGCCCTAAATTTATTTTTTACCAGAGCACTGCTCAGCTCTGGTTTATGTGGTGTGGGGATTGAACCTAGGACCTTTACTGTCTTAGGCATGAAAGTGTCTTTCCATAATCATTGTTATCTCCCTGGTCCCTCCCATAAAATTTTTAACAATTTTCTGCTCTCACTAAAATAATCCTTTTATCTCATAGGTTTCTTCCAAGGTGAACTGTACTTGGTATCCAGCATCCTCTTTCTCTTCAGTGGTGAGTTTACGTGATGCTGAAAGTTGGCCTCTGAGAAAGAACTCTGTAATTTAGGGGTGTCTTCATTCACCTACTTCACGTGTGATTAAATTGTGAACTTTTCTGTCTTGGTTTTCTTATCTAATATTTTTATCATTTTATTGGAAGCTTAACAATTGACAAATATTGATAGCTGGGTACGATTTCTCATCTCTCCATGACAGATGCCTGAGAAACATTCTCACCCCTAAGTTAGGTCCTTATTTTATTTTTACTTTTTTTTTTTATTTATAAGAAATAGAGGGGATAGAACCAGAGAATCAACTTTGGCACATGCAATGCTGGGGACTGAACTCAGGGCCTCCTGCTTGAGAGTCCAATGCTTTATCCATTATGCCACTTCCTAGACCACTTAACATTATATCTTTGAAGCTATAAGCACTTTCAGTATTGCCAAATGGTCTGTGTAATATGCTTTTTCATTGCTGTGTGATAATCCACACATAGAGATAGCTTGAATTAAAATGATTTTCCCAGGCGGGGGAGATAGCATGATGGTTGAGGCTCCAAAGTCCCAGGTCCAGTCCCCTCCCCACCGGAAGCCAGAGCTAAATGGTGCTCTGGAGTTTCTCTCTCTCTGTCTCTCTCTCTCTTAAAAATAAAATGGGAGCTGGGTGGTAGTGCAGCAGGTTAAGTGCACGTGGCGCAAAGCACAAGGATCCTGGTCCAAAGCCCTGGCTCCCCACCCGCAAGGGAGTCGATTCACAAGCAGTGAAGCAGGTCTGCAGGTGTCTTATCTTTCTCTCCTCCTCTCTGTCTTCCCCTACTCTCTTGATTTCTCTCTGTCCTATCCAGCAACAACAGCTATGACAACAATAATAACAACTACAATAAGCACAACAAGGGCAACAAAGATGGGAAAAATGGTCTCCAGGAGCAGTGGATTCGTAGTGCAGGCACCAAGCCCCAGCGATAACCCTGGAGCTTAAAAAATAATCATAGGGAGTCGAGCAGTAGCACAGTGGATTAAGCGCAAGTGGCATAAAGCTCAAGGACCAGCATAAGAATCCCGGTTCGAGACCCCAGTTCCCCACATGCAGGGGAGTTGCTTCATAAGCGGTGAAGCAGGTCTGCAGGTGTTAACTTTCTCTCCCCTGTCTTCCACTCCTTTCTCCATTTCTTTCTGTCCTGTCCAACGACGACATCATCATCAACAACAATAAAAAAACAAGGGCAACAAAAGGGAATAAATAAATTTTTTTAAACTTTACTAATAAAATAAAAATATCTTTAAAAAATAAAATGATTTTCCCATGTAACATTCAGGTTGCTACCATTTTCCACCAATTTAAAATCAACCTACTTATGTATGCAGTGCCAGGAATCGTGCACAGGAAATCCAACCAGAATTCCTTCCACTTAATGAAAGGAAAAAAGAAAATTGAAGTGACCTGGGGGTCGGGCGGTGGCGCAGTGGGTTAAGCGCAGGTGGCGCAAAGCGCAAGGACCGGCATAAGGATCCCGGTTGGAGCCCCTGGCTCCCCACCTGCAGGGGAGTCGCTTCACAGGCGGTGAAGCAGGTCTGCAGGTGTCTATCTTTCTCTCCCACTCTCTGTCTTCCCCTCCTCTCTCCATTTCTCTCTGTCCTATCCAACAACGAACAACATCAACAATGGCAATAATAACCACAACAAGGCTACAACAACAAGGGTAACAAAAGGGGGAAAAAATGGCCTCCAGGAGTGGTGGATTCATGGTGCAGGCACCGAGCCCAGCAATAACCCTGGAGGAAGAAAAAAAAAAGTGAAGTGACCAATACAAAGTCTGTTTCCTCCCCACCCCCCAGTCATCTGTGAAGCTCTTCATTGATGGGAAGTTCGTTGAATCGAAAAGTGACAGATGGATCGACATCCACAATCCAGTGAGTGAAGCTGCTATGGGATTTTAGTTGTCTAGCAGGAAGTGCACAAGATGCTGGAAGTCAAGTGGGGAAGTGGAGAAAAACATGTCTGTCGTGAAGGGCTGCCCCTGTGACTAGATGAGGAAGGGGAAAGGTGGATCAGGGCAAAGGAGGATGTTCTGCTTCTCCTGTCAGGCCACCAATGAAGTCATCGGTCGAGTCCCCCAGGCCACCAAGGCTGAAATGGACGCAGCCATCGCTTCCTGCAAACGGGCATTTCCTGCATGGGCAGAAACATCAGTATTAAGCCGGCAGCAGGTCCTGCTCCGCTATCAACAGCTCATTAAAGATAACTTGGTAAGCCATTGATCCGTGTGGATAATTCTCCCACTGGTGACCATGGGGGAGACTTGTCTCTCGCACAAGGGCTATTCTGGCTGCCTTTCTAATCCAGGACCCAGATCACGACTCTCTCCTTGGCCCTACCTCTCCCCCTTTCTGCTCATCCTTGGCTGCCTGAGATCTAGGAGACACACCCTTACATTGGTTTCTTGTGTGTGTGTGTGTGTGTGTGTGTGTGTGTGTATTCTCTTTCCAGAAAGAAATTGCCAGATTGATCACACTGGAGCAAGGGAAGACCCTCGCCGATGCGGAAGGAGATGTATTCCGAGGCCTTCGTAAGCTGGGAGAACCACGTCAGGGCTCAGACACCTCTGAGAAAGAATAAAGGGACATGGGGGCAAAGGTGGAGGAGTGGGTGACTGCATCTTCCTTTATGCAGATTTCACAATTCAGTGTTTTACTCCTTTTATCACCACTAGGGTTAGCAATGGGGATCAGCGCCTACACCACTCCACTGTTCTCAGGAAGCCACTTTCCTCCTCCTCCTCCTGATTCTTTTATATAGAACAGAGAATGAACTAGAGAATGAGAGAGAGAGAGAAGACCCCCGAGGTACTGTTCCACCACTCATGAACTTCCCTCCTTAAGGTCGGGAGCAGGGTCTTGAACCCGGGCCCTCACACATGGTAACGTGTGTGCCTACTGAGTGCACCACCACCTGGTCCCTGTTTATTTAATACTTAGGGGAGTGACAATGCTTCTTAAGTTTTGAGATGATTTATTCCATCCTTTACTTGGCTCTTCCAAGGGGTACAGGCATTTTTGCTGGCCTTTCCCCACTCGAGCACCTCATTCCGCACAGCCCCTTCAAAGTGGAAGAGCAGGAGTGTTTTTCCTGCTCCTTGTCCTGCACCGTTCCGTCCTCAGAGCTAACTAAAGCGTGACGGAGTTTAACAGTGCCCTGCGTGGAGAGCCAGGGGCCTGACTACTTCTTCTCTCTTCCAGAGGTGGTTGAGCATGCCTGTAGTGTGACATCACTCATGCTGGGAGAGACCATGCCGTCCATCACCAAAGACATGGACCTGTACTCCTACCGTCTGCCTCTGGGGGTGTGTGCAGGCATCGCTCCATTCAATTTCCCCGCCATGATCCCCCTTTGGATGTTTCCCATGGCCATGGTGTGTGGAAATACCTTCCTAATGAAACCCTCAGAGCGAGTCCCTGGTGCAACTATGCTTCTTGCTAAATTGCTGCAGGACTCTGGGGCCCCCGATGGGACACTGAACATCATTCATGGACAACATGATGGTAACTGCCCTGCTGTATATTCTTTTTAGCCTGGTGTTGAGTGGTGACGGTGGGAGTGGGGAGTGTTTCAGAACAAGGATCCTACGGAGGAAGGGTTTTCGAATAATAAGCTCCAAGTATGAAGGTTGTGCTTGCTGAGTATGTTGTCATCTCTATGCAAAGACAACTTGCTAGTTGCAATGTTTATGATCTATTGGGGTTGGCGGCAGTGGAGGCTAGGATGTCATTCAGTGGCGGAGCACAGTGATGGAGCACTGGTGATCCAGAGTTTGGCCCCCTGGCACCACATGAAACAAAAGCCAGCATACATTAGGGCAAAGAAGTCTGGAGTAGGACTAGGCTCAGGGAGATTAAAGAGAAAGTTTTCACTTACATATTGAAAGAATGTAAGTAGATCCTTAATTCATCATTTTTCTGGTCATTCTATTTGAGATTTTACTGTATTTAAAATGACATCCAAATGTTCTCATGTATATTTTTAACTCAGAATTCATAGACTTCAGACTGAAGGTCGTCTTATTTATATAGCAGCTAATACAGAAAAAGGGCTTTGTGTCCCAGGCACCATTCCAAATACCTGCATGCTTAACTCATCTTTACAATAGCCCTTCATGCAAGTGCTCATATAGTCACTCCCTTGTTCCAGATAGGAAACTGAGAAACAGTCAGGGATACATAGCAGAATAGTTATGCAAAGAGACTCTCATGCCTGAGGCTCTGAAGTCCCAGGTTCAGTCCCCACACACCACCATAAGCCAGAGATGAGCAGTGCTCTGGTAAATAAATAAATGGAAAAAGAAAACTGAGGGGCTAGGGCTAGATGGTGGCGCACCTGGTTGAGTGCACATGTTACAGTGCTCAAGGACCCAGGTTTGAGCCCCTGGCCCCACTTGCAGGGGGAAAGCTTCACTAGTGGTGAAGCAGGGCTGCAGTATCTCTCTGTCTCCCTCTCTATCAACCCCTTCCCTCTCAATTTCTGACTGTCTCTATTCAACAAATAAAGATAAAAAAATTAAAGAAAAGAAAGAAAACTGAGGGGCATGGTGAAACTGAGTAGTTTACCCAAAGTTAACACACTAGTAATGATCGAAGCCAAGATGTATGTACCCAGGGAGACCGACCCTTCTTCTGTTACACTGCCTCCCACACGAGGGCATGGTGTCTTGAGAGGCTCCAGGTGTAGAGTGAGAGTTTCTCATAGGACAAAAGGAAAAGTTGGGTGTTAAAAGGCTGTTATCTTGCAGGCAAGTTAGAGTTATACTTTTCAGAGAAGTACAAATTCTAAAATAGTAAATGAGAAAAGGGGAGAAGCTAGGTGGGATTTATGGTTGATAAAAGGACAAAGAAAGAGAGAACTTCCACATCGGTCGCTGGGTAGAAAGCCGTGGAAGTGTAGAAGAACCTCACCGATTATATGGGGAATGGAGGGGCTTACTGTGTACAGGAGTCACTGTCATTTCTGCCCTTGTGGTGCTAACTTTATTTTCTTCTTAAAGCTGTAAATTTCATTTGCGATCATCCGGATATCAAAGCAATCAGCTTTGTGGGATCCAACCAGGCAGGAGAGTACATCTTCGAGAGAGGTTCAAGACATGGCAAGAGAGTTCAAGCCAATATGGTGACTTCTTACTCCTTTTTTTGTCCATACTGTTATGTTATTGAAACTACCTAGAAACAACCCACTCAAACACCAGTGTTAAGTGCCATTCCACCCTAAATGTCTTCCATTAGCACTAAATCCTGTGATGACTTTTTATGTAAGTCATTTTGTTTATTATCTTCTACAACAAATACTGGTGGGAAAAGCCATATTTCTTCCTAATAATGTCACTCAGCTTCTTTGGACTTCAGACATAACAGCCAAATTTTAGTGCTGGCCTATTTCTTTTTTTCTTAGCATGCTTTCTAGCCCTGCATCTTTCCTTCTCTTAAAGCAAAGCCTAATCACTACCATCAAGATCTGATTTTCTTTCTTTTTTTTTTTTTTTTTAAATGTTCTATTTATGAGAAAGATAGAGGAGAGAGAAAGAAGCAGACATCACTCTGGCACATGCTGCCGGGGATTGAACTCGGGACCTCATGCTTGAGAGTCCAAAGCTTTACCACTGTGCCACCTCCCAGACCACAATCTAATTTTCTTTAAGAGTACAATCTACTCAAGTCCCTGGAAAAAGTCCATTATCCCCTGTAAGGTATATGGATGTGGTTTAATTACAAATATTTGCTTTCCCCTTACTAGCTCCTTGCCAAATGCTTCCTAATTTTTTGATACTATATATACTGTCCATTTGCCCTTCAACTAATGTTGCAGGAGAGCCACCTAAGCACAGACTTGGAAACTTCATGAGATACCTACTTCTTTTCATGGGCCAATTTGATTTAAGTCCCTCCTATTTCACTGAGTATTTATCGGGTGTATTCTGTGTCTGTCATTATTCTATGTGAAATGGGATAAAAGTAGTAAACAGGTATCTATCCATGTACTACATTATAGTTTGTTTTCTGTTTTTATTGCCACCAGAGTTATCAATGGGGCTCTGGTCTTAATCACAATGAATAAATCTTTGGACCAGATGATAACTTGTTGGGTAGGCCATGAGCCTTGCCCTGTTCTGGCGCTACATGGGCCATGCCATGGCATCTCCCCATCTAGTACTCTCTACCTGAATCATAAAGTGGCCTGAGTGACCTGGGAGGTGGTGCAGTGAGTAAAGCACTGGATTCTTAAGCATGAGGACCTGAATTCAAGCCTGGATGCTCTGGCCCTCTTTCTCTTCTCCTCCTCTCAATGTATATATGTAATTTTTTTTTAACTAAATGGCTGAGAGCGCTGAAATCAGCCTTATACAAGGCCCCAACACTGGAGGAAAGGGTAGCAAGCCAATTTGGAGAATTTCTAGAATTCTTCCAGAGGCCTATTTACTATTTTGTATTTTTGTTGACTACTGGAAGTTCTTTGTTTATGTTGTTCTTAATGTAACTGGAAACCCCAGCAGATGATTTTTTTTCCCCTATCTAAAAAAAAGTGTAGGGGGGATTCTTCTTGATTGCTGGGTGTAGTTTAGTTTGCCAGTTTGACTGAATGTAATTGACTTTTTTAATATAATGGCTTTGATCTAAATCAATACATATTAGCTTATCATTTGAGCAAGAAATAGAAAATAGTGACAAAAGGAAGGAAGGAAGGAAGGAAGGAAGGAAGGAAGGAAGGAAGGAAGGAAGGAAGGGAGGAAGGGTGATGAGGGAGCTATCTTGGTAGTAGATCACAAGATTGCAGATATGAATTCCCAGATTCTAGCCCCAGCATCACCTCTCCTAGGGTAGTGTTACAATCTCTTTGTCCTATTAAAAAATGCCACCACCAACAACAACTACCACCACCAGGGCCAGGTGGTGGTACACTCAGATGAGCGCACACATTACCATGTACAAGGACTCAGGTTCAAGGCCCTCAGTCCCTTCCTGCAGAAGGGAAACTTCACAAGTGGTAAAGCAGGGCTACAGGTATCTTTCACTCTCCCCCTCTACCTCCCCTTTCCATTCTCAGTTTCTTTCTATCCTATCAATAAAGAGAAGTTAAAAATTTAGAGATTAAAAAATACAAAATGTGATTCCTTAGTTTAAAATGTAGTAACAAATCTTTTAAAAAGATTGGTCAATGCTGTCAGGTCTTCAGGAGGTTCACAAGGACAAATCTAGCCTCACAGCAATAAAGAGAAGTTCTCTAGTTCTTTCCTTCAGTTCTCATTTTGAAATTTCAGATCCTGTGCTTAATTTGCATGTTACTGAAGAATATTCATGTACTTACATATTTCCATAGGGAGCCAAGAACCATGGGGTGGTCATGCCAGATGCCAATAAGGAAAACACACTGAACCAGCTGGTTGGTGCAGCTTTTGGAGCCGCTGGTCAGCGCTGCATGGCTCTTTCAACAGCGATCCTTGTGGGAGAAGCTAAGAAGTGGCTGCCAGAGCTGGTGGAACGTGCCAAAAAACTGAGAGTCAATGCAGGTGATCAGTTGTCTGTGCCTCTAGACTTTGCATCTGGCAGTGAACCTGAAATTATAGTACTGGCTCTAACCAATGACAGCAGCAACTCTATTCTTCCCATTGCATTTCTCCCACCATGCTGGTGTCTGGATTCACCTTTTGTTAGTAGTCATAAATTGTGGTAAATAAAACCCGTAAATACCTCTGTGTTGTTTCACAGGAGACCAGCCTGGAGCTGATCTTGGCCCTCTGATCACTCCGCAGGCCAAGGAGCGAGTCTGTAATCTGATTGACAGTGGAACAAAGGAGGGAGCATCCATCCTTCTCGATGGCCGAAAAATCAAAGTCAAAGGCTATGAAAATGGCAACTTTGTGGGGCCAACCATCATATCAGATGTCAAGGTGAGAGTCTCTAGATCATTCACAAATACAAGAGCTGAAGGATATGGAGTCTCATCCACCTAATTTATAAGTGAAGTTTTTTTTTTTTTTAATTTCTTTATTGGAGAATTAATGTTTTACATTCAACTGTAAATACAATAGTTTGTACTTGCATAAGATTTCCCAGTTTTCCACATAACAATACAACCCCCATTAGGTCCTCTGTCATCCTTCTTGGATCTGTATTCTCCCCACCCACCCACCCCAGAGTCTTTTACTTTGGTGCGATACACCAATTCCAGTTCAGGTTCGACTTGTGTTTTCTTTTTTTTTTTAAATAATTTATTTCTTTATTGGGGAATTAATGTTTTACATTCAACAGTAAATACAATAGTTTGTACATGCATAACATTCCCCAGATTTCCATTTAATAATACAACCCCCACTATGTCATTCATCATCTTTCATGGACCTGTATTCTCCCCACCCACCCACCCACCCACCCCAGAGTCTTTTACTTTGGTGCAATACTCCAATTCCATTTCAGGTTCGACTTGTGTTTTCTTTTCTAATCTTGTTTTCAACTTCTCCCTGAGAGTGAGATTATCCCATACTCATCCTTCTGTTTCTGACTTATTTCACTTAACATGAATTTTTCAAGGTCCATCCAAGATCAGCTGAAAATGGTGGCATCGCCATTTTTTATAGCTGAGTAATATTACATTGTTTATATATACCACAACTTGCTCAGCCACTCATCTGTTGTTGGACACCTGGGTTGCTTCCAGGTTTTGGCTATTACAAATTGTGCTCAACAAGGGCAACAAAGGGAATAAATAAATAAATATTTAAAAAAATTTTTTTAATTGTGCTGCCAAGAATATATGTGTACACAGATCTTTTTGGATGGGTATGTTGGGTTCCTTAGGATATATCCCCAGGAGGGGAATTGCAGGATCATAGGATAGGTCCACTTTTAGCCTTCTGAGAGTTCTTCAGACTGTTCTCCACAGAGGTTGGACCAATTTGCATTCCCACCAGCAGTGTAGGAGGGTTCCTTTGACCCCACACCCTCTCCAGCATTTGCTGCTGCTACCTTTTCTGATGTATGACATTCTCACAGGAGTGAAGTGGTATCTCATTGCCGCCTTGATTTGCATTTCTCTGACAATCAGAGATCTGGAGCATTTTTTCATGTGTTTCTCAGCCTTTTGGATCTCTACTGTGGTGAATATTCTGTCCATGTCCTCCCCTCATTTTTGGATGGGGTTATTTGTTGTCTTGCTGTTGAGATTTGCAAGTTCTTTATATATTCTGGTCATTAGCCTCTTGTCTGATGTATGGCATATAAAGATCTTCTCCCATTCTGTGAGGGGTCTCTTGGTTTGGGTAGTAGTTTCTTTAGCTGTGCAGAGCTTTTTAATTTAATGTAGTCCCATGGGTTTATGCTTGTCTTAGTCTTCTTTGTAATTGGATTCGTATCATTGAAGATGTCTTTAAAATTTATGCGGAAAAGAGTTCTGCCAATATTTTCCTCTAAGTATCTGATAGTTTGTGGTCTAACATCCAAGTCCTTGATCCACTTGGAATTTACTTTTGTATTTGGTGAAATACAGTGATTCAGTTTCATTCTTCTGCATGTTTCAACCCATTGTTTCCAACACCATTTGTTGAAGAGACTCTGCTTTCCCCATTTAATAGTCTGGGCCCCTTTGTCAAAGATTAGATGTCCATAGGTGTGGGGGCTTACTTCTGGGCTCTCAATTCTATTTCACTGGTCAGTGTGTCTATTCATGTTCCAGTACCAAGCAGTTTTTTGGTTTTTGTTTTTTTAATTTTTTTATTATCTCAATTTATTTATTGGATAGAGACAGCCAGTAATCGAGAGTGAATGGGGAGATAGAGAGGGAGAGAGACAGACGCCTGCAGACCTGCTTCATCACTTGTGAAGCTTTCCCCATGCAAGTGGGGACTGGGGGCTTGAACCCGAGTCCTTGAGCACTGTAAGGTGTGCGCTCAACCAGGTGCACCACCACCCGGCCCCTCCAAGCAGTTTTGATGGCAATGGCCCTATAATACAATTTGAGATCTGGGAATGTGATGCCTCCAGTTCTGTTCTGTTCTTCTCAAGATTGTTTTGGCAATTTCTAGGTCTTTTCTGGTTCCAGATAAACATCTGTAGCATTTGTTCTATTCTCCTAAAAAATGTGCTTGGGATCTTGATGGGGATAGCATTAAATTTGTAGATGGCTCTGGGTAGTATATTCATTTTGATGATGTTAATTCTACCAACCCATGAACATGGAATATCTTTCCACTTCTTTGTGTCTTTTTCAATTTTCTTGAATAGTGACTCATAATTTTCACTATACAAGTCTTTAACTTCTTTGGTTAGGTTTACTCCTAGATATTTTATTGTTTTTGTAAGTGAAGTTATTTCAATAAATGAAGACTTTACCTTTTACCGAAGTTAATCATTTATCTAGAGTCTGAATGAATCTTTCCTCTTCCATCCAGACTCTTTGTACTTACACCAGTATACAGCACATTTTCCATAAAAGGCTAAGGAGGGGGAGTCGGGCGGTGGTGCAGCGGGTTAAGCGCACGTGGCGCAAATCGCCAGGACCTGCGTAAGGATCCCAGTTCGAGCCCCCGGCTCCCCACCTGCAGGGGAGTCGCTTCACAAGCAGTGAAGCAGGTCTGCAGGTGTCTGTCTTTCTCTCCTCCTCTCTGTCTTCCCCTCCTCTCTCCATTTCTCTCTGTCCTATCCAACAACAATGACATTAATAACCACAACAATGTTAAACAACAAAGGCAACAAAAAGGAAAATAAATAAATAAATAACTTTTAAAAAAAAAGGCTAAGGAGGAAACAGTCACAGCTTTGCAGGCATGACATTTGCTGCAACTACTCAACCCTTCGTGCTTTAGTGAGAAGGCAGCCATTAACAGCATGGGGCTGTGTTCCAATAAACTTCATTTCTAGAAAATAGAATTTTAGTTTCATATAATTTTATACATGGTAAGAGATTGTGTTCAGCCACTTAAAAGACACCGAGGGCTAGAGAGAGATTACAGTTGACTGGGTAAGGCATGGCTGTGCCGTGTGCAAACCCAAGTTTGAGCCCTGGTACCACATTGGAGCTGTCTTGCCACCAGAGTAACTGCCAGCACTATGGTATCTTAGCTTTTCTGAATACAGAGGTTGCCAGGAACAGTAAAACTGTCTGTACTTCATGAAGCCCTTGTTCCAAAATAAAAGGGAGGGGGTGGCTGGGGGGGGTGGGGGAGAGCAACCGGAGTATTCATCAGGTAGAGCACATGCTTTGCATGCCTGAGTCCTGGAAGCTCAGTCCCTAAAGCCACATGACTGAGTGGGGCGCTAGTCTCAGACTCGTCCTCTTTCTGGCACACACAAAATTTAAAAACTGTCATTCTAAAATGTAGAGACTGGACTTGGAAGATAGCATAGTGGGTCTACAAAAGACTTTCATGCCCAAGACTGTGATGTCCCATGTTCAATCCCCAGCACCACCACCACACCACATAAGGCCGCAGCTGCGCCACAGTTAACCCATATTTTGCCCATGGGGTATATTTTGCCCACTTCTGTTTGTTACTTATTTCTTTAATGTTGATTTTTTTCTTTCTTCCCCTTGCTACCTTTTTGTTATTATTTCTTAGATTAGGACAGAGAGGCAGAAAGAGAGTGAGGGAGACCGTGATAGCAAAGCTCCCTTCAATGCGGTCAGTGCGGGGTCAGACTCAAACCTGTGTCACACAGACGGCAAAGCAGCACACTATACACATGAGCTATTTCACTGGGCCTTTGATATCTTTTTACCATTTTTTTAAAATGTTTCTTTTTTTTAATATTTATTTATTCCTTGTTGTCCTTGTTTTTTGTTTTTGCCTCCAGGGTTATTGCTGAAGCTCGGTGCCTGCACCACAAATCCACTGCTCCTGGAGGCCTTTTTCCCCCCCTTTTGTTGCCCTTGTTGTAGCTTTGTGGTGGTTATTGTTGTTGTTGATGTCGTTCATTGTTGGATAGGACAGAGAGAGATGGGGAAGAAAGAGAGGGGGAAAGAAAGACACCTGCAGACCTGCTTCACCGCCTGTGAAGCAACTCCCCTGCAGGTGGGGAGCTGGGGGCTCAAACCGGGATCCTTACGCCGGTCCTTGCGCTTTGCCACGTGCACTTAACCCACTGCGCTACCGCCCAACTCCCTTTTTAAATTTTTTTATTATCTTTTATTTGACACAGCCAGAAATTGAGAGGAAGGGGGAGGTAGAGGGGGAGAGACAGAGAGACACCTGCAGCCCTGCTTTACCACTTGTGAAGCTTCCCCCCTGCAGATCAAGACCGGGGGCTTGAACCTGAGTACTTGACCTTTGTAACATGTGCACTCAACCAGGTCTGCCACCACCCGACCCCTCTATCTTTTTTTTTTTAATATTTTATTTATTTTTTAATGAGAGAGACCAGAGCACTGTTCAGTTCTTGCTTATGTATGGTGGTGGCTGGGGGACTGAACCTGGGACTTAAAACCTCAAGCTTGGATGTCTTTTATATAACCATTATGCTATCTCCCCAGCCCTGCTATCTGTCTTATAGCTAGTATATACAGTGTATCCACAATGCATCAATCACTCAATATTTATTGAATACCTACTTACCCCAAATTTAGCTGCATCTTCATCAGAAAGTGACAGAAAAAAAATGGTAGTAAAATGAATGACTAAATTGAGAATCTTTACAGTTCACTGATTCCCACTAATCCTGTATCATAATCCTGAATAATATCCCTGTCATACTTGGATTAAGTGCATACACCTGAATTAAGTAGAGTAGAAATTATGAAACCCCCTAGCCATAGAGCCATAGAAGACAAATCCATTTATCAGGACATACAGGGAACTAGTTGTAATGATAAGGGTTGGCTTAAACAGTTAATGTGACTTGATATAAAAATAATCATGTAGATATATTTGGAAGGCCAAGGAAGAATGAGGATGAATTGTTTGTTACAGAAAACTCAGCGGAATTGTTTATGCTACAGAAAAGTTTAAGAAGATTCTGTTGTGTTTAACATGGAACTGATTTGTATACAAATAAATTTTCACATAATTTTTCAGTAACATGACAATTATATAAATAAGTCATACGGCATTAAAGAGAAAGCTGGTGCTGAGATCTAAAAGCACAGTGCATAAAGGAGGGAGTTGTGCTTCACAGGAATTTCAAGTTGTTTATGTGATTGCTAGTTCAGAAGATGGGACACAGCAAGAAAGGACTTTTTTATAAATGGATTTATGATGAAAATTGATTACTAGAATGAAGGTTGTTTGTGTAAACAGTAGGTAATAAAATGACAAATATAAAATTCTATCTTCTTTCTGAATGTCAACTCCTGACAGCCAAATATGACCTGCTACAAAGAGGAGATTTTTGGTCCTGTTCTTGTGGTTCTGGAGACAGAAACTCTGGATGAAGCCATCAAGATTGTAAATGGCAACCCCTATGGAAATGGCACTGCCATCTTCACCACTAATGGAGCCGCTGCTCGGAAATACTCCCACCTAGTGGATGTAGGGCAGGTGTGTGCACACGGAGTCTTTCTTTAGAAGATTCCTGTAGTCCTTTTCTACTGCTTTCTATCTATGGGGGATGCAAACAGTGACCAGTTCTCGCAATGCCCCATTTCTTCCTTAGGAACAGACCTTCCTCTCAGGAAGGGTAGGTAGGAGGTGGGTGTTTAAAATTGGTCTCTTTAGGGCCAAGTATCTGTGCTTTCAAGTGGAAAGTTCTTTTGCGTCCTTTTCTTACAGCTTGATGAGTCTTTTTGTTCCACTTTCAGGTGGGTGTGAATGTCCCCATCCCAGTGCCTTTGCCAATGTTCTCATTCACTG